>NC_136069.1:1670788240-1671265740 GCF_964261635.1 Lissotriton helveticus | reverse complement strand
TGGGTGTAACGGCCCAACAGACATGAGGTGTTTACCGACCGCAGTCCCAAGCTGGCGGAAGAAAAAATTTTCTTCCCATGGTGCTCCAGCTTCTTCTTTTTTTTTTTAAGGTGGTCCAGCTTCTTGGATTCCCTTTCCGGTGGTGTGGGTGGGAACCACCAGGCTCTCAGGGTTGGGATGTTGGGAGAGGAAAGTGTGGTCGCCCCGGGGGCGGGCGGTGGCGTTGGACAATCATCCTGTCCATAGGAGCCCCTTTGTTGGGCCTGGACAAGTGCCCAAACGGATGTCTGTGAGAGCTTCATTAAATGGGAGCAGGGGCTCCAAAGAGCCTGCTTCTGGCTGAAGCATCTCTGTCAAGAGGTTAGTCCTGATTGCTACCGTAGGTAGCTCGAGGTGGAGAGCATCGGCCACCCTACACAACACCACTCTGGCCACGGTAGGAGGAGACAACATGCCTAGGTCTAGGGAGCTATCCAGACCACTGGCATCCCAAGTTCCTCTCTCTAGTCGGGATTGTACTCCAACTGGTCTGTCAAAGGGTCACCAGACCCCTCCCAGTCTTCCTCACCTTCCTCTGGCTGCCAACATGGGTGAAAATAGCCTGGGTAGAACACACGGACAAAATTACCCATCGCCGGTCCGGCTCCGTGTCCACGTCGAGGTGAAAGTCGGGGTCGACGCCGGCTGGGGTCCAGCTGGTGTTGGCAGAGAAAGTAGTGCCGGTGGAGTCGGTGCTGGTGGAGGCGTAACGAGGTCGACCTGCGCCGATCCAGATCCTGGCCTGGATCGAAGGGAGCCCTGCGGTGCCGAGGCCAAAGCCGCCGGCTTCGAAGCCCTAGGGCCCCCAGTTCCTCTCTACAGCCCTGCTCAGAAATCAACTGGTCGGTTAAAGGGTCTCCAGACTCCTCCTAGTCCTCCTCACTCTCCTCTGGCTGCCAATCTGGTCTCAAAGAGCCAGGGTGGAACAGGGGCACAAAAGTACCTGTTGACGTCAGATCTGGCGTCGCTTGACGCCGGTCTGTCTCCGTGTCTGCCTTGAGGTCGAGGCCGGGGGTCGACTTGGCTGGGGACACAGCTGATGCCGGTGGAGGACGTGGTGCCGGTGGAATCGGCGCAGGGAGAGCCGTAAGAAGGTCGACCGGTGTCAATCCGGATCTAGGCCTGGATGTAACGGGACCCTGCGGCACCGAGGCCGAAGCTGCCAGTGCCGTAGATCCAAGGCCACCAGCCGATTTCGCGGGGCTCAAAGGCGCACCGGTGGAGTCAGGCTGCCCAAAGATGGCGTGCATCGCTTTGTAAAATTGACGAAGCTGGGCAGGGGTGGCTCCCGGTACCGGGAAGGGAGGAAAGCCCGGGGTTGACCCTGAAGGCTTCTCACACAGAGCTGCGGGGGAGCACCACCCACACCCTTCATCACGTTTGCCGACAGACGTGGGGAAATCGAAGAGCGACGATGCTTCTTTGACTTCTTGTGCTTCGGCTTACCTGACCCTGAGTGCGAAGACTTAAAAGAGGAGTGATGATGACTCCGCGATCGGTCCCTTGACCTCCCACGTGACCGGGACCTAACGGGATACGGAGCCGATTGCCGGGCCTCGAGGAGCTTTCCGGACTGCTCCTGCAAAGACTTCGGGCCATTGTTCGACAGACAGAGCACGACTTGGGATCATGGTCGCGCTCCAGGCAGAAGAGGCACACGCAGTGCGGATCCGTAATCAGTCACCAACATCAGTCGGGTACATGAACTGCATGCCTTGAAACCGGGCATCCCTCGTGCACCAGGAGTTGGTTGAAGACTCAAAAATGAAGTCGACAAAAGTCGCAAAAAATTCAAGTTACTGGGGGTACTGCTCTCTATGGATCCGCGCCAGCTGGTGCAGAAAAAGAAATAACTGATGTCAGCACGCAAGCGCGGCGTCTATGTAGCTACTGCGACTTCATTCTGGTGACCACGATGCCGACGATAGATGCGAAGTTGACCAACGCCACCTTCCGACGTGCAAGGGTACTGCTGAAGAAAAACTTTCCGTATCCAGTCTGATGCCTGGGGGTAATTCTGAGGTCTGGAATCTATAACTAACTGTTTCTTTCAGATAAGTCAGGACAAGATTCAAGTCCCACTGGGGCATTACGAAAGGAGAATGAGGACAGAGATGAGTAATGCCCTTCCGAAATCTGTTAACAATTGGTTACTTGAAAAAGAAAGCTGATCAGGAAGACGGAGAAAGGCAAAAATGGCCAAAAGATAGCCCTTAAGAGTGCCCAAAGCACTCCCCTACTGGGCCAAAGAAAGAATGAAGAGGATAACCTCTGAAAGAGGGGCAGAAAGGGGATCCACATCCTTTGCTGTGCACCATGCCTCAAATGTATTCCATCTACAGGCGTATACTGTTTTAGTAAAGGGACGTCTGGCTGCCAAGATGACATTACAGACTTCGGGAGGAAGGTCGAAAGCTGTCAACTGTCGCTGCTCAATCTCCACGCAAGGAGGTGGAGGCTGGACAGGTTCGTATGGAGGACCATCCCCATCTGCTGCGACAGAAGGTCCTCCCAAAGAGGCAGTCTGATCGGAGGATCGATGGCCATGCTCAAGAGCTTGGGGAACCAGACTCGTTGTTTCCAGTCCGGAGCCACAAGAATGACTTGGGCCCAGTCGAGCTTGATCTTCTTCAGCACTCTGGACAGAAGTGGTACAGACGGAAAGGTGCACAGGAGGCTGCAACTCCACTCGCAACAAAAAGCGTCGCTGAGCGAGTGTCACCTTGGAAATTCCAACACGCAAAACTGCTGACAGTGTGCCTTTTCTTCGGTGGCAAACAGAAGTAACCAAGGCTCTCCACACTGTTGAAAGAGACCTTGCACCACCTCTGAGTGAAGACGCCATTCGTGATCCATCATGCACCTGCGGCTGAGTGCGTCCGCCCTGGCATTCTGTGCCCTGATGTTCCAGTCATGTCCAGAGGCGGAGGGCTGTAGTGTACTGGACTGCTCGATGGCCCCCAGAACCATGCCGGTGGTTTCCACATCCCCGGCCACGCAGGGGCGGAACAGCTTGAGCCAGCCTGTGGCTCTGGGCGGGACATAGTGGGGCAACCCTTCAATAGACACGAAAGGGGTGAAAGGCAGACTGTGCAGGGCGGGTGGTGGAGAGGCCCAAGGACCTGCCCGTAGCCTGAGAGCCCTTAAAGCGCTCCAGTGCATTGTCTGCCTTGTCGCCAAAAAGGCAACAGCCATAAAGGGCATGTCCATAAGGGTGGATCGGACATCTCCAGAAAAACCAGTCGAACGCAACCAGGCATAGCATCGAAGGGCTACTGACGTTGAAATCATTCTCCCAAGTGCGTCAGCGGTATTCAGCCCACAGCAGATGGTAAACGTTGCAGCGTCTCTCCCCTCTGCAACTGCATGGGAGAGTATGGCTCGGGCCTCCTCCGGGCACTCAGGCAGCAACTGCACCACCGTATCCCCCACAGAGTGGGTGTAACGGCCCAACAGACATGCAGTGTTTACCGACTGCAGTCCCAAGCTGGCAGAAGAAAACATTTTCTTTCCAAGGTGGTCCAGCTTTTTGTATTCCCTTTCTGGTAGTGCGGTAGGGAAGGCACCTTCAGAGGTGGAGGCTTGAACCTCCAAGCTCTCAGGGGTGCGATGTTGGGAGAGGAAAGTGGGGTCGCCCGGGGCCGGGCGGTGGCGTAGGGCAATCATCCTGTCCATAGGAGCCTCTGTGTTGGGTCTGGACCAAGTGCCCACAAGGATGCCGGTGAGGGCTTCATTAAACGGGAGCAGGGGCTTCGAAGATCTCGCTGCTGGCAGAAGCACCTCTGTCAGGAGGTTAGTTCAGACTGCCACCGTAGGAAGCTCGAGAGCCTCGCCTGCCCTACTCAACACTACTGCGTATGACGCTCCCTCTACCGTAGCCACGGTAGGAAGAGACAACAAGCCTAGGTCTGGGGAGGTATCCAGACCACTGGCATCCCCCAGTTCCTCTCTCCAGTCTGTATTGTGATCCAACTGTTCTGTCAAAGGTTTACCAGATCCCTCCCAGTCTTCCTCACTCTCCTCTGGCAGCCAATTGGGCTGAAATTGGCCTGGATCGAACACAGGGACAAAAGTACCCATCGGCGCCAGATCCGGCATCGACTGATGCCGGTCTGGCTCCTTGTCCACGTTGAGGGGGAAGCTGGGGTCGACGCCGGTTGGGGGTCCAGCCGGCGTCAGCAGCGGGCATGGTGCCAGTGGAGTCCGCACCGGTGGAGGTGTAACAAGGTCGATCTGCCCCGATCCGGATCCAGGCCTGGATCCAAGGGGACTTGTAGGCTCGCCGGCGGAGTCGGGCTGCCCAAAGATGGCGTGCATCGCTTCGTAAAATTGACGAAGCTGGGCAGGGGTCGCTCCCGGTCCCAGAAAGGGAGGGAAGGCTAGAGTCGATGATGAAGGCTCAGCACGCAAAGCCACAGGAGTGGCACCACCCACACCCTTTGTCGTGTCGGCCGACGGACGAGTGGAAGTCGAACAGTGACAATGCTTCTTCGACTTCTTCTTGTGCTTCGACTTACCTGACCCCGAGTGCGAAGACTTAGAAAAGGAGTGATGATGACTCCGCAATGGGTCCCTTACCTCCCACGTGACCGGGACCTTGCGTGAATTGGAATCGACTACCGGGTCTCGAGGAGCTTTTCAGACCGCTCCCGCAAAGACTTCGGGGCCATGGCCTGTTAACAGTGAATCCCTAACTATTCCTTACTGATCAAACCCCTGCTTGCAGTAACAACGAAAGACGTTCATGAGCCTTTACCTTGGACACCAGATTGTTAGCAATCTTTAGAAGAATTAAAAAGTGCGCTGTTCTCTGCTCCAGTGTTAGACAGGCCTTACTATACCAAGTCTTTTGTGTTATATGTCCACAAGATGGCTGGTTGTGCTCTCTCTGTCTTGACCCAAAAATCTGGCGATAAACAGAGATCTTGCGCTTATTTCTCTGCTTTGCTCGATCATGTCGCAAGGGCCCTTCGGAGTTGTCTGCGAGCAGTAGCGGTCGTGGACACTTCCATCAGACAATCGGCTGGACTTGTGCTCGATACTGACCTCACAGTTATGGTGCCCCATACTGTGGACACACCTTTAAATTAAACAAGGACACAGCACCTCACCAGTGCACGTCTTACTGGCTATGAATTGACATTGTTTGCTAAACATATTACTATCAAAAGATGTGCCACTCTGAATCCAGCCACGTTACTACCCCTCCCTTCCCAGAATGATGAAATTGCCAAACATGATTGTGTTTTCTGAACAGTGAAAGAGACGAAAGGACGGGTAGACCTGACTGATGTTCCCATATCTGATCTCCAAGGAGAACTATATGTTGATGTCTCTTGTTTTATATTATTAGATGGCACCATCACTGCAGCTTATGCTATCACTACATTGCGCATAGTGGTAGAGACATCATGAGTACCCTATCAATCTGCCCAGGCAGCAGAACTTGTTGCCCTTATACGAGCTTGTGAATTGAGTGAAGGGTTAGTTATCAATATTTACACAGACAGCTAGTATGCATTCAGGGTTGCACACAACTTTGGGCACTGTGGACAGAGAGAGCATTTCTTACCTCGCATGGTATTACGATACAACATTGACACTTGAGATCACGATTACTATCTGCACTAACACTTCCTAAAAAAATGGCTATTGTGAAGTGTATAGCCCACAAGAAAGTGAGAGATGATGTAGGTAGAGGGAATGTGTTTGCTGGTCTGACAGCCAAAGAGACGGTTCAGAGTAAGATGAAGAGAATGTTAGTTGCAGGCCCAGCTAGATAGGTTCCCGAGAACACTATGTTTGAAAACACAGTTGAGAGTGTGGAAGAGATACAAAGCAAGGCCATTATAGAAGAATTAGCTGTGTGGCAAGAGAGCACAGCACGTTTAGATGAAGAAGGAAGTTGGATTGATTTGTCCAGAAAGCAGAAATGGATGTTACCTGACACATACGTACTCCCTGTTGTTACTATGGCTCATGGCCCAGCTCATGCAAAGGGTATTTGTAAACTATTGGCCCCAGTTTGGTGTAATAATAATATTTCCAAAACAGCTGCACACTTAGTGAAAAATGGTATGATTTGTTTGATGCACAATCTTGGGAAAGGTACCCCCACACCATCTGGGAACATTGCACCACCTACATTCCCCTTTGAAGTCCTTCAAACAGATTTCAGTCAGCTAGAAAGTTCAAACAAACTCAAGTATTTTCTAGTGGTCATATGTGCATAGAGTAAATAGGTGGAGGCTTACCCTACTAAAGAAAATACGGCTACCACGAGTTTTTCCCGTTTTTCAGTATACCCAGAGTTATTTGGAGTGACAATGGCTCTCATTTTAATAGGAAAAAGATTAAGCTAATATGTGAAGGCTTGCATATTAAACAAAAATTCCATGCCGCCAATCACCCGCAATCAGCTGGGTTGGTCGAGAAGTATAATGGCACACTAAAATTGAAATTGGCAAAAATTCAGGAGACGACAGGGTTGCAATGGCCAGATGCTCTTCCTTTGGCCATTTTGTCCACTAGGACTACAGCACATTCTAAAACAGGCTTGTCATCTGACAAAATTGTCTTCGGCCGCCCAGCAAATGTCTGGGGGGTCCCTAGGCTGAGAAAGTTTTCTGGTATTGAATATCCTGTGTTGCTTGATTACCTTGGGCAATTGAAATAAAATAAAGTTTGTGTTCTATTCACCAACAGGTGCAAGACTCCTTAACTCCTAAGCCAGAGGGTCCTGGGGACTTCATTCTCATCCAAAACTTCTAGATGAAGCAACATTTGGAGCACAGATGGAAAGGTCCTGAGAAAGTCCTTCTGGCTACACAGACGGCTGTAAAGGTTGCTGGTCAAAAGAACTGGGTCCATGTGACCCACTATAAAAGAATACCTTTTCTGTTGCCTTACGACTAGTGGGTCAAGGAGGGAATAGGAGACATTGAATGTGAGCAGGTGCCCAGATTCATGCCTTTCAGTGATGCAAAGTTGGTTTGGACACAAACAGACACAGAGAACGACAATGTTTTGAATGAGGCTGTCCACCAGAAATACGAGCTATCCAGGAGCCTCTGTTTATTGATCATACAGTGACTGGAGCTGACAGGTACAACTTATGCCCTCGGCTTAGGACTACTGAGTCCAAGAAAAGGAAAGACTAGGGATGGACTGCACAAGGTTGGAAAGTGCTGAGTTGCAGTACCAACGAGGCAGAGGATAAACAAAAGAGTTGCATCTGTTTTGCTCTTGCTGTTTGAACATTGGTCAGAAAAGTATACGTTGAAAAGTATAGTGCCTTTATCGATGTGGGATAGATTAGGAAAGAGCTTAGGATGGAGCAAGCTCTACCGCCGGTGCTCAAGAGCGCCAACGGCTGGATGATGGGAGCCTGTACCAGTGAGACTCTGAAAGACACTGGGAACACTTATATTTCTTTAAATTTTTGAGTATCTTCCTTTGTTCCATTTGGCATCCTTTTGGTAGGCAAATCAATGAGGAGGATCAGCCACCACCCCTAAAAAACACAGTGTGAATTGATCTATACAAAGTGAGATTGCTTGTGTAATTGTTCTGGTAATGGTGGTAATAATAACATGTTGGATAACATGGCTGCTGGAAGATGCACATAGTGTACCCACACTCAACATAGATGAACACTTTCCCCAGAGACGCAATAGGAGGGCTGCCATAAAGAACATGTTTGTGAAAACTCATAGGAGATTTTTTTGGGAAGGGGACCGCCTGCTATGCTATCCTATCTATCACGAGCCTTTGGACTGCATACGCATTGTCCCTTGTTAACTACACATACACTAGGCCACCACAGTTTGTGGAGGTAAATGAAGTGTTCAAATTTGGTTACCCCGGACCATGTCTGTATCACTGGCTGTGATAACAACACATATTGTGATAATTTTTATATGGAAGAACAGAATATAACTCTTGTGGGTTGGCATTATAAAGAATTGACAGTACTCCGAGAGGCTGGTTATTATGCTGCCTATTGCCACATAGTGAACGTTACAGATACTTCTTTATACATTAATTGTTCAGGGACAATACTGTTTAAAAACACCCTTTCCCTAGTAAATAAATCAGATCCAAGCTCTTCTGTAATTCATTCTATATATGCTGCAGTGAATTATGGGGGGGCAATATATGCCCACCAAGGGTCTTTCTTTCTGTCCAATGGGACTTATTCAAATGTCTACAGTGGTACTTATTATGTGGCTCTCGGAATGGTACTGCCTTTAGGTGTTCCATGTAAAAACTTCCAACCTAAAACAAGATGGGTAAAAAGGACACTAACAAAAGAATTTTGTGAAGGGGTTACAGAGTTGGATGTGAATAGCTATAGCAACGGTATAACATTTGGATACATTCTGTCCTCAATATTTACCTTGGGAGGCACTGCTATGGCCACGGGTGAGAAAGCTAGAGAGTATTTCGGATGTAAACTGCAGATTCTATCCAACACTACGGTGGCAGACTTGATAGATATTAATACTCAGTTGGAGAGCATACAAGTGTATTCGGAACTCAATAGATATGCAGTGGATTTTATGTAGGCCCGGAGCGGTGGTGTTTGCACAATAATTGGCTACCAGTGTGTTATGGGTATAGAGAATTTGGAAAAGAACTTAACATAACACATTATGGACATCATTGATAATATCAAAGGCATGGAAAGCGGAAATTGGAGTTGGTCTTTCTTAGGTAATTGGGATTGGATCCTAAAGGAAATAGTTTATTTCATAGCAGTATTAATATTCTGTTGTATTCTAATTCAATGTTTCCCGCTTTGTTGTTCCTATTGTGCCACTGCTTTAAAACACCCAAACAGAAAATATCTGCCTCTGTTATGAATGCCGCTATGATGTTACAGGATGATATTGATGATCTTATGAATACAGATGAGGGGAAGAAACCTCTCTCCATGCTGTCCCACTAGCCAACGTCAACTGTAAATAGTGCACACAGATCCACCTTGATCACATATCTAATTAGGATGCTGTATCAAATAATGATGGTGTCACAGTTGCCCCTGAATATGTGCCAGTCTTACCTACTTTCTAAATAGAAAATATCGTTAGCTTATGCTAAAAGGAGGGTGTTGGACCTGCGATGGGCAAGCCCAGCACAAAGGGGGTAGCTTGGCACAAGTGACAAGGCAAGTGAAGGCTGTAGTGTTAAGCCGGCTTTGACCCAATAATAACCCCCTGTACAGCCACACCAAAAAGAAGGACACCACACCACTGCTGTAGAAAAATACGATTCCTTCATGTAAAAATTCTCTGTAAATAGGGATGATTGGGATAGCACATATACATTTCTTTTAGTCACACATTTCAGGGCTTCAATTCTGTAATGGGTAGCTCCATAAAAAGTATCAAGAATAAATAGCATCAATAAATTAAACAAATATCAGGAATAAATAGCATCAATAAATAGAATAAATATTATCAGCAATCAATATCACAAATTAATAGATTATAAATCACTTTCGCCTAGCAGAATAAATACTGGTTCATTTAAATAAATAAACACATGTTCATTCTGGTATCGCTGCCACCAATTAAATATTTCAGGAACATCACATTTGCATTACGTTTCAATTTGGAAGGATAACTCTTACAGTTTGTGTTGGTTTCATTAACAATGCATACAGGCTTCTCTGGGCACAGAATGCGTTTTGGGACTCATTCGAGGAGTACGGGCGTGTATCTACAAAGACAAGGAAACACAGTGAACATCTCATTTGCACGCGGCTGTCACCGGGATAGGATCTCTGCTTGCCGGTGGAGTCTCTAAGCGCCTACGGGCTTTGTCAGGGCTTGCACTCAGGCGGCACCAGTTCAAAGTCTTTAGACTGACGAACAGGCTGCCGGCGAGGTCACGCCACTTCCGCGCTTAATGAAAACAATGCCGGTTCACAGTTCCTTTACAACGCTGCACATTACTGGAAGAAACGGGCCCACCTCACGTTGGCTGTGATCGAAAAGCGATTCAGTCAGGGCCCAGCACTCCTCACACCAGCGATGGGGTTCCTAGGGGCTCACCGGACCTTCCTCTGACTTCCGCGTTCAGGGTGGTTCCCGCCCACGGCCACAACTTCTGGGTCACTGGGGAGTGGCAGGGACGCTAGTCCCGCCCAACAAAGGCTGGCGCTCCCCGCCCCGGCGCACCACCTCACCTTCAATCCGCGCAGGAAGCGCTCTACGCTGGTGGGGGCTCGGAGACGTCCGAGCTCCCCTCTAGAGGCGCCTGTCGCGAAGGGGGCACAGTCGACGATCGCGGTCGCTGCGAACTTGCTCTCGCCACGCGACTCGTGGAATCTGTTGCAATTCACAACCGGGGGGGGGGAAGCACACAATTTTGGCCACAGTCTTTTGGGGGTGATGAGGCACTCGCTGGGCAGGCGCTGTAGGCGCAAGTTCCCCGCAAATGCGGATAACTGGAACGCCAGTCAGGGTCAATGCCAATGACCTTTACCACTCTACTGCCCGCGCTACCAGCCACCTCAGGGGTCAACAGGGCAGGTGTCAATCTGGTGTCAAGTCTGGAATCTAGAATGAATCTAAAATGGCCGCCAGGGACTGAGCCTTATATAGCCAGTGCCCTGGGGTGCTGGCACGAGCCAGAAGGTTCCAGAACCTTCTCTGGCTGTGACAATGACATGGCCCTTTGGAGATGTATTTAGGCCATTCTGAGCCACCGTACTGTGGTTCTAGAGCAGCCATTTTGTGAACCTGAGAGAAAATAAGAAATTCCTGTCAGAAAAGCGCGCTAAACAAAGGGCGTCAAAACCTCCAAAGGTCAAAGTTCATGAAGGCTCCAATGGGAGTCACTCACATGAGGGAAAAGGGTGTCTACCATCATTTTAGGGCCATATCTTTGGGTTGACAACCCCAGTTTGTAGTGCCACCGGTTTCACCATGTCTTGTAAATAGGTGCCACAAACCTGGTGAGCAACTGGGCTTCAAGGAACATTTAACCCCATGAAACAACACATAAAAACTCCTGGCAGACAAAGAAAAGCGACAAATTTTGGGAGGTACAGGGGAACAAAATAAATCATAATGGTGAGGGGACTCTCAGAAGCAGACGGGTCTAACACGCGTCCCCCCCAGCTGAAAGTGGGGAGAACTACCCAACCCCTTGGGAGTCCTCAACTGTAGGAGAGTAGGGTCTGCAATCCTATGATCACCCAGATTTTTGCTTTCTGCTTCACTGGTTTACGACTTTCCCTGGCTGTGGGCCTGCTAATCAGACCCACAGCCTAGCTGTTCTCTCTATTCCAAATTGTACCCAGGTACTGAATTGGCACTGGGCCCTCTCTAAGTCCCTGTACCCAGGGCTGAGGTGTACCCAGAAGTCTCCCAGGGGCTGCAGCATGTATTATGCCACCCCTGGGCTGACTAACTAAACAGACACAACTGGCTGCTTGACAGCTGGGGCAGAGTGGTGTACACACCCTTTGCTGTAGATATAGTATTCCTATATCTAACCCTAAAATGGACACATATATTCCTATCAGTCACTCCTATGGCAGGCCTTAACAATCCTGAAGGCAGAGTGCTCGGAATAATGTGAGATGGTGCTCTGGCATGAGCTGAGCCCGTTTGCAGCTTGCGGAACCAAGTCCTAATAGCTGTTCCATGATAACGCATACCATATACTCTTAAGTGCATTATAATCCTCGCGGTTATATGCGAACTTTGGTATCGCTTTATCAAAACATGTCGAGTAAGGTGTCATACGAATTGGAATACTAACCCCTCGCCAATTCTGGCGACGGGGTTAGCATTCCACCCTTCTAGAGGGACTCGACATGTTGGTAACCTGTAACCCCGGTTAAAGTCAGACATAGCCTTAGCTCCACAAAATGGATTCTGCCACCGAGACACAAGTCTGCCCTCCTGTTGCTGGGAGTCCTCCCAGCGCAGGAGGCAAGGACAAAGGGTTTCCTGTCAGGGGCGGTGCCAGCACCGTCCCAGACAGGATTTTGTGTATCCTAGGTATGCAGGGCTTTAGAGGAAGGTGACTGCAAGTGGCACCCCGGTGCTCACTATGCATAGGCCGGCTTGAACCAGTTCCAGGGGCACACCAGACCCTGAGCTGGGGAAAAGCCCGCTAAAGGAGATGGGTCTAACCACCCCCCTCCTAGTCCCACCCATAGGGCAGGACTTAGTCGCGTGCCAGCCCCCTTTTGCAGGATAAAGGTAGGAGCTGGCCCCCTTCCAAATTAGATCATCTTTGAATCCTGAAACTACTTTCCACGAAAGGAACTCTCGACTTCTTCTCAAGATTTCTCCCTTGTGACTAAGGAGTAGTCACCCTGCAGCAGCAGGCACCATCCAAGCATCGCGGTCTGCTGTAAGTCTCTCCTCCGGATCAAGACTGCCCAGCACGACGAGAACCGGCTTCCCTGGCACCTCTGACCTCAACCTGCATCATCAGCCCAGCTGTGATCCGTGGGTGTGATGAGACCTCGAGGGACCGGCCATCTTTAAAGACTGCACGACGCTTGACCAGCACGACCACCGAGTGACCCTCGACTGAGTGCTTTGGGGTAAGAGAAGCCCCGACCCTGAGCAGCTCCAGCACCGAAGTCCAGCCCCCGTGCATCCACGAGACCTGCGTGGGGCCCTTCTGCTCTTAGCTGCTCACCGCGTTGTCCAGGTCACTTGCCCGTTGGCTAGTGGCCCTCCCGACGACGAACTACGACGACAACACCGCTGGTCTGGTTGCTCCAGACTGGCCCTTGCTTCCCTCCATCAGAGAAGCACCCCGGACCCTCCTGGTCCACTCCAGACGCCATTTTAGGTCCACCGCGTGGGCTTGAATTTGCCAAGACTTGTTGCCCCAATCCTGGGTCCAGCGACGTCGACAGCAGATACCTTCGTGGGACAGCTCGCACCTCCATCCTGGTCGCCGACAACGCCTCCTGGTCCGAGAGACTGCAGAGCCCAGCAGCGCCCACTCACCTGGTCGAGGTGACTTCGTCCGGTGCCACTCTGGTGCCCACTCAATCACTGGCTAGTGATTCAGAACTTGGTCCCCTCTGCTTTCAGGTCTTCCTCTTCACTGATCCAGGCTTGGATCACCACGAACTTCTCCACTGGTCGCCTGCCAGCAACTTCTTTCTTCAGGCTCCATAGACTGCAACAAGGATCTCCGACGTCTTTTCACCCCTATGCAGCCGCAGCCCCTGGGCTAGGTAACCTGAGCATTTCGGTGCTCCAGCATAGTCTAAATATCCAAGTGTCAGAATCCAGTGTCGTTTCAGCTCTACTTAGTCGGGTTCGCCCGAGAACACTAACTTTGTGATTACTAGCCTCCATAGACTTTTTCCCGCCTTACGCGTGAGAGTTCCCACTCTGCACACGACGTCCCTAGGCCTCCTGCTTCTAATCTAAGGGTTCAGCATTGTAGGTCTAGCGTTTCTGAGGTCTATGAGAATAGTTACTTACCTGCTAGTAATTCGCATTCCACTTTTGTAATCTATGGTTTATCGTGCCCCTAGGGCATTTGTGTAAATTGTGCGACTTAAAGTATTTTCTTAAGAGTTTTGTTGTGTGCTTAGCTCCCTGACTCATAAAGAGTTCAGGGTAGTCTTGTTATAAATAAATATCTGTTTATTTTCATAACAACTTGTGTGGTGTCCTTTCACTTGGTGTTCAAGGGGTAATGTGATGGTAAAACAGCTGGCTTAACACGTCCTCTAGAGTCTTAGCCTTAGACTGCTCGTATCCATGCTACTAGGATAGCTGGTCTATAAGGTTGACTTACAACCAATAATCAATAAGGGTTGTTTGGACTGATACAAAGTGCTCACTAGAATAGTGAACATTATATATCAGGCCAACTTCTCACATTGGTGAGCAGCGGTTGGGATTTGAGCTTGCTGTTGTTTTACCACACGTATCCTAAGAATATCATTTGAAAGATCACATAAGTACTGAGGTACATATAACTTAGCTTAGAATACTCTGAGTTCTACTGAACCAGCTGTTGTAGCTCCTAGGGCTTAGCACACCCTAAACTACAACTCTAGCAAGGGATCAGTAGGTAAACAAATAGTGTAGGTAAGTGCACCACTTACACCTCACTAGAAAAGCATGTCTAACCATGGAGAGTCCACTGAGACTCCCCTGGTGAGCATTGACCCTCCACAGGTCACTTCAAGATATGCAGCTCTCAGTTTCCAGGAGATGAGACAAGTGTGTACCTCCAGGAAACTGAAACAGGGGTCTAACCCCACCATTCCCTTTCTGATAGGTCTCTTGGAGACACATGATGCTAGGAAAGCCTCTCATGTAGATGGGAATATGCCAGCCTTAGAGGGTACCGTTGGGGATCCAGACCTCCTTGACACTGACAATGCAGTTGAGGAGGAGGATCTTGAGGAACTCTCTGGGGATGAGGCAGACAAGGGTCTTGAGGTAGTCAGAAGACTCACTAGGGCCAACTTAGACCTACTTGGGCAAGGATCTGGGGGACCCCCAGTACTGACCCTGATTAGGCCTAACCTTGGAGTTAGGAGAGATAGATCTCCTTCTAGGGACTCCAATAGATCTCTGCATTCTAATGCCTCTTCTCAGAGGAGAAGGATTTCTCCACAGAGGAGATTTACTTCCCCTCAGAGAATAGAGCATGAAGCAAGGATGAGACAGGCTAATCTGAGGATTGAAAGGGAAGAACTTGCCCTGGCCAAAGAGAAGCTTGCCTTTGCTAGAGAGCAGCAGATGAGTGGGATAGTTCCCACTGGTGGCAGCAATCTCCCAAGAGATAAAGAGAAGGGTTTAGATACTAAACACATGACAAAGATAGTGCCCCCCTTTAAACAAGGGGATGACATCCAGAAATGGATGGCTGCTTTGGAGAGGGCCTGCACTGTGCAGTGCATTCCCCAGAGTCAGTGGGCAGCTATACTGTGGCTCTCCTTTGATGGCAAAGGTAGAGATAAGCTCCTCACTACAAGAGTGGAGGATGCTAACAATTACCAGATCCTGAAAAATACACTGGTTGATGGGTTTGGCTTAACCACTGAACAGTACAGGTTGCTGTTCAGAGACACCCAGAAAACTCAGTCTCTGGACTGGTCTGACTTTGTGGATTGTGCCACTAAGGCTTTGGAGGGCTGGTTGCTGGGTAGCAAGGTTGCTGATTACACAGGATTGTATAATCTTATGATGAGAGAACAGATTTTAAATAATTGTCAGAACCAGTTGTTGCACCAGCACCTTGTTGATTCAGATCTGACCTCTCCCCAAGAATTGGGAAAGAAGGCAGACAAATGGGTCAGAACAAGGATCAAGCAAAACCAGACTCAGAACCAGGGTGGTCATAAGAAAGCAGACCAGAAGGGTAATAACAAGAGTGAACAAAATGACCAGAAGTCTTCGACAGGTCCCCAACAAACCAAAGAGGGTGGGGGTCAGGCTTCACAGCAGAAAAAGAAGACTCCAGAAGGCCAGTCAAAAAGGTGGTGCCAATACTGCAAAAGTAAATCTCACTGGTTTAGTGAGTGCACCAAAAGAGGAGGGCAACCTCCTACCACTACAGCCCCTAAGGCAACTGCACCCCCTAGTACAGTCAGTAGTGGTAGTGCTCCTCCCAAGGGATTAGTTGGGTTAACCTTGGGAACTGAGGGGTCTGACAACTTAGTTGGCACACTCACTCAGGCTGTCCTTGTCTGTACAGGGGATATAGATCTATCCCCTGATGCAAGTCCCAATACTTTGGGCAAATACAGGCAGACACCTTTTATTAATGGAAAGATGGCTCAGGCCTACAGGGACACTTGTGCCAGTGTCACAATGGTGACACCTAGCTTTGTGGACCCTGGACAGATCATGCTAGGTCCAGAGTACCTAGTGACCAATGCCAGCAATGTCACTACCCACCATAGTATGGCAGTTGTTGATTTCTCCTGGGGAGGGGTAAGTGGCCCAAAGAAGGTTGTGGTTAGTTCAGACCTCCCTGTAGAATGTCTGTTGGGCAATGATTTGGAAACATCCCTATGGTCAGAAGTGGAGCTGAGGACTCACATGGAAATGTTAGGCTTGCCAGCACATGTGCTTGCTGTGACTAGGTCACAGGCAAAGAAATGCCCCACTGAACAGGTGCTGGATCCTGGAACAATGGACCAGATACCTCCCAAGAAGAGAAGCAGTAGGGTTAAGGCATTGCCTTCCCCCTTGCCCCAGGTTGTGGATCAAGTCTCTGAGGAGGCTGATCTACAGGAACTGAGGGAAACTGAGCCTAAAGAGCTTGAACCTGATCAGGTTGAGTTTCTGGGCTCAGGGGGACCCTCCAGGGAAGACCTGGGAAAGGCACAGTTGGACTGCCCCTCACTTAAACCCCTCAGACAGCAGGCTGCTGCTGAGGCTGCTGGGAATGCCACAGGTACCCATAAGGTATACTGGGATGATGGACTCCTCTACTCTGAGTCAAGAGACCCCAAGCCTGGCACGACCAGGAGGCTGGTCATCCCCTTGTCTCAGAGAGGTTTCCTTCTTACCTTGGCCCATGAAATTCCCCTTGCAGGTCACTTAGGCCAGAACAAGACGTGGGACAGGCTTGTCACACACTTTCACTGGCCTCACATGAGTGAAGATACCAAGGAGTTTTGTCGCTCCTGTGTAACCTGCCAAGCCAGTGGCAAATCAGGTGGCACAACAAAGGCCCCCCTCATACTACTACCTGTGGTGGGGGTACCCTTTGAAAGGGTGGGGATTGACATTGTTGGTCCAATGGAACCCCAGACAGCATCAGGGCACAAGTTTATACTGGTGGTGGTGGATCATGCCACGAGGTATCCTGAAGCTATACCACTTAGGACCACTACAGCACCTGTTGTGGCAAGATCCCTAATTGGAGTGTTCTCCAGAGTGGGCTTCCCTAAGGAGGTTGTCTCTGACAGAGGTGCAAACTTCATGTCGGGATATCTAACTGCAATGTGGAAGGAATGTGGTGTCAACTACAAATTCACTACACCCTATCACCCACAGTGCAATGGGCTTGTTGAAAGATTCAACAGGACCCTCAAAGGGATGATTCATGGGCTACCTGAACCTCTTAGGAGGAGATGGGATGTCCTGATACCCTGCCTCTTGTTTGCTTACAGAGAGGTCCCACAGAAGGGGGTTGGCTACAGCCCTTTTGAACTTCTGTTTGGGCATCCTGTAAGAGGATCCCTTTGTTTGGTTAAGGAAGGATGGGAGAGACCTCTCAAAAAGCCTGGAACAAACATTGTGGACTATGTACTTGGTCTCCGCTCCAGGATGGCTGAGTATATGGAAAAGGCATCTAAAAACCTTGAGGCCAGCCAAGAACTCCAAAAAGCTTGGCATGACCAAAAGGCTGTCCTGACTGTGTACAAGCCTGGACAGAAGGTGTGGGTGCTGGAGCCAGTGGCCCCAGCAGCACTTAAAGACAAATGGTCTGGGCCCCACACCATCATTGAGCAAAAGGGAGAGGTTACCTACTTGGTGGACCTTGGAACTCCCAGGAGCCCTCTCAGAGTGCTCCATGTTAACAGGCTCAAGGCATATGTTGACAGGAAGGACATGAGCTTGCTCATGGCCACAGATGAGGGACAGGCGGAAGAGAGTGACCCTCTCCCAGACCTGCTCACTCAGAATCCTGATGATGGATCAGTAGATGGTGTTGTCTTTTGTGGCAGCCTCTCTGAACATCAGCAGCAGGATTGTAGACAAGTTCTGCAATCCTTCAGACATATGTTCTCTCTGACGCCCAGCCAAACTGATTGGTGTACCATGAAGTTGACACTGGAGACAGTCTGCCTGTCAAGAGTAAAATCTACAGACATCCTGATCATGTCAGAGACTGCATCAAGACAGAGGTGCAGAAAATGTTGGAGCTGGGAGTCATTGAGCCCTCAGATAGCCCTTGGGCTAGCCCAGTAGTTCTATTGCCAAAGCCTCACACCCAGGGTGGTAAGAAAGAGATGAGGTTTTGCGTAGACTACAGAGGACTAAATGCAGTCACTAAGACTGATGCCCACCCAATACCAAGAGCAGATGAACTTATTGATAGATTGGCTTCTGCCAACTACTTAAGTACATTTGACCTGACAGCTGGGTATTGGCAAATCAGGTTAGCTGAGGAGGCCAAGCCCAAGACAGCATTTTCTACCCCTGGTGGGCATTATCAGTTTATGGTAATGCCCTTTGGTTTGAAAAATGCACCTGCCACCTTCCAAAGGCTGGTGAATCAAGTTCTCACTGGGTTGGATGACTTCTGTGCAGATTATCTTGATGATATAGCTGTCTTTAGCTCCACCTGGGAGGATCACCTGGTCCACCTGAGGAAAGTGTTAGAGGCACTGCAAAAGGCAGGTCTCACTATCAAGGCCACAAAGTGCCAGATAGGGCAGACACAGGTTGTATACCTGGGCCACCTTGTAGGTGGAGGCCAGGTTCAGCCATTGGAGAGCAAGATCCAGGCCATCCAGGACTGGGCTCCTCCAACCACCCAGACTCAAGTTCGAGCTTTCTTGGGCCGACTGGTTACTATAGGAAATTTGTCAAGAATTATGGGTCCATTGTGACACCACTCAATGACCTGACAAGTAAAAAGATGCCAAAGAAAGTTCAGTGGACAGCAAGCTGTCAGAAAGCATTCAATGACCTAAAGCAGGCCATGTGCACACCACCTATCCTAAAGAGTCCAGACTACTCCAAAACATTCATTGTCCAAACAGATGCTTCTGAGTTGGGTGTGGGAGCTGTTCTATCTCAACTGAATTTTGATGGTAACGACCAGCCCATTGCTTTTATTAGCAGAAGGCTGACCCCCAGAGAGAAAAATTGGTCAGCTATTGAGAGGGAGGCCTTTGCTGTGGTTTGGGCCCTGAAGAAGTTGAGGTCATACTTGTTTGGCACTCACTTCAAAGTTCAGACCGACCATAAGCCCCTCTTGTGGCTAAATCAGATGAAGGGTGAAAACCCCAAACTACTTAGGTGGTCCATTTCCCTACAGGGGATGGATTTTACAGTGGAGCATAGACCTGGTACTGATCATGGCAATGCTGATGGGCTCTCCAGGTATTTCCACTTAGAGCAAGAAGACTCACCTGGTCAAGGTTAGTTTATTGTCCCAAAGTTTGGGGGGGGGGGGTCATGTAGGAGAGTAGGGTCTGCAATCCTATGATCACCCAGATTTTTGCTTTTTGCTTCACTGGTTTACGACTTTCCCTGGCTGTGGGCCTGCTAATCAGACCCACAGCCTAGCTGTTCTCTCTATTCCAAATTGTACCCAGGTACTGAATTGGCACTGGGCCCTCTCTAAGTCCCTGTACCCAGGGCTGAGGTGTACCCAGAAGTCTCCCAGGGGCTGCAGCATGTATTATGCCACCCCTGGGCTGACTAACTAAACAGACACAACTGGCTGCTTGACAGCTGGGGCAGAGTGGTGTACACACCCTTTGCTGTAGATATAGTATTCCTATATCTAACCCTAAAATGGACACATATATTCCTATCAGTCACTCCTATGGCAGGCCTTAACAATCCTGAAGGCAGAGTGCTCGGAATAATGTGAGATGGTGCTCTGGCATGAGCTGAGCCCGTTTGCAGCTTGCGGAACCAAGTCCTAATAGCTGTTCCATGATAACACATACCATATACTCTTAAGTGCATTATAATCCTCGCGGTTATATGCGAACTCTGGTATCGCTTTATCAAAACATGTCGAGTAAGGTGTCATACGAATTGGAATACTAACCCCTCGCCAATTCTGGCGACGGGGTTAGCATTCCACCCTTCTAGAGGGACACGACATGTTGGTAACCTGTAACCCCGGTTCAAGTCAGACATAGCCTTAGCTCCACAAAATGGATGCTGCCACCGAGACACAAGTCTGCCCTCCTGTTGCTGGGAGTCCTCCCAGCGCAGGAGGCAAGGACAAAGGGTTTCCTGTCAGGGGCGGTGCCAGCACCGTCCCAGACAGGATTTTGTGTATCCTAGGTAGGCAGGGCTTTAGAGGAAGGTGACTGCAAGTGGCACCCCGGTGCTCACTATGCATAGGCCGGCTTGAACCAGTTCCAGGGGCACACCAGACCCTGAGCTGGGGAAAAGCCCGCCAAAGGAGAGGGGTGTAACCACCCCCCTCCTAGTCCCACCCATAGGGCAGGACTTAGTCGCGTGTCAGCCCCCTTTTGCAGGATACAGGTAGGAGCTGGCCCCCTTCCAAATTAGTTTGAAAAAGTATACGCCCAGGCAGACTCTAGCTACAAGAAACTGGCTATTTAGCAACACATATTGTGAACAACAAATGAAGAATAAACAAAGAATAAACAACAAATAGTGCAATAGACTGATTTGATATCAAATAATTATTTTTTAATTTTGATGTTTTTAAAAAAAAGAGTTAATAAATATCACTTTGTGTATTGGATATATACAATAGAACATTTGATACATTAATTGTCTGTGACATTTTCATGATACATTATTAAAACCAGGAAAGAAAGGGTAATTGATAATAAAATTGTTTCTTTATAAGAATATATCTTCAAATATTGGTAGACTTGGGCTGTGTGTGTCAACGCGTTTCGACAAAGTCTTTTGTCTTCATCAGGACATTAGAATGTTCAGCCACTTTTTCTACGAGTAAAAGTTGGTGACAGCCTTTCACCATAACAATTTAAAAAATGCGCGGAATCGATGTAGGGAGTGAGGCACCTTTCTTTTATTATGCGCGGAAGGTATGTGATATCTGTAAACACAGTGTTCACTGCGTGCTTCTCACTTCTACCTCCGTCTGTTTTCCGCTAGTTTTCAACAGGACATGCGGCGAAAGGTCACTTTCCTTTCCCGCCGGTAAAAAATGATGCTCCTTAGTCACATTTCACGGATGGATTCCTCTTATCGTGAAAGAGTTTCACCGAGACCAGACGATAAATAGTGAAAAACCGGGATCTATGAGGACGCTTTCGTTCTTATTGTAACCAGGGTTTTCCGGTTGGGCTGATGGTACACAGAGTCACCGGTATATTTAAAAACACGCAAATAATCCTTAAGGACGCAATTGCTCGAAAAACCGGAGATGGCGGCGTTTTCGGGCCCTTTTCTTTTCGATAGCTTATTTCAGCACGGTACCTCCATAAAGACGAGGTGTCCGTTAGACGATGTACTGCCGCACAGTCGTCCTTTCTATCAGCAATGTATGGCGCGTCTACTTCCGTCAGCACTTCAGGTAAAAAATGAAATTAGATCATCTTTGAATCCTGAAACTACTTTCCACAAAAGGAACTCTCGACTTCTTCTCAAGATTTCTCCCTTGTGACTAAGGAGTAGTCACCCTGCAGCAGCAGGCACCATCCAAGCATCGCGGTCTGCTGTAAGTCTCTCCTCCGGATCAAGACTGCCCAGCACGACGAGAACCGGCTTCCCTGGCACCTCTGACCTCAACCTGCATCATCAGCCCAGCTGTGATCCGTGGGTGTGACGAGACCTCGAGGGACCGGCCATCTTTAAAGACTGCACGACGCTTGACCAGCACGACCACCGAGTGACCCTCGACTGAGTGCTTTGGGGTAAGAGAAGCCCCGACCCTGAGCAGCTCCAGCACCGAAGTCCAGCCCCCCTGCATCCACGAGACCTGCGTGGGGCCCTTCTGCTCTTAGCTGCTCACCGCGTTGTCCAGGTCACTTGCCCGTTGGCTAGTGGCCCTCCCGACGACGAACTACGACGACAACACCGCTGGTCTGGTTGCTCCAGACTGGCCCTTGCTTCCCTCCATCAGAGAAGCACCCCGGACCCTCCTGGTCCACTCCAGACGCCATTTTAGGTCCACCGCGTGGGCTTGAATTTGCCAAGACTTGTTGCCCCAATCCTGGGTCCAGCGACGTCGACAGCAGATACCTTCGTGGGACAGCTCGCACCTCCATCCTGGTCGCCGACAACGCCTCCTGGTCCGAGAGACTGCAGAGCCCAGCAGCGCCCACTCACCTGGTCGAGGTGACTTCGTCCGGTGCCACTCTGGTGCCCACTCAATCACTGGCTAGTGATTCAGAACTTGGTCCCCTCTGCTTTCAGGTCTTCCTCTTCACTGATCCAGGCTTGGATCACCACGAACTTCTCCACTGGTCGCCTGCCAGCAACTTCTTTCTTTAGGCTCCATAGACTGCAACAAGGATCTCCGACGTCTTTTCACCCCTATACAGCCGCAGCCCCGGGCTAGGTAACCTGAGCATTTCGGTGCTCCAGCATAGTCTAAATATCCAAGTGTCAGAATCCAGTGTCGTTTCAGCTCTACTTAGTCGGGTTCGCCCGAGAACACTAACTTTGTGATTACTAGCCTCCATAGACTTTTTCCCGCCTTACGCGTGAGAGTTCCCACTCTGCACACGACGTCCCTAGGCCTCCTGCTTCTAATCTAAGGGTTCAGCATTGTAGGTCTAGCGTTTCTGAGGTCTATGAGAATAGTTACTTACCTGCTAGTAATTCGCATTCCACTTTTGTAATATATGGTTTAGTGTGCCCCTAGGGCATTTGTGTAAATTGTGCGACTTAAAGTATTTTCTTAAGAGTTTTGTTGTGTGCTTAGCTCCCTGACTCATAAAGAGTTCAGGGTAGTCTTGTTATAAATAAATATCTGTTTATTTTCATAACAACTTGTGTGGTGTCCTTTCACTTGGTGTTCAAGGGGTAATGTGATGGTAAAACAGCTGGCTTAACACGCCCTCTAGAGTCTTAGCCTTAGACTGCTCGTATCCATGCTACTAGGATAGCTGGTCTATAAGGTTGACTTACAACCAATCATCAATAAGGGTTGTTTGGACTGATACAAAGTGCTCACTAGAATAGTTTAACATTATATATCAGGCCAACTTCTCACATCAACACTAAGGCGGAAATACCTGGAGAGACCGTCTGCATTGGCGTGGTCAACTCCGGGCCGATGTTCCACCCGAAAGTCCATTCCCTGTAGGGAGATAGACCACCTCAACAGTTTGGGGTTTTCCCCCTTCATTTGCATGAGCCAACGAAGGGGTCGGTGGTCTGTCTGAACAAGGAAGTGTGAACCAAACAAGTATGGTCGCAGCTTCTTCAGTGCCCAGACCACCGCAAAGGCTTCCCGCTCAATGGTACTCCACCTCTGTTCCCGGGGAAGCAGTCTCCGTGACAGAAAGACCACAGGCTGATCCAGACCCTCTTCGTTGAGTTGCGATAACACCGCCCCAATGCCAATGCCTGATGCATCTGTCTGGACAATGAACTCTTTCGAAAAATCTGGAGCCTTCAGGACTGGAGCTTTACACAATGCTTGTTTCAGAGTGTCGAAGGCTCGCTGGCAAGCCTCCGTCCAGATGACTCTCCTGGGTTGCTTTTTGGCTGTGAGTTCTGTAAGGGGAGCCACGATAGTGCCATACCCCTTTACGAATCGTCTGTAGTAACCTGTGAGGCCCAGGAAGGCTCGGACCTCAGTCTGGTTCTTGGGGGGTTTCCAGGCCATGATTGCCTCAATCTTCGCCTGAAGGGGCCGCACCGTTCCCCTGCCCACCAAGTGACCTCAGTACACTACCGACCCCTGTCCAATCTGACATTTGCTGGCCTTGATCGTCAAGCCAGCCCGTTCCAGGGCCTGGAGAACGGCTTGCAAATGCTGCAAATGATCCTCCCAACTGTTACTGAAGACAGCGATGTCATCCAAGTAAGCAGCAGAGAATGACTCCATCCCGGTGAGGATCGTGTTCACCAGCCGCTGAAATGTGGCAGGAGCGTTCTTGAGCCCAAAGGGCATGACGCAGAACTGGTAGTGTCCATCAGGCGTGGAGAAGGCTGACCTTTCCTTGGCTCCATCAGTCATGGGAATCTGCCAGTACCCTGCAGTAAGGTCAATGGTACTGAGATATTGGGCAGCTCCCAACCGGTCAATTAGTTCATCCGCCCGAGGGATTGGATGAGTATCTGTCTTGGTTACTGAATTTAGTCCTCGGTAGTCCACACAGAATCGCAATTCTGGTGTGGCGCCAGGTGGGGCAGCTTTGGGAACCAATACCACCGGCCTAGACCAAGGGCTACTTGAAGGTTCAATGACTCCTAGCTCCAGCATCTTAGCTACCTCGCTTTGGATATTGGCCTTCACCTTGTCAGACAGCCGGTAAGACTTCGACTTCACAGGTGGGCTGTCTCCAGTGTCCACGTCATGGGTACACAGGTGGGTCTTGCCCGGGACAAGGGAGAACAGAGGAGCGAATGACCCCAAGACCTGGCGACATTCCTCCTGCTGCTCAGGAGTCAGGGATGGTGAGAGTTTCACTCCCTCCACTGACCCATCCTTTTCTTGAGATGCAAAAAGGTCGGGGAGAGGCTCAGTGTCCTCTTCCTCTGAACCGTCAGTTACCATTACCAACATGACTTCGGGCCTCTCAAAGTGGGGTTTGAGGCGATTGGCATGTAACACCCGATGCGGGTGCCGAGGGGTTTTCATGTCCACCAGATAGGTAGTCCTGCCCATCTTTTCCAACACCTCGTAAGGGCCTGTCCATCGATCCTGGAGGGTGCTCAGCTCTCCAGGCTCCATCACCCACACCTTCTGTCCAGGCTCCAACTCCACTGGGTGAGCATTGTGGTCATACCACGCCTTCATGACTGCCTGGCTGGCTTCCAAGTTGTCAGAAGCTTGCTTCCACAACTTAGCCATTTGGCTTCGGAAGGCCAGCATGTAGCTCACCACATCCTGGGGAACTTTCTGGGGAGATTTTTCCCAGGAGTCCCTCACCAGGCTGAGAGGTCCATGTACAGGGTGCCCGTACAAAAGCTCGAAGGGGCTGAAGCCCACTCCCTTCTGTGGCACTTCCCTGTAGGAAAAGAGCAAACAGGGAAGGAGGACGTCCCATTTCCTCCGCAGGCTTTCGGGTAGACTTCTGATCATACCCTTCAAGGTTTGGTTGAACCTTTCCACAAGACCATTGGTCTGTGGGTGATAAGGAGTGGTGAACCGGTAGGTCACTCCACACTCTTTCCACATGGCCCGCATATACGCTGACATGAAGTTGGTCCCCCTGTCAGACACAACTTCTTTGGGGAATCCCACTCGGGTAAAGATCCCCACCAGGGCCTTCGCCACTACCGGTGCAGTAATGGTTCTCAGAGGAATTGCCTCTGGATACCTTGTGGCGTGATCCGCCAGTACCAGGATAAACCTGTGACCGGATGATGTCGGTGGATTTAGGGGCCCAGCAATGTCGATGCCCACCCTTTCAAAGGGGGTGCCAACGACGGGAAGTGGTTCCAGGGGAGCTTTCAGCTTCATCCTTGTTTTCCCACTGGCTTGGCATGACACGCACGAACGACAGTATGTGTCAGACGCCATCCTCATTCGAGGCCAATAAAAGTGGGAGACAAGCCGGGCAAAGGTCTTGTCCTGACCCAAGTGTCCTGCCAAGGGAATCTCATGAGCCAACTCTAATAGGAAGGCTCGGTAACACTGTGGGACTACCAGGGCCCGTGACAATCCGTGCACTGGTGCCCTGGGTTCCCTGTAGAGGAGACCATCTTCCCAGTAAACACGATAGTTCCCAGACTCGTTACCTGCTGCCTGGGCTTCAGCCTGTTGCCTCAGACCCTCGAGGGTGGGACATTCCCTCTGTCCCTTGCTTAGTTCCTCCCTGGTTGGTCCTCCTTCCACTCGCCACTCAGCGGGGATAGGCAAGTCCTCCAACGGAACCATGTCCTCCTCCGCGGACTCTGGGTCCACCTCCACAGGTGGCCTATCCGTCTCACGGGGCACGGACATCGAGGCAGGCTTCTCCTGTCCTCGAGACGCTCCCTCATCAGCAGCTGGGTGGGCCATTGTTCCAGGCTCCAACCCACGCGACTTCTCCTCCCGAGCAGCCGCAGACCTGGTACTCACACAGGCCCAAGCAGGTGTACCCAGCATCTCAGTATGAGTCCGGTATTCCACCTCCTTCCAAGCATTGTGCTCCATATCATTACCCAGCAGACAATCGACTGGCACGGCGGGGCTTACGGCAACTCGAAGTGAACCTGCAACCCCTCCCCACTCAAAGGGAACGTCGGCCACGGGATAGTGGCCCATTCTGCCGTCCGCCGTCGCGGCTGGATGAAGTACGCCTGGAATCACCTGCTCCGAGGACACCAGATGACTCCTTACCATAGTCATACTGGCTCCTGTATCTCTCAGAGCTTCCCCTCTATGGCCGTTGATGGTGACCCACTGCCCATACTTGGTAGTATTTGAGGGCACCTGGATCTTTGGAACCATCTCCCGATCTCCCAGGGACACTAAGGTGACACCCACCCTCTCCCTTCCCTTATCTAAGGGCATCTCCTCCCCGAGCGCTACACTAGTGACTCCCAGGGTCTTTCCTCCAGTGGGAGGGGGTGGCCTCTTTGGGCATTTCACGTCTCCCTTATAATGTCCAATACCACCGCACTCAAAGCAATGGACAACCCTTGGCTGCTGACTCTGGCCAGGATTAGGGTTCTTCTGCGGGATAGCCTTAGAATTGGAAAAGTGACTTTTCCCCTTAAAGTTATTTTGGGGGCCTTTGGAGAACTCCTGTTTCTTGTTATCTTCTCCCCCTTTCTTCTGAGGAGCGCCCTGTCCGGACTTCTGAGAATCTCCTCCCGTCCCCCTCGTAGACAATCGGGTACTTACCCAAATATCTGCCTCCTCAGCAAGCTTACGGGGGCAAGTAAGTTTGCTGTCTACCAGGTGTTGCCTCAGCTCGGGAAGACATTTCTCGAGTAGATGTTCCTTGAGTGTTAGGTCGTACAACCCTCGATAGTCTTCCACCTCACTACCTTGGACCCACCCATCTAGGGCTTTCTTGGCATAATCCAGGAAGTCAACCCAATTCTGTCAGCTCAGTTTGTGGCTGCCCCTGAACCTTTGCCGGTATTTCTCTGGGGTCAACCCAAACTTTCTGATGAGCGCCACCTTCATGGCGGGGTAGTCTACCTGCTCTTCCCGGTCTAGGGCCAATAGGGCATCCCTACCTGTCGGAGGCATGTACCGGTATAATCCACCACCCCAATGCTTCTCATGGATCCCATGGGCTCTTAAGGAGACCTCATAGGCTGTCAGCCACTTGGCTATGTCGTCTCCAGCAGTGTAACTGGCGACTACATCCTTAGGTAAATGAGGCCTGGGTTTCCTGGCAAATTCCTTTGACTCGACACCCTGCGGAGTGATGTTGTGGGCCTGGAGGTCGAGTTCTCTTAACTTGAACTCGTGTTCCATTCTCCTCCCTGCCATTCTCTCTTCTATCTCCATCTTGGCCAATTCCCATCTTAACTGTCTTTCCGCTCTTCTGTCGGCTAACTCGGTCTCTGACAACCCTCTTGAGGATACACTGCTGCCCTCCCGTGAGGCTACCTTGGGGCTGAGTGACATCTCACCCACCCCCAGGGGACATTCCGCAGTTCCCTCAATGACAGTACCTCTGTCTGACTCCTCCTCCTCCACCGTTCCCTCCGTGTGCGCTTCCACCCAGGCTCGCAGACTAGTACGGAGCTCCTCTCTTTTGGCCCCTCGCCTAACGAACACTCCCCTTTCCTGACAGAAATCCTTGAGCTGTGCCACAGTATAGGTCTCCAGCTCTGACATTTCGAATTCCATCTTGTCAGTGAAAAGTGTGGACAACCACCCCGAAGTAGGTTACAAGGATAGGAACTCTGAGGGTCACCTCCACCCACCTCCAGGAAGAATTTGGAAAAAGCAAAAGATTGAATTAGAGGGCCGCTAGGAGAAAACTCCGGGTGTGTACCTGTGGTGCACACTGAATTATTATGGGGTACAAAACAAGCACGGCTCGTGATCCCACCCGCTGAGCACCAATTTTATGTTGGACCTGCGATGGGCAAGCCCAGCACAAAGGGGGTAGCTTGGCACAAGTGACAAGGCAAGTGAAGGCTGTAGTGTTAAGCCGGCTTTGACTCAATAATAACCCCCTGTACAGCCACACCAAAAAGAAGGACACCACACCACTGCTGTAGAAAAATACGATTCCTTTATGTAAAAATTCTCTGTAAATAGGGATGATTGGGATAGCACATATACATTTCTTTTAGTCACACATTTCAGGGCTTCAATTCTGTAATGGGTAGTTCCATAAAAAGTATCAAGAATAAATAACATCAATAAATTAAACAAATATCAGGAATAAATAGCATCAATAAATAGAATAAATATTATCAGCAATCAATATCACAAATTAATAGATTATAAATCACTTTCGCCTAGCAGAATAAATACTGGTTCATTTAAATAAATAAACACATGTTCATTCTGGTATCGCTGCCACCAATTAAATATTTCAGGAACATCACATTTGCATTACGTTTCAATTTGGAAGGATAACTCTTACAGTTTGTGTTGGTTTCATTAACAATGCATACAGGCTTCTCTGGGCACAAAATGCGTTTTGGGACTCATTCGATGAGTACGCGCGTGTATCTACAAAGACAAGGAAACACAGTGAACATCTCATTTGCACGCGGCTGTCACCGGGATAGGATCTCTGCTTGCCGGTGGAGTCTCTACGCGCCTACGGGCTTTGTCATCGCTTGCACTCAGGCGGCACCAGTTCAAAGTCTTTAGACTGACGAACAGGCTGCCGGCGAGGTCACGCCACTTCCGCGCTTAATGAAAACAATGCCGGTTCACAGTTCCTTTACAACGCTGCACATTACTGGAAGAAACGGGCCCACCTCACATTGGCTGAGATCGAAAAGCGATTCAGTCAGGGCACAGCACTCCTCACACCAGCGATGGGGTTCCTAGGGGCTCACCGGACCTCCCTCTGACTTCCGCGTTCAGGGTGGTTCCCGCCCACGGCCACAACTTCTGGGTCACTGGGGAGTTGCAGGGACGCTAGTCCCGCCCAACAAAGGCTGGCGCTCCCCGCCCCGGCGCACCACCTCACCTTCAATCCGCGCAGGAAGCGCTCTACGCTGGTGGGGGCTCGGAGACGTCCGAGCTCCCATCTAGAGGCGCCTGTCGCGAAGGGGGCACAGTCGACGATCGTGGTCGCAGCGAACTTGCTCTCGCCACGCGACTCGTGGAATCTGTCGCAATTCACAACCGGGGGGGGGGAGGAAGCACACAATTTTGGCCACAGTCTTTTGAGGGTGATGAGGCACTCGCTGGGCAGGCACTGTAGGCGCAAGGTCGCCGCAAATGCGGATAACTGGAACGCCAGTCAGGGTCAATGCCAATGACCTTTGCCACTCTACTGCCCACGCTACCAGCCACCTCAGGGGTCAACAGGGCAGGTGTCAATCTGGTTTCAAGTCTGGAATCTAGAATGAATCTAAAATGGCCGCCAGGGACTGAGCCTTATATAGCCAGTGCCCTGGGGTGCTGGCACGAGCCAGAAGGTTCCAGAAACTTCTCTGGCTGTGACAATGACATGGCCCTTTGGAGATGTATTTAGGCCATTCTGAGCCACCGTACTGTGGTTCTAGAGCAGCCATTTTGTGTACCTGAGAGAAAATAAGAAATTCCTGTCAGAAAAGCGCGCTAAACAAAGGGCGCCAAAACCTCCAAAGGTCAAAGTTCATGAAGGCTCCAATGGGAGTCACTCAAATGAGGGAAAAGGGTGTCTACCATTTTAGGGCCATATCTTTGGGTTGACAACCCCAGTTTGTAGTGCCACCGGTTTCACCATGTCTTGTAAATAGGTGCCACAAACCTGGTGAGCAACTGGGCTTCAAGGAACATCTAACCCCATGAAACAACACATAAAAAGTCCTGGCAGACAAAGAAAAGCGACAAATTTTGGGAGGTACAGGGGAACAAAAGAAATCATAATGGTGAGGGGACTCTCAGAAGCAGACGGGTCTAACAGAGGGTTTGTTAGATTATGCTCGTTGATGCTCTTTAATGTCATGTACAAGTTAGCGTTCGCTACGTCATTTTCTTTTTATCAGGCACCATTTTGTGTGTTTTTCGAAACTAATCCTGTATGATTTCAAGGAATTCCCCTTGCTAAGTTTCGTTTTTGTTACGAGGAGCTGTTCGTGCCAGTGCATAGCTTTTCATTGATAAAGAACCTCTCCCACCCGTCTGGCAGTTTGATCGCAGCCCAGATTGTCTAGCTGCAGATTCCTTAACTTAGAATAGCCCCAGGCGTGAGACTGGATACGGAAATTTTTTGCACCAGCACCTCTGCGCGCCGGGGGAGGGCACCACACGACCCAGCCCTGACATCGTCCACGTATGTGACGTCAGCGAGGTCCTATAAGTCCCTCCTGGCGCGCTGACGTCAGTTTTCTCTGGAGAAACTTTTCCGCTGCACAAAACAGAGCCACCAATCAAAAACTGTGAAAGTATGGGAACAGTGTGCGAGGGATGAACAATCTGTGAATAAAGAAGGAGGATGGTGGAAGACACCATCTTAAACACAGAATTAGACACTGCCTACACATACCAGTGGAAGCTGTGAGAAAGAGTCCCGCAAGCTAAGTGAAGACTCCTCCTTAAGTGCAACAAGGGAAGAACATCTCAACAGACAGAAATACACTGATAGTGCCATGTGGAACTGTGTCATCCACTAAGAACAAAACACAGAAAGAGCAACAGTCCACTGTAGGAAAGAATGAAAAGACTGGCCTTTCTCCTCTAAAAACAGAGGTAGGAAACAGAACACAACCGACCATGAAAGAGGATGATCACGAGGAGACCAAGACCCTAAGGTAGTAGAGAAGACGGAAGGAAGGGAAGGGAACTGGAGAGGAAAACGAATCTCCTCGTTAATCAAAGGCACCATATAACAGAAAAGAAGCCCCTCAGCAGAAGATAACTGTATATGAAATCACTCAGGGGAGTGCAACAATCTGAACCCCCTTGAGAAATAACCCAATGGCAACTGAAGAGGCCAGCAGAGAACACCACTAGAAAAGGTCCTCGCAGAACAGGGAGGTTGGGTGAGCGTTTAGGAATCTGTGGCTAGACAACATCTCTACCAGATACATCGTTGTTACTGAAGGTAAGTTACTCGTACATCTGATAGAGACATCTAGCTGCAGATTCCTTAACTTAGAATAGATACCACAGCCATAACCCAAAAGGGAGGCAGGTGTGCAACAGAACAACAGAAAGCGTCAAGCATCTGATCCGGCAACAGAGTGACGGATAAAGGGGGAAAGCTGTGTCAGAACAGCCAGACAGCAACCCAAGCAGCATGAAGAGCAGAAATAACAGGATAGAAGATAGCCTAAAAACATGCCAGAATGGCACCACACCATACCCGTATAAAAAATGACAGGTAGAACGGCATGAGCCCTATACCAGAGCAAGAAAGAGAGATGAAGAAGGACCACTCTCCGCTTAATGGCACACGATGAGTGCACCGACCCAAGCTTGAAATGAACTTGAAGAGATGCAACCAGCGCCTAACAGACTAGCCTATAGAAGGAAGCTGAAGGAGCTGGTGTCAAGAGCCAAAAGGCAAGAGCTAGAACCTGAGCACTGCGTTGGGAATAGCCAGCAGGATAAGAAACACGCCAAATACACACCCAACCCCAAAAAGGGTGATGAGGGGCAATTAGCATCAATCCCCAACTCACTGAAGCAGGTAGAAATATGCAGCAGGCAAACGGCCATAGATACCTTAAAGTGGCTTACACAGGAAGTATAAGAGTGCCCAACCGGGCAGCATGCAGCCAAAGAGAGAAACATCCCACAATGTAGGCTTGCAGGCAGTAGTCAACGACCACTGCCATGAGAAAAACTGTACCGCAGCGTAGCTTTGTAACAAGAGTAGGTTATAGTTTGGAAAAGGCGCATATCCGAAGGAAGGTGCCAAAAAAACCAAGTCAACGAATGGTAGCAAGAGTCTCTGAATCCGAGACCAACACTCCAGAAAAGACACGTACAGCGTCGAACACCAAAAAGGGATCATATATCAATTTGGGAAATCATTACAGTAAGTGGAAGCAAGGAGGCCCCTATGGCAACTTGCAGCAACTCCGAAAAGCTTCCCCACACATGGACACAACGTAGGAAGAGGATACCAAGACAACTGGCATAAACATGCCGATACCGGATTGTGAGAAGTTGGCCTGATGTGCAGTGTTCACTATTCTAGTGATCACTATATATCAGTCCAAACAACCCTTATTGATGATTGGTTGTAAGTCAACCTTATAGACCAGCTATCCTAGTAGCATGGATACGAGCAGTCTAAGGCTAAGACTCTAGAGGGCGTGTTAAGCCAGCTGTTTTACCATCACATTACCCCTTGAACACCCAGTGAAAGGACACCACACAAGTGTTATGAAAATAAACAGTGTATTTATTAGAATCACAACAACCCTGTACTCTTTATGAGGACAGGGTGCTAAGCACACAACAAAACTCTTACGAAAATACTTAAGTTAGCACGGTATACACAAATGCCCGAGGGGCACGAAAAACCATATACTCTAAAACTGGAATGCGAAATTACTAGCAGGTAAGTACAGTACTAATAGGCTTTGGAATCGCTAGGACTTGACTATGGAATCGTTAGATTACTTCTAGGAAGCCTAGGGGACTCCGGTGCAGAGTGTGCACTCTCACGCGGGATGCGGGACAAAGTCTATGGAAGCTAGTAACGCTAAAGTTAGTGTTCACGGGCGAACCCGACCTGGTAGGGAGAAAACGACAGTGAATCCTGACCCTTGGATAGTGAGGCTATGCTGGGGCACCGAAATGCCGAAGTTACCTAGCCCAGGGGCTGCAGCTGCATAGGTCTCAAAAGACGTCGGGAATCCTCGTTGCCGGACCAGGAGCCTGGAAGAAAAGATGCTGGCAGGCGACCAGTGAAGATAGTTCGAGTTGATCCAAGCCTGGATCTGGAAGATGGATGACACCTGAAAGCAGAGGGGACCAAGTTCGTTACTACTAGCCAGTAGTCAGTGGGCACCAGGAGGGCACCGGATGGTAGTCACCTCGACTAGGTGAGTGGGCGACGCTGGCTCTGCAGATCTCACGGACCAGGAGGCGTTGTCGGCGACCAGGATGGAGAGGCGAGCTGTCCCACGATGGATGAAGCTGTCGGCGTCGAAGTTACCCAGGATTGGGCAACAAGCCTTGGCTAATTCAAGCCCACGCGGTGGACTCAAAATGGCGTCTTGAGTGGACCAGGAGGGTCCGGGGTGCTCCTCTTCGGGAAGGGAGCAAGGGCCAGTCTGGAGCAACCAGACCAGCAACAGTGATGTCGTCGGGCGTCGTTCAGAAGGCCACAAGCCAGCGGGCTAGTAGCCAAACAACGCGGTGAGCAGCAAAAAGCAGGAGGGCCCCACGCAGATCAAGGAGATGCTGGGAGGCTGCACTTCGGTGCTGGAGCTGCTCAGGGTCGGGGCTTCTCGGACCCCAAAGCACTCACCAGGAAATTACTCGGCGGGCTTGCTGTGCAGAAGTCGTGCAGTCTTGCAGATGGCCGGTCCCTCGAGGTCTCGTCGCACCCACGGTTCTCAGCTGGGCTGTAGAGGTGGGTAGAGGTCAGAGGTGCCAGGGAAGCCGGTTCTCGTCGAGCTGGGCAGTCGGATTCCGGAGGAAGGACTCGCAGCAGACCGCAGTGTTCTTGATGGTGCCTGCGGATGCAGGGTGACTACTTCTTAGCCACAAGGGAGAATCTTGAAGAAGGAAATCTTGAAGTCCTTTCGTAGAAAGTCGTGTCTTGATTCCAAAGATGATCTAATTTGGAAGGGGGCCTGCTCCTACCTTTATCTGGGAAAAGGGGGCTGGCACGCGACTAAGTCCTGCCCTAGAGGTGGGACCAGGAGGGGGGTGGTTACACCCACTTCCTTGGCGGGCTTTTCCCCAGCACAGGGTCTGGAGTGTCCCTGGAACTGGTTCAAGCCAGCCTATGCACAGTGAGCAGAGGGGTGCCACGTGCAGTCACCTTCCTCTGAAGCCCTGCCTACCTACAATACACAAAATCCTGTCTGGGACGGTGCTGGCACCGCCCCTGGCAGGAAACCCTTTGTCCTTATCTCCTGCTCTGGGAGGACTCCCAGCAGCAGGAGGGCAGACTTGTGTCTCGGTGGCAGCATCCATTTTGTGGATGCTAAGGCTCTGTCTGACTTTAACCGGGGTTAGGGGTTACATACATGTCGTGTCCCTCTAGAAGGGTGGAATGCTAACCCCGTCGCCAGAATTGGCGAGGGGTTAGTATTCCAATTCGTATGACACCTTACTCGACATGTTTTGATAAAGCGATACCAGAGTTGGCATATAACCGCGAGGATTATAATGCACTTAAGAGTATATGGTATGCGATATCATGGAAACGGCTAAGGGATGGATCCCGAAAGCCGCAGACAGGCTCAGCTCATGCCAGAGCACCATCTCACACGATTCCAAGCACTCTGCCTTCAGGATTGTTAAGGCCTGCCATAGGAGTGACTGATAGGAGATCTGTGTGTCCATTTTAGGGTTAGATATAGGTATACTATATCTAAAGCAAAGGGTGAGTACACCACCTTGCCCCAGCTGTCGTGCAGCCAGTTGTGTCAGTTTAGTTAGTCAGCCCAGGGGTGGCATAATACATTCTTCAGCCCCTGGGAGACTTCTGAGTACACCTCAGCCCTGGGTACAGGGACTTGGAGAGGGCCCAGTGCCAATTCAGTACCTGAGTACAATTTGGATAGAGAGAACAGCTAGGCTGTGGGTCTGATTAGCAGGCCCACAGCCAGGGAAAGTCGTAAACCAGTGCAGCAAAAAGCAAAAATCTGGGTGATCATAGGATTGCAGACCCTACTCTCCTACATGACCCCCCCCCCCAAACTTTGGGACAATAAACTAACCTTGACCAGGTGAGTCTTCTTGCTCTAAGTGGAAATACCTGGAGAGCCCATCAGCATTGCTGTGATCAGTACCAGGTCTATGCTCCACTGTAAAATCCATCCCCTGTAGGGAAATGGACCACCTAAGCAGTTTGGGGTTTTCACCCTTCATCTGATTTAGCCACAAGAGGGGCTTATGGTCTGTCTGAATGGTGAAGTGAGTGCCAAACAAGTAGGCCCTCAGCTTCTTCAGGGCCCAGACCACAGCAAAGGCCTCCCTCTCAATAGCTGACCAATTTTTCTCTCTGGGTGTCAACCTCCTACTAATGAAAGCAATAGGCTGATCATTACCATCAAAATTCAGTTGAGACAGAACAGCCCCCACACCCAACTCAGAAGCATCTGTTTGGACAATGAATGGCTTGGAGTAATCTGGACTCTTGGCCTGCTTTAGGTCATTGAATGCTTTCTGACAGCTTGCTGTCCACTGAACTTTCTTTGGCATCTTTTTGCTTGTCAGGTCATTAAGAGGGGTCACTATGGACCCATAATTTCTGACAAACTTCCTATAGTACCCAGTCAGGCCCAAGAAAGCTTGAACCTGAGTCTGGGTGATTGGAGGAGTCCAGTCCTTGATGGCCTGTATCTTACTCTCCAGTGGTTGAACCTGGCCTCCACCTACAAGGTGGCCCAGGTATACAACCTGTGTCTGCCCTATCTGGCACTTTGTGGCCTTGATAGTGAGGCCTGCCTTTTGCAGAGCCTCTAACACTTTCCTCAGGTGGACCAGGTGATCCTCCCAGGTGGAGCTAAAGACAGCAATATCGTCTAGATATGCTGCACAGAAGTCATCCAGCCCAGTGAGGACTTGATTCACCAACCTTTGGAAGGTGGCAGGTGCATTTTTCAGTCCAAAGGGCATTACCACAAACTGATAATGCCCTCCAGGGGTAGAAAATGCTGTCTTGGGTTTGGCCTCCTCAGCTAACCTGATTTGCCAATACCCAGCTGTCAAATCAAATGTACTTAAGAAGTTGGCAGAAGCCAATTTATCTATAAGTTCATCTGCTCTTGGTATTGGGTGGGCATCAGTCTTAGTGACTGCATTGAGGCCTCTGTAGTCTACGCAAAACCTCATCTCTTTCTTACCACCCTGGGTGTGAGGCTTTGGCACTAGAACTACTGGGCTAGCCCAAGGGCTATCTGAGGGCTCAATGACTCCCAGCTCCAACATTTTCTGCACTTCAGTTTTGATGCAGTCTCTAACATGATCAGGCTGTCTGTAGATTTTACTCTTGACAGGCAGACTGTCTCCAGTGTCAACATCATGGGTACACCAATCAGTTTGGCTGCGTGTCAGAGAGAACATATGTCTGAAGGATTGCAGAACTTGCCTGCAATCCTGTTGCTGATGTTCAGTGAGGCTGCCACAAAAGACAACACCATCAACTGATCCATCATCAGGATTCTGAGTGAGCAGGTCTGGGAGAGGGTCACTCTCTTCCTCCTGTCCCTCATCTGTGGCCATGAGCAAGCTCATGTCCTTCCTGTCAACATATGCCTTGAGCCTGTTAACATGGAGCACTCTGAGAGGGCTCCTGGGAGTTCCAAGGTCCACCAAGTAGGTAACCTCTCCCTTTTGCTCAATGATGGTGTGGGGCCCAGACCATTTGTCTTTCAGAGCTGCTGGGGCCACTGGCTCCAGCACCCACACCTTCTGTCCTGGCTGGTACACAGTCAGAACAGCCTTTTGGTCATGCCAAGCTTTTTGAAGTTCTTGGCTGGCCTCAAGGTTTTTGGATGCCTTTTCCATATACTCAGCCATCCTGGAGCGGAGACCAAGTACATAGTCCACTATGTTGGTTGCAGGCTTTTTGAGAGGTCTCTCCCATCCTTCCTTCACCAAACACAGGGGTCCTCTTACAGGATGCCCATACAGAAGCTCAAAAGGGCTGTAGCCAACCCCCTTCTGTGGGACCTCTCTGTAAGCAAACAAGAGGCAGGGGATCAGGACATCCCATCTTCTCCTAAGAGTTTCAGGTAGCCCATGAATCATCCCTTTGAGGGTCCTGTTGAATCTCTCAACAAGCCCATTGCATTGTGGATGATAGGGTGTGGTGAACTTGTAGTTCACACCACACTCTTTCCACATTGCAGTCAGATATCCTGACATGAAGTTTGTACCTCTGTCAGAAACGACCTCCTTAGGGAAACCCACTCTGGAGAACACTCCAACTAGGGCTCTTGCCACTACAGGGGCTGTAGTGGTCCTAAGTGGAATAGCTTCAGGATACCTGGTGGCATGATCCACTACCACCAGTATAAACTTGTGCCCTGATGCTGTCTGGGGTTCCATTGGACCAACAATGTCAATCCCCACTCTTTCAAAGGGAACCCCCACCACAGGTAGTGGTATAAGGGGGGCTTTTGTTGTGACACCTGACTTACCACTGGCTTGGCAAGTGACACAGGAGCGACAAAACTCCTTGGTATTCTCATTCATATGGGGCCAGTGAAAGTGTGAGACAAGCCTGTCCCAAGTCTTTGTCTGACCTAAATGACCTGCAAGGGGAATCTCATGGGCCAAGGTGAGAAGGAAACCTCTCAGAGACAAGGGGTTGACCAGCCTCCTGGTTGCACCAGGCTTGGGGTCTCTTGACTCAGAGTACAGGAGTCCATCTTCCCAGTATACCCTGTGGGCACCTGTGGCATTCCCTGCAGCCTCAGCAGCAGCCTGCTGTCTGAGGGGTTCAAGGGAAGGGCAGTCTAACTGTGCCTTCCCCAGGTCTGCTCTGGAGGGTCCCCCTGAGCCCAGAAACTCAACTTGATCAAGTTCAAGCTCTTTAGGCTCAGTTTCCCTCAGTTCTCTCAGATCAGCCTCCTCAGAGACTTGATCCTCAACCTGGGGCAAGGGGGAAGGCAAAGCCTTAACCCTACTGCTCTTCTTCTTGGAAGGTGTCTGGTCCATAATTTCAGGATCCAGCACCTGTTCAGTGGGGCATCTTCTGGCCTGTGACCTAGTCACAGCAAGCACATGTGCTGGCAAGCCTAACATTTCCATGTGAGTCCTCTGCTCCACTTCTGACCATTGTGATGACTCCAAATCATTGCCCAACAAACAATCAACTGGGAGGTCTGAACTGACTACAACTTTCTTTTGTCCCTTCACTCCACCCCAGGAGAAAGCCACAATTGCCACACTATGACTAGTAGTGACATTGCTGGCATTGGTCACCAGGAAATCAGTACCTGGCATGATCTGTCCAGGGTCCACAAAGTTAGGTGTCACCATGGTGACACTGGCACAAGTGTCCCTATAGGCCTGAGCCATTTTGCCATTTATCAAAGGCGTCTGCCTGTATTTGCCCAAAGTATTGGGACTTATCTCAGGGGATATATCCATATCCCCTGTACAGACAAGGACAGCCTGAGTGAGTGTGCCAACTAAGTTGTCAGACCCCTCAGTTCCCAAGGTTAACCCAACTAATGCCTTGGGAGGTACACTACCACTACTGACTGTACTAGGGGGTGCAGTTGCCTTAGGGGCTGTAGTGGCAGGAGTTTGTCCTCCTCTTTTGGTGCACTCACTAAACCAGTGAGATTTACTTTTGCAGTACTGGCACCACCTTTTTGACTGGCCTTCTTGAGTCTTCTTCTTCTGGGAAGCCTGACCCCCACCCTCTTTGGTTTGTTGGGGACCTGGTGAAGACTTCTGGTCATTTTGTTCATTCTTAACATTACCCTTCTGGTCTGCTTTCTTCTGACCACCCTGGTTCTGGTTCTGGTTCTGCTTGATCCTTGTCCTGACCCATTTGTCTGCCTTCTTTCCCAATTCTTGGGGAGAGGTCAGATCTGAATCAACAAGGTGCTGGTGCAACAACTGGTTCTGACAATTGTTTAAAATGTGTTCTCTCATCATTAGATTATACAATCCTGTGTAATCTGTAACCTTGCTACCCAGCAACCAGCCCTCCAAAGCCTTAGTGGCACTATCCACAAAGTCAGACCAGTCCTGAGACTGAGTTTTCTGGGTGTCTCTGAACAGCAACCTGTACTGCTCAGTGGTTAAACCAAACCCATCAATCAGTGCATTTTTCAGGACCTGGTAATCATTTGCATCCTCCATCCTTGTAGTGAGGAGCTTATCTCTACCTTTACCATCAAAGGAGAGCCACAGTATAGCTGCCCACTGACTTCGGGGAATGCACTGCACAGTGCAGGCCCTCTCCAAAGCAGCCATCCATTTCTGGATATCATCCCCTTGCTTAAAGGGGGGCACTATCTTAGTCAGGTGTTTAGTATCTAAACCCTTCTCTCTATCTCTTGGGAGATTGCTGCCACCAGTGGGAGCTAGCCCACTCATCTGCTGCTCTCTAGCAAAAGCAAGCTTTTATTTGGCCAGGGCAAGTTCTTCCCTTTCAATCCTCAGAGCAGCCTGTCTCATTCTAGCTTCATGCTCTATTCTCTGAGGGGAAGTCACTCTCCTCTGTGGAGAGTTTCTCCTCCTCTGGGAAGAGGCATTAGAGTGCAGAGATCTATTGGAGTCCCTAGAAAGAGATCTATCTCTCCTAACTCCAAGGTTAGGCCCACTTCGGGTTAGTACTGGGGGGCCCCCAGATCCTAGCCCAAGTAAGTCTAAGTTGGCCCTGGTTAGCCTTCTGACTACCTCAAGACCTTTGTCTACCTCATCCCCAGAGAGTTCCTCTTGATCCTCCTCCTCAACTGCAGTAGCAGTGTTGGGGAGGTCTGGATCCCCAGAGGTTCCCTCTAAGGCTGGCATATTCTCATGTAACTGAGAAATTTTTCTGGCATCATATGTCTCTAAGAGACCTATCAGAAAGGGAATGGTGGGGTTAGACCCCTGCTTCAGTTTCCTGGAGGTACAGACTTGTCTCATCTCCTGAAAACTGAAAGCTGCATATCTTGAAGTGACCTGTGGAGGGTCAACACTGACCAGGGGAGTCTCAGTAGATTCTCCCTGGGTAGACATGCTTTTCTAGTGAGGTGTACGTGGTGCACTTACCTACACTATGTGTTTGCCTACTGATCCCTTGCTAGAGTTGTAGTTTAGGGCGTGCTAGGCACTAGGAGCTACAACAGCTGGTTCAGTAGAACTCAGAGTATTCTAAGCTAAGTTATATGTACCTTTAGTACTTATGTGATCTTTCACAAGATATTCTTAGGGCATGTGTGGTAAAACAACAGCAAGCTCAAATCCCACCGCTGCCACCAATGTGAGAAGTTGGCCTGATGTGCAGTGTTCACTATTCTAGTGATCACTATATATCAGTCCAAACAACCCTTATTGATGATTGGTTGTAAGTCAACCTTATAGACCAGCTATCCTAGTAGCATGGATACGAGCAGTCTAAGGCTAAGACTCTAGAGGGCGTGTTAAGCCAGCTGTTTTACCATCACATTACCCCTTGAACACCCAGTGAAAGGACACCACACAAGTGTTATGAAAATAAACAGTGTATTTATTAGAATCACAACAACCCTGTACTCTTTATGAGGACAGGGTGCTAAGCACACAACAAAACTCTTACGAAAATACTTAAGTTAGCACGGTATACACAAATGCCCGAGGGGCACGAAAAACCATATACTCTAAAACTGGAATGCGAAATTACTAGCAGGTAAGTACAGTACTAATAGGCTTTGGAATCGCTAGGACTTGACTATGGAATCGTTAGATTACTTCTAGGAAGCCTAGGGGACTCCGGTGCAGAGTGTGCACTCTCACGCGGGATGCGGGACAAAGTCTATGGAAGCTAGTAACGCTAAAGTTAGTGTTCACGGGCGAACCCGACCTGGTAGGGAGAAAACGACAGTGAATCCTGACCCTTGGATAGTGAGGCTATGCTGGGGCACCGAAATGCCGAAGTTACCTAGCCCAGGGGCTGCAGCTGCATAGGTCTCAAAAGACGTCGGGAATCCTCGTTGCCGGACCAGGAGCCTGGAAGAAAAGATGCTGGCAGGCGACCAGTGAAGATAGTTCGAGTTGATCCAAGCCTGGATCTGGAAGATGGATGACACCTGAAAGCAGAGGGGACCAAGTTCGTGACTACTAGCCAGTAGTCAGTGGGCACCAGGAGGGCACTGGATGGTAGTCACCTCGACTAGGTGAGTGGGCGACGCTGGCTCTGCAGATCTCACGGACCAGGAGGCGTTGTCGGCGACCAGGATGGAGAGGCGAGCTGTCCCACGATGGATGAAGCTGTCGGCGTCGAAGTTACCCAGGATTGGGCAACAAGCCTTGGCTAATTCAAGCCCACGCGGTGGACTCAAAATGGCGTCTTGAGTGGACCAGGAGGGTCCGGGGTGCTCCTCTTCAGGAAGGGAGCAAGGGCCAGTCTGGAGCAACCAGACCAGCAGCAGTGATGTCGTCGGGCGTCGTTCAGAAGGCCACAAGCCAGCGGGCTAGTAGCCAAACAACGCGGTGAGCAGCAAAAAGCAGAAGGGCCCCACGCAGATCGTGGAGATGCTGGGAGGCTGCACTTCGGTGCTGGAGCTGCTCAGGGTCGGGGCTTCTCGGACCTCAAAGCACTCACCAGGAAATTACTCGGCGGGCTTGCTGTGCAGAAGTCGTGCAGTCTTGCAGATGGCCGGTCCCTCGAGGTCTTGTCGCACCCACGGTTCTCAGCTGGGCTGTAGAGGTGGGTAGAGGTCAGAGGTGCCAGGGAAGCCGGTTCTCGTCGAGCTGGGCAGTCGGATTCCGGAGGAAGGACTCGCAGCAGACCGCAGTGTTCTTGATGGTGCCTGCGGATGCAGGGTGACTACTCCTTAGCCACAAGGGAGAATCTTGAAGAAGGAAATCTTGAAGTCCTTTCGTAGAAAGTCGTGTCTTGATTCCAAAGATGATCTAATTTGGAAGGGGGCCTGCTCCTACCTTTATCTGGGAAAAGGGGGCTGGCACGCGACTAAGTCCTGCCCTAGGGGTGGGACCAGGAGGGGGGTGGTTACACCCACTTCCTTGGCGGGCTTTTCCCCAGCACAGGGTCTGGAGTGTCCCTGGAACTGGTTAAAGCCAGCCTATGCACAGTGAGCACCGGGGTGCCACGTGCAGTCACCTTCCTCTGAAGCCCTGCCTACCTACAATACACAAAATCCTGTCTGGGACGGTGCTGGCACCGCCCCTGGCAGGAAACCCTTTGTCCTTATCTCCTGCTCTGGGAGGACTCCCAGCAGCAGGAGGGCAGACTTGTGTCTCGGTGGCAGCATCCATTTTGTGGATGCTAAGGCTCTGTCTGACTTTAACCGGGGTTAGGGGTTACATACATGTCGTGTCCCTCTAGAAGGGTGGAATGCTAACCCCGTCGCCAGAATTGGCGAGGGGTTAGTATTCCAATTCGTATGACACCTTACTCGACATGTTTTGATAAAGCGATACCAGAGTTGGCATATAACCGCGAGGATTATAATGCACTTAAGAGTATATGGTATGCGATATCATGGAAACGGCTAAGGGATGGATCCCAAAAGCCGCAGACAGGCTCAGCTCATGCCAGAGCACCATCTCACACGATTCCAAGCACTCTGCCTTCAGGATTGTTAAGGCCTGCCATAGGAGTGACTGATAGGAGATCTGTGTGTCCATTTTAGGGTTAGATATAGGTATACTATATCTAAAGCAAAGGGTGAGTACACCACCTTGCCCCAGCTGTCGTCCAGCCAGTTGTGTCAGTTTAGTTAGTCAGCCCAGGGGTGGCATAATACATGCTTCAGCCCCTGGGAGACTTCTGAGTACACCTCAGCCCTGGGTACAGGGACTTGGAGAGGGCCCAGTGCCAATTCAGTACCTGAGTACAATTTGGATAGAGAGAACAGCTAGGCTGTGGGTCTGATTAGCAGGCCCACAGCCAGGGAAAGTCGTAAACCAGTGCAGCAAAAAGCAAAAATCTGGGTGATCATAGGATTGCAGACCCTACTCTCCTACACGGATCATACCTAGTACAGTAAGGGAAGGTAGAGCCGTTTTTTAAGAGGAGACCATGAAAGCTCCCAAGGATGCAGATGACCATGGCATAAGCAGATGGCACCAGGGAAAAACATAGAACACCGTGGAGCGACCATCGACCATGGAGCCCACATGATCTCCAGGCCCAGGTGAGATAAGCAAGGCTATATAATAGCATACAAGTACCCCACATGGAGTATGCATACTCCAACCTATGGGGAACACCTCTTAGGGCAATAAGCAAGGCCAAAATAACACAGTAACAAACCGAACCCGTGAACTGAGTTCCGAGCCGTAATGACATTACCGAGCAGAGCCACCGGCTGAATACCACAGTCAGAGGACACAGCAACTTGTTGAACACAGCCACAGAAGGCCAACAGGCAGCTGAAAGAAAAACGCATCCAAGGGATGCCAATAAAAGGGTAAGCACCCTTGACCACAGAAAAAGAAACGTAAGGCTCACTGCCCATGTTAAACACAGAGCGTATCTAAAGGATGCGAAATGAAAAAGTACCACCACAGAAGACAGGCCTAAAAGGACCTAAGTGGGAGGACGAAAGCCCGCCAGAAGCCGGTGAACTGCTGATTTGGCATGAGCATCAAACAGCAAAACCCCATCAAAGGGTAAGTCGACCAGTCGCTCCCGGATATTTTCAGGAAAGACGCTATTTCGCAACCAAGCGTGATGCCTTAAGGCAACAGAGCCCGCCATGGCCAGTGGAGAAGTGTGGCTCACTGGTTAGAGGAGGCAGACCTGGAAGCAGAGGTCAGCCCGGGACCAGGGTTCAATTCCCGGCTCGGCGGGGTCTTGAGTCCTAAAATGTCCATGGACTCGACAATTCTCGCTCCGGTGCCTACTCGATTCACGGGTTCACACTCTGCGACTCTGGGCAATAGCTTGCTTAATCTCCACAACGGCCCCTCGCGGCGGGATGCCTGGCTTTCACCTTGCGGATACCCTGCCGGGGTTATCTCACAGGGAAATACCAGGACGGGTTCCCTAAGCAAGCGCTTAGAAACCGCTCGGTGATTTGCGCTATATTCCTGTACATTTACATTTACATTTACATGGCTCGGCCCAAAGAATCCACAGTATCTAAGGCTGAACAGATTGTGAATTCGGTAAGGTCATGGCCATCCCAGAGGAGGTGGAGGAGATCAACGCGAGCACCTTCAGAGGTGGCAGAAAGCAAAGACTTTGAAGAGTCCCACAAGGAAGAGGTAGCCCGAGCCAAAACACACACTGTATTCAAGGACCGTAGGGGTGCACTAGTGGATGTAAAGATGTTCCTAACCCATGACTCAATCCATCTGGACTCCCGAGAGGGAGGAAGCATTAGAGGGGGCAGAGAAGGAAAGGCAGTCTGCAACACAAACCCCTGAGCTTCAGGGTGCACAAAAACACAAACAGGATCATGTGGAGCTGGACGGTGGTGGTGCAAAACTGAACGAGCCACTGGGTCACCTGAAGCAGGCTGGACCCAGGTACCCAAAAGGGCATCATAAAGGAAAGCCTCAAAAGACAAAAGCACCTCCATGTGAGAAGTTGGCCTGATATATGATGTTCACTAGTTCTAGTGATCACCTTGTATCAGTCCAAACAACCCTTATGGTGATTGGTTGTAAGTCAACCTTATAGACCAGCTATCCTAATGGTAGCATGGACAAAGCAGTCTTAGGCTAAACTCTTTTGGCATGTGAAGCCAGCTGTTTTACCACAATATAACCCCTTGAATACCAGATGAAAGGACACCACACAGGTTGTTATGAAAATAAACAGTCTATTTATTAATAACAACACCTCTGAACTCTTTATGAGGTCAGAGGGCTAAGCACATGACAATCTCTTACGAAAAATACGACAAGTTGCACAAAATTACAATGGTGCCCTAGGGGCACGACAAACCATATACTAAGTAAGTGGAATGTGAAAGTCGATAAAAGGAATGGAGCTGTCCAGAGGCTGTCGGATCGATGGGACCACGCTACACTAACTTCAGGTAAGTAATAGGAGGCCCACAGAACGCGTGTGCAGAGTGTGAACTCACACGCGAGATGCGTAATAACGTCTATGGACAGTACAGTTCAAGTTTAAGGTGAGTACGGACAATTCTGACTGGATAGGACTAAAACGACTGTGTAACTGGACACTAGGACAGTTAAACTACCCTTGAGCACCGAAATGCTCTTGTTACCTCACCCACGGACGGCAGGTACACAGGTGTCAAAGTGCGTCGGGTTCTCGCGTTGAAGTCTATGGAGCCTGAAAGAAAAGATGCTGCAGGCGACCAGGAGGAAGATGTCCGGTGCAATCCAAGGGTGGATTGTTGAAGAAGGAGACCTGAAAGCAGAGGGGACAATGTTCACAGTCACTAGCCAGTGACTGGAGTGGAACCAGGAAGGAACCAGATCTCGTCATCGCGATCAGGTGAAGAGTGGACGCTTGACTCTGCAGCCACGTGGACCAGGAGGTGTCTTCGACAACCAGGATGGAGGCACGAGCTGTCCCACGCAGGCTCTCGCTGTCGGCGGTGTTGGATCCGGGATTGGAGGCAACAGGCCTTGGCAAAGGCAACCCACGCGGTGAGTGAAGAAAGCGTCTGGTGCGGACTAGGAGAGTCCGGGGTGCCCCTCTTTTGGAAGGGAGCAAGAGCCAATCTGGAGCAACCAGATCAGCAGTGAAAATTCAAAGGTTCGTCGTCTAGGAGGCCACTAGCCAGCCGGCAAGTGACCAGACAACGCGTCGAGCAGGAACCAAGCAGAAGGGCCCCACACAGATCTCGTGGATGCTGGAGGGCTGATCTTCGGTGCAGGGGCTGCTCGGGGCTGGGGCTTCTCAGTCCCCAAAGCACTCGGTCGAGTTTACCTCGGGAGTCGTGCTGGAAGCGAAGTGCAGTTTCTTCCAAGATGGCCGGTCCCACGTGTCTCGTCGCACCCACGGGTCTCAGCTTTGCTGCAGATGTGAGTTGAGGTCGGAGAGGTCTGGGAATCCGGGTCTCGTCGGGCTCTGAAGTCTGGATCATCAAGGGAAGACGACAAAGGGAAGCCACTGGACGCTTGATGGTGCCTGCTTGTGCAGGGTAGACACTCCTTGCCCACTAGGGAGATTCTTCAGTCTTCTGTGGAGCAGAACGTCGAAGGCCAGAGTTTCTTCTTCTTGAATAGTTCAGGATAATCTAATTTGGAATGGGACCAGCTCCTACCTTTATTCTCCTAAAGGGGGCTGCACTACTGACTAGGTCCCTCCCCTGGGTGGGACCTGGAAGGGGGATGGTTACACCCCCTATCCTTTGTCCGGTTTCGCGCCAGAGCTGGGGCAGGGATGCCCCAGCAACTGGTTTGAACCGGTGTATGCACAGGACACCTTGTGTGCCCCGGGCATGTCTCATTCCTTTCAGGCCTCCCTACCTCAATACACAAAATCCTGTCTGGGGTGGTGCTAGCACCTCCCAAGGCAGGAAACCCTTTGTCCAAGCCATCCTCGCTGGAAGGACTCGCAGCAGCAGGAGGTCAGACTTATGTCTGTGGTGGCAGCATCCATTTTATGATGCTGAGGCTCGAGTTAACTTTAACCGGGGTTCACAGTTACATACATGTCGTGTCCCTCTAGAAGGGTGGAATGCTACCCCCGTCGCCAGAATTGGCGAGGGGGTAGTATTCCAAATCGTATGACACCTTACTCGACATGTTTTGATAATGCTATGCCAAAGTTAGCATTGAACCGCGAGGATTATAATGCACTTAAGAGTATATGGTATAGCGTTATCATGGAACAGCTATTAGGACTTGGTTCCGCAAGCTGCAAACGGGCTCAGCTCATGCCAGAGCACCATCTCACATAATTCCAAGCACTCTGCCTTCAGGATTGTTAAGGCCTGCCATAGGAGTGACTGATAGGAATATATGTGTCCATTTTAGGGTTAGATATAGGTATACTATATCTATAGCAAAGGGTGATTACACCACCTTGCCCCAGCTGTCTTGCAGCCAGTTGTGTCAGTTTTGGATGGGCAGCCAGGGGTGGCATAATACATGCTTCAGCCCCTGGTAGGCCCTGAGTACACCAATGCCCTGGATACCTAAGGTATACTGTACAGGGACTGATAAGGTGACTCAGTATCCAATTAGATATGTACCTAGGGTTCATGGAGTCCATTTTAACAGAGAGAGTAGGAAGCCTGGGGTCCTGAATAGCAGGATCCCAGGCCAACTAAGTCAAAAACCAGCAAAACACCATGCAAAAAGTTGGGGGTAACCATAGTCAGATATCCACCTTCCTATATAACCCCCCCCCCCCAAACGAAAGGAGATAAGGCTATCCTTGACCAGGTAAGCCTATATTGCCTGAGTGGCCATATGAGGAGGTGCATGCACTGGCATGGTTACCCCCTATCTCATGGTCCACTAAGCAATCCCTCACCCTAAGGGTATCTGAGGGTCTCCACCATAGGGAATCTCTACCTGTGGTGTGTTTTGGCAAAGTAAAAGGCTGGTGCTGGGATGGAGTACTGAAGTGAGGCTGCACTAATGTTGGGCTCAACTTCCTCCAATCTCTATCCACCATCCACCATCCACCACCGCGCCAGGATACTATACTATTTAGTAACAGAGCGCGCTACAAAAGCCTCTATAATAATAATAATAATATATGCCTTTCTTTCCAGGACTGAGTTGGTGTATGCTCTCAGGGTCAACCTCTGGCTACCTAAAGCTGGAGGCTGGGTCCCTCTGTTTGTCTTACTGGAGGGACAGGTCAGGTTTGGGGCCCTTAGGGTCCCAGGTTTGACTGTGCCCAACAGTGTCCATCTGTGGGAGGTCCCTAACTAATTTTAAGGGGGATCCCTCAGGAGTTTGTTTTATTTTTACTTGGCTAGGACTACTAGCTTCAGTGCCCTTAATCTGCTGATTGGGGAGTTCTTTTGGACAGGGGCCCTTTGGGGTCCACCACTGGCCTCCCTGACCTCTACAGCCCTGGGCTGACTGAGGCAGGGTAGAGAGGGGCAGGTTACCTGCTCCAGACTGGGTCCCACCTTGGAAGGGTCCACTGACATCAGGGGTTCTGCCAGGCTAGGCCTGAGTACCTCTGGGGCAGTTTCTTCACAAGGGGTAAGATCAGTTCCATGAGGAGGCTGATCCTTTCCTAAAGTCTGGTGGGAGGGAGATTTCTCTTCCTCCTCAATGCTCTCTGTTTGAGTTGAGTGATCCATAGTTTCAGGCTTCACAACACTATTATCAGTCTGAGTTTGAGCTGTGGCCATCACAACCCCACCAACCTTTTCAGGAAGGGACTCAGTTTGGGTATGGGCTGTTACCATCACAGCCCTCCTAACCTGTTCAGGAAGATTTACCATCTTGGAATGGGTTTCTTGTTCTACCTCAGCCCAGGCTGAGATCTCTAAATCATTCCCCAGATGCAATCTACAGGCAAGTTTGATGACACTGCCACTCTCTTGGGGCCAGTGACACCTCCCCAGCTGAGATTTACCACTGCCATGCGATGATTTTTCTGCACTCCATCAATGTTTGTCACCTGGTATGTGGCACCAGGTATAAGTTGCCTTGAGGGGACTAGGCTCTCAGTCACCATAGTGATGCTAGCCCCTGTGTCTCTATAGGCCTCAACTTTCAGACCATTGATGAGGGGCTCCTGTCTGTATTTGCCCAACGTGTTGGGACAATCAGTGAAGTTGGCAAACCCCATGCCATTCTCACAGACAAGAGTATCTGAGTTAGGGGACCTGGTTAGGCCAGAGTCCCCAGGAACTCCCAAAGTAACTCCACCCAAATTCTTGGGGGCACTCCCACCACCTGGGGGATTACTACTAGTAGTAACAGGAGGCTTCGAAGTGTTACTTGGGGGTATGTTTTCCTTATTGTTGTTGGCCCTTGGACAACTACTGTCAGTTTTCCAATGGCCTACCTGTTTGCAGGTATAGCAATAAGGTTTCTTCTGGGTATTGGAAGGATTCTGGGACCTACCCCCCCCAGAGGATTTTTGGGGCCCTCATGTGGTTTGATCTGTAGATTTATTCCCACCCTTCTCTTGAGGCTTGGTTGATTCCTTCTTTTGGTCACCACCTTGGTTCTTAGGCCTAATCCTGGTTCTGACCCATTTGTCTGCCCTCTTACCCAATTCCTGTGGAGAGGTCAGATCAGAGTCTACCAGGTGCTGGTGTAATAACTGGTTCTGACAATTATTTAAGACTTGCTCTCTCATAATCAGATTATACAATCCTGTGTAATCAGTAACCTTACTTCCCAGTAGCCAGCCTTCCAAAGCCTTAGTGGCACAATCAACAAAGTCAGTCCAATCTTGAGCCTGAGTTTTCTGGGTATCCCTGAACATCAACCTGTACTGTTCAGTGGTTAAGCCAAACCCATCAATCAGAGCACGTTTCAAGACTTGGTAATCATTAGCATCCTCATCTCTAACAGTGAGGAGCTTGTCTCTACCTTTACCTTCAAATGAGAGCCACAATATAGCTGCCCACTGACTCTGGGGTACCTGCTGTACTTTGCAGGCTCTCTCCAAAGCAGTCATCCACTTGTGGATGTCATCCCCTGTCTTATAGGGGGGCACTATTTTACTCAGGTGTCTATTATCAAAACTCCTGTCTTTATCCTTAGGGATATTGCTGCCACCAGTGGGGACTACCCCACTCAACTGTTGCTCTCTAGCAAAGGCAAGCTTCTCTTTGGCAAGGGCAAGTTCTTCCCTCTGGATCCTCAGATTAGCCTGTCTCATCCTTGCTTCATGCTCTCTCCTCTGAGGAGAAGTCATTCTCCTCTGGGGAGAAGTCCTTCTCCCCTGAGCAGAGGCATGAGAGTGCACAGATGCATTGGAGTCCCTAGAATGAGACCTATCTCTTCTAGCTCCAAGGTTAGGCCTGCTCAGGGTCAGTACTGGGGGTCCCCCAGATCCTTCCCTATGTAGGTCTAAGTTGGCCCTGGTCAGTCAGCTGACTACCTCAAGACCTTTGTCTGCCTCATCCCCAGAGGTGTCCCCTTCTTCCTCCTCCTCCTCTTCTACATTCTCTGTTTCAGGGAGATCTGGATCACCAAGGGTAACTTCTAAGGCTGGTATGCTCCCATCTGTGTTAGAAGCCTTTCTAGCATCATATGTCTCTAAGAGACCTAACAGAAAAGGAGTGGTAGGGTTAGAACCCTATTTCAATTTCCTCGAGGTACACAATTGTCTCATCTCCTGGAAACTGAGTGCTGTATATCTGGAAAGGACCACTAGGGGAGTCTCTGAAGACTCTCCATGGGTAGACATGCTTTCTAGTGAGTTGTAAGTGATGCACTTACCTACACTATGGGTTTTCCTACTCATCCCTTGCTAAGAGTTGTAGTCAGGGTGTGCTAGGCCCTTTCTACTACAACAGCTAGTTCAGTAGAACTCAGAGTATTTCTAAGCTTGTTATATGTACCTAGAGTACCTTATGTGATCTTTCAAATGATATTTCAGGATTATATTTGGTAAAAACAACAGCAAGCTCAAATCCCAACCGCTGCACACCAATGTGAGAAGTTGGCCTGATATATGATGTTCACTAGTTCTAGTGATCACCTTGTATCAGTCCAAACAACCCTTATGGTGATTGGTTGTAAGTCAACCTTATAGACCAGCTATCCTAATGGTAGCATGGACAAAGCCGTCTTAGGCTAAACTCTTTTGGCATATGAAGCCAGCTGTTTTACCACAATATAATCCCTTGAATACCAGATGAAAGGACACCACACAGGTTGTTATGAAAATAAACAGTCTATTTATTAATAACAACACCTCTGAACTCTTTATGAGGTCAGAGGGCTAAGCACATGACAATCTCTTACGAAAAATACGACAAGTTGCACAAAATTACAATGGTGCCCTAGGGGCACGACAAACCATATGCTAAGTAAGTGGAATGTGAAAGTCGATAAAAGGAATGGAGCTGTCCAGAGGCTGTCGGATCGATGGGACCACGCTACACTAACTTCAGGTAAGTAATAGGAGGCCCAAGGAACGCGTGTGTAGAGTGTGAACTCACACAGTGGAGAAGTGTGGCTCAGGGGTTAGAGGCAGCAGACCCGGAAGCTGAGATCGGTCCTGGACCAGGGTTCAATTCCCCGCCTCGGCGGGTCTTGGGCTAAAAATTCCACGGACTCGATAATTCTCGCTCCGGTGCCTCCTCGACTCACGGGTTCACACTCTGCGACTCTGGGCAATAGCTTGCTTAATCTCCACAACGGCCCCTCGCGGCGGGATGCCTGACTTTCACCTTGTGGATACCCTGCTATCTCACAGGGGAATACCAGGAAGGGTTCCCTAAGCAAGCGCCGGGACACCCACTGCGGGTAGCTGTGCGCTATATAAGCTCAACTACATTTACATTTACACGCGAGATGCGTAACAACGTCTATGGACAGTACAGTTCAAGTTTAAGGTGAGTACGGACAATCATGACTGGATAGGACTAAAACGACTGTGGAACTGGACACTAGGACAGTTAAACTACCCTTGAGCACTGAAATGCTCTTGTTACCTCACCCACGGACGGCGGGTGCACAGGTGTCAAAGTGCGTCGGGTTCTCGCGTTGAAGTCTATGGAGCCTGAAAGAAAAGATGCTGCAGGCGACCAGGAGGAAGATGTCCGGTGCAATCCAAGGGTGGATTGTTGAAGAAGGAGACCTGAAAGCAGAGGGGACAATGTTCACAGTCACTAGCCAGTGACTGGAGTGGAACCAGGAAGGAACCAGATGTCGTTGTCGCGATCAGGTGAAGAGTGGACGCTTGACTCTGCAGCCACGTGGACCAGGAGGTGTCTTCTACAACCAGGATGGACGCACGAGCTGTCCCACGCAGGCTCTCGCTGTCGGCGGTGTTGGATCCAGGATTGGCGGCAACAGGCCTTGGCAAAGGCAACCCACGCGGTGAGTGAAGAAAGCGTCTGGTGCGGACTAGGAGAGTCCGGGGTGCCCCTCTTTTGGAAGGGAGCAAGGGCCAATCTGGAGCAACCAGATCAGCAGTGAAAATTCAAAGGATCGTCGTCTAGGAGGCCACTAGCCAGCCGGCAAGTGACCAGACAACGCGTCGAGCAGGAACCAAGCAGAAGGGCCCCACGCAGATCTCGTGGATGCTGGAGGGCTGATCTTCGGTGCAGGGGCTGCTCGGGGCTGGGGCTTCTCAGTCCCCAAAGCACTCGGTCGAGTTGTGCTGGAAGCGAAGTGCAGTTTCTTCCAAGATGGCCGGTCCCACGTGTCTTGTCGCACCCACGGGTCTCAGCTTTGCTGCAGATATGAGTTGAGGTCGTAGAGGTCTGGGAATCCGGGTCTCGTCGGGCTCTGAAGTCTGGATCCTCCAGGGAAGACGACGAAGGGAAGCCGCTGGATGCTTGATGGTGCCTGATTGTGCAGGGTGGACACTCCTTGCCCACAAGGGAGATTCTTCAGCCTTCTGTGGAGCAGACCGTCGAAGGCCAGAGTTTCTTCTTCTTGAATAGTTCAGGATAATTTAATTTGGAATGGGACCAGCTCCTACCTTTATTCGCCTAAAGGGGGCTGCACTACTGACTAGGTCCCTCCCCTGGGTGGGACCAGGAAAGGGGGTGGTTACACCCCCTATCCTTTGTCCGGTTTCGCGCCAGAGCTGGGGCAGGGATGCCCCAGCAACTGGTTTGAACCGGTGTATGCACAGGACACCTTGTGTGCCCCGGGCATGTCTCATTCCTTTCAGGTCTCCCTAACTCAATACACAAAATCCTGTCTGGGGTGGTGCTAGCACCTCCCAAGGCAGGAAACCCTTTCTCCAAGCCATCCTCGCTGGAAGGACTCCCAGCAGCAGGAGGTCAGACTTGTGTCTGTGGTGCAGCATCCATTTTGTGATGCTGAGGCTCGAGTTAACTTTAACTGGGGTTCACAGTTACATACATGTCGTGTCCCTCTAGAAGGGTGGAATGCTACCCCCGTCGCCAGAATTGGCAAGGGGGAAGTATTCCAAATCGTATGACACCTTACTCGACATGTTTTGATAATGTTATACCAGAGTTAGCATTTAACCGCGAGGATTATAATGCACTTAAGAGTATATGGTATAGCGTTATCATGGAACAGCTATTAGGACTTGGTTCCGCAAGCTGCAAACGGGCTCAGCTCATGCCAGAGCACCATCTCACATAATTCCAAGCACTCTGCCTTCAGGATTGTTAAGGCCTGCCATAGGTGTGACTGATAGGAATATATGTGTCCATTTTAGGGTTAGATATAGGTATACTATATCTATAGCAAAGGGTGATTACACCACCCTGCCCCAGCTGTCTTACAGCCAGTTGTGTCAGTTTTGGATGGCCAGCCAGGGGTGGCATAATACATGCTTCAGCCCCTGGTAGGCCCTGGGTACACCTATGCCCTGGATACCTAAGGTATACTGTACAGGGACTGATGAGGTGACTCAGTATCCAATTAGATATGTACCTAGGGTACATGGAGTCCATTTTAACAGAGAGAGCAGGAAGCCTGGGGTCCTGAATAGCAGGATCCCAGGCCAACTAAGTCAAAAACCAGCAAAACACCAGGCAAAAAGTTGGGGGTAACCATAGTCAGATATCCACCTTCCTACACTCCACATTTCCGGACCCACGGTAGAGGACCTCAAGCAAGGGGTCCACAGACAAAGGGGCAGAAGAGGGTTGCATATTTAAAACGCGGGTGGCCAATGAGACCAGTCTCAAAAAAGCCGCACCAGCCTCGGTTGCCCTCCGCGGAGGGGACAACAGCTCATCAGTGGGGGAGGGTTGTAAGATGACCCACCCAAGACCCTGAGGGTGCGCCCAATGCCCCATGGAAGGAAGCCCCATGGAAGAATGAGGATCCTGACGGGGCTCATGGGGAGGCGAACAGCCTGCCGGATTTGGGAGCTCCTGAGGAGGCTCCACAAATTCCAAGGGGGGCACTGGCAACACGAGCTCCAGTGACGCCGGGCGGGAGGGCGGTGCCAAACTCTCTCCAGAGGCCTCAATAGAAGAGTCCAGAACTCGGCATTGACACAGCGCCAAACCGACATGCGTCGGCGCCGATAGTGCCTCTTCAGACACCCACTTGGCAGCATCCGGCGTCGAGTCGGCGTTGAAACAATGATAAGCTCCCCCTCTGAAGAAGAAGAGGGCGCCGGGGCCGGCGTGAGGCGGTGCCGGCTCTGCCTCATCCAGAACAGGCTCTGAGTCCATAGAAAGGAATGGAGGCAATGCAGAGGAGGCGAGCCGACCCCCGCTCCGGGCAGGCGACTCCATGTAGACCGTAGAGGGGGACCCAACTGTGCCGCGCCTTAATGACAGCACATCTCGGATGTTCCAGAGTCCGTCGAAGACCCCACAAGAAGCGGAGGTCCGAGGACACCCCAGGAATGAGAGAGGACACAAAGGAGGCCTGCAAAGATGCAGCATAGGCCTCCATTTGGGCCTGAGCCGCCCCCATACCCGGAAAGGGTGGATAGAGGGGGGACGATCGTCGGGAGCGCATGTCCGGAAAGTTCCTGGAACCAGTGCTCCTGAAAACAGAAGAAGGTGAGGTCGAAAACCTAGGCGACAAGCGCCTTGACTAACCACGTGGAGAACAACAGCCCTGGACCCCAGAGGGCGATCGACAGTGGAACCGAACAGTAGAGGGATCTGCCGTCGACGAAGAGGCCGGGGGGAGAGAAGACTCTCACCGGGACAGCCGTGCCGAGAGAAGCTTCATACGGGGCTCCCACCGAGACTTCTGTTTCGGACGTTGGCAGGCTTCACAGTCCGTGGAGTCATGGTGCTCGCCCAGACACCACATACAAATAAGATACAAATAATATGCAAGTCCGTCGCGGACATCTGGGTGAACAGGAATTACAAGATTTAAAGCCCGAAGGCACCGCACACTGTTCCCGATGCGAAGCGTCGAAAAGGAGGCCTGAAAACAGGCCAGAGGAACTGCTCACTCCGGATCAGCGTTGCACACGGAAAAGAAGGAAACTGACGTCAGTGTGACCTTGTTGACGTCACGTACGTGGACAACGTCAGGGCAGGGTGGCTTGACACCATCCCACGGCGCGCAGAGGTGCTGCTGCAAAACATTTCTGGATCCTGTCTCACGCACGTGGATATTCTAAGTTAAGGAATCTGCGGCTAGATGTCTCTATCAGATAGTGTTCTGAGCTGTGTAACATACAAGAGTAGAATTTTTTTGTCTTTACGCCGTTCGCACACATCTGTTGGGAAAATTCCATGGTGGGCACGTTATTAGTTGACCATGTAATGCATGTAATATATCGTTATGCTTACAGTTCCTAATTTCTCTCTGTAGTACTCAATCGAAACTGTGCAGACGGAGCCCTGCTCTGAGCATATATAAAAAGTGATTATTGTTGTATATTCTCCACTGTTTTCTCTGACTCTTCATTTAGCATGTAAGGCGGAGAGGTGGTCAGTGGTGGCCCGGGTGGCCCTGGTCGGGTCACTTCCTTCAATTCTTGACCATCCCATGTGTGCTAACTACCTCGCTTTTTAAAACTGTTGAGTGCATGTTTTCATCTGGCAAAAACAAATCACCCAGAATTGCATTGAGCACTTTAAGTGAATCACGGGAGAATGGAGGATTGGCACTCTCCAATCTTAGAGATTATGTCTAGATTCAATACAAAGACACTGAGGTATTTTTTTATAAATAACTTTATGCCGTTGATTTTTAAAGAGCTGAATATTCGGGGCACACTAACGACAACTAAGTTTCCTAAACAAGTACGTTATAAGAGCTTGATGTGGTTCTTTCGGAAGCGCTGAAATCTCAATAGGAGATACACCATTCCTCATATTAATGTGGCGACTTCCTTGGCTTAATTGGATATAGGCTCTGGGGGGAAGCTTTCTCCCGAATGCGGTCAAAGATGGGGTAAAGCAGGTTATTGGAAGATTTCTGACTTCCTTATGGGGGATGGATGGCAAAACTTAGGGGAAGTAAGACAGCGTTCACAGGATGACTTTCTCATCTCTGGCTCATTTCGAATAGTTAATAAAGTTCTGTTGGATTTGGATTTTGCATTTGTCACCCCGAGTGAGACAGGTATGCCAAGACGTGGATCCCGTGCTCTCCATGCCACTGGAGTCAAGCTATCCTGGCTGATGAGGACCGAAAGCCCAAAACTGGTCTTAGGATGCTAGTTTCCAGTCCAGGGAGGACCTGGCCTGGCAGTTCGGTCTGGACTGTTCCCATTGGGCATAGGGTCAAGACTGATTTGCATATGGCTGGGTCAAAAATAGAATGCCATGGTGAGCAAAAAAAACGATGGATTTAGGCCCAGATCTCTGTACAGGGGTGAATTTACGACATTGTTCTGCATTCTGTCCATCAATTGTTCTTTTTGCATTTTTGGATTTGGATCAGATTCTTAGTAGCAGAGAGGTAGCGTCCACCCTAAAGGAGGATGGAGCTCTAAAAAGGCCATGGGAGTGGAAAAGAATGCTTGTAGTATATAAAGGTCTCGATACTGCTCAAAAAGCAATTAGAAAATGGGATAAGGCCTCGAAATGACAAGTAAGATGTGGAAGGAAGTCAATATATTAAATGTTGGCATCTTAAGAGGGGCCAATTGGCGTAGGATGCTTTTTTTTTGTAAATGGCTCCAAATCAAATCCCAGCTTTTTTAACAGGCAATTGTGTCCGGTGTATAGGGCATTACCCGGCAAATTGGACGCATGTTATTAGCCACTGTTCATCTATACAGGGGTTTTGGACGGAAATATTTCAGTACCTTGCAGGTGCTTGGAGGGTCAACCTGGCTCCAACTATCTGGTTGAGAGTTCTGGGTTACAACCCAGCATTTGGTTTGTCCAATAGGTGGGTAAAACTAGTATATATTGCAACAGCGGTGGCTCGATCTTGATTACTTCTAAATTGGCGAACTCAGATAATTCCCTCAATGAAGGACTGGTTACAAACAATGAGACGAGTAAGAAATAGTGAACAGTTATATGCAATACAAGTTTGAGACATTTTGGGGACAATATTTTCAATCTGAGGATTTAGGAGCGACATGAAAGGGATTCATTAAACTGTCCCTGGCTTCCTTCCTCACTCTATTCTAGGTATTGTATGAGCAATTGTTTCTCAATGTAAGTTGATTTTAAGCCAACTGCGTTTAGAGATTAAGAGGTTTTATAGTAATTTTTGCTTTGATTACATTCTGTTACTATAAGATGCGGTACCCTGTGTACTTATTCTATTTAAGTCTGTCTTAAGTCTGTCCTAAGTTTGTCTTAGATTTGTCTTAAGACAGACTTAAGACAAACTTAAGACAGACTTAAGACAGACTTAAGACAAACTTAAGACAGACTTAAGACAAACTTAAGACAAACTTAGGATAGACTTAAGACAGACTTAAGACATAGTCCTAACTTTACTACTACTAAATGCCTTCTGTGAATACCAAAAGTAGTACGTTTAGGATTTTGTCTTAAGTTAGTTCTGTGAATCGGGTCCACTATATCTAGAAGTGACACACTCTAGCCGCAGATTCCTTAACTTTGAATTCTCCCCGGGCGCCAGACTGGATCTGGAACGTTTTTGGAGTAACTCTGCACGTCGGGGGACAGCGTTGTATGGCTCCTCGGTGATGTCATCTCTGGGTATGACGTCAGTGTCATGTCATGTCATGTCAAAAGTTTACTTTATTTGGTTTGTCACAACCATAAAGCATACATGTACAAAAAATCAATTTAAATAACAATAGTTTAAAAGTTTGTTTAGTTAAAATATGTTTTCGCATTATTTAATTAATAAATTTTATCCCAGACCTTATCTATGGTCTGTTTCTATTTTTTGAAGCAGAGACTCTACAAAGTTCATGAATTTTACCCCACGGCATATAAGGATGTTTGAACCTGCTCCCATCCAGCTGGTCACGGCTTGCCTGCAGGTACGAATCTGTAGCTTATTAAAAATTGGTTTCAGTAAATTTTTCCTCTTTTCTATGGAGGACTCGCATGTGCACAGGAGGTGGCACAAGGTCTCACTGTGGTAATCACATAGTCTACATCTTCGTCCCTGGTGTTTATCTTTCCATGACGGGATCAAGTCTTTGGAGCAATGGTCACCCATTCTGAGAGCCATACATTTTGGTTTTAAAGATAGCCGGAAGTGCGCCATATGGTAGGGTTGCGGTTTTAATCGTTTATACGAATTTAGAATGGTCCATGCATGTCGTCGCTTGGCCAAGGTCTTTTTATCTTCTACCAAAGATAAGGCTTTTGCATTTAGTTTGCTAATTTTTTTAAAGGATGATTCTTCCGGTGATTTCTTCCAGATCTCCTCTATTTTGAGGGTTTCTAATGATGCTCGCAGATCATTGCCCTATGAATTGGATTCCTGTTGGTCATATTGTTTTTTAATTTCTTGCCAACATCAGTTGTTTAAAGATCCAGTTTCCGCCGCTCTCAATTTCCAACACCATTTCACTAGGGCTGCTTTCCTTAGGTATATTTGATTTTGCAAACCAAATTCCAGCCTTATTTGGGCCGGGGCTGATCCTTTATATAGGTGAAACACGGATTTGTATATTTTTGTCTGGAGGGTGTTTAAAATGGCTGCTTCTTTCCCATGCCATATTTCCAGTCCATATGAGAGGGATGGTAAGACTTGGGCTGCCATTACTTTTAGCAGGTGGTCGTATGATGGTGAAAACGCCGCTGCCGCCTCTCGCCTCTTGCCTGCTCCTCTCCTCTGTGAAACTCCGCGAAACTCTCTCTCGTATTGCTCTCTGGCGCCACCTCAAGCCTCAACCAAAAGTGTCAAAAGTGAGCCATATAAGTTCCCTCCGGCACGGGAACGTAAGTTTCTTCTGTGAAACCTTTTGCGCCAAAATGAGGGGCCACTACAGAAACTGGTTGTGGAAACAGTGTGCTGAAAAATATCAAAAATCTTTGTAGCAATAATAAAGAAGAAACATCAAATGGCATGGTAATACCAACATGGGTTTTAAAGAAACCTCCAATAAAATCAACGGAACAAAACACAGGGCTTTATTAAACCCTGAACCCTGGTGAACAACCCGCACATAAGGGAAGAGACCATACACTCTATAGACCATATATCAAAGGTAATGGACACTATGGCAATAGCCAAACCCAACCTACAACAACAACACCAGGATGTTTGTTGAACCGCACATTGCGTGATATATTGACAGTACCAATGTCAAGGTATGATAACACAAAGAAGACTTTCATAGGAGAAACAAATAAATTAACACTGGTGTGTCATCCAGAGTGAAATAGAAAACCCACCCGCACCCTAACAACCACACACATTTGGAAATGGATGATGTTGCAACATCTAAACAAAAACTATGTGGCAAGGCCAAACAGTTTGTCTAATCCCAACATAGATTGAGATAGTATTCACTGGTATATAAACCCAGTACTGAAAAGGTATACATTTTACCTTAAAGGTCATTCGCAGAGTGGGCAGTATGGCAGGGAATCTGCGGCTAGACTGTGTTTCTACCAGATATAGCATTACTGAAGGTGAGTAACTTTTACATCTGATAGAGACGTCTAGCTGCAGATTCCTTAACCTTGACTTAAATACCATAGCTATACCCCACTGGAGGAGGGTCTGCAGACTAATCCTACAAAAGTTTTTAAAGAGAGCTAGCCGGTCCAAACTAACAACTGACCAAATGTATGTAGGAATAGCAGAAGAAGAGATTAGCTCCTAATAGAATCAATGATCACTGTGCCAGATCATATAAAAAAACAACCTTACAGGTCCAAGAGAATCGGTCCTTAAAAGAAAAGGGTTGAAAACCCCTGAAGAATCATCTGTCAGAAGACAGACATTAACCCCTGTCCCGAAAAGGTGCAAGAAAATTCGATGACCAAAAAGGGTCAAATGCATGATAAAAGTCATACAATCTGCATTGTTCATAACAATGAAGAATCGGAGAAAGAACTGTCCTGATAAAATCACAAAACAGGACTTTCAGAACTAATTTCCCTAAGGGAAAAATTAACAACAATACCTCCTTGGTTTAAATATTCATATTCATCCCATGCACCAATTGCATAACATCTTACCATCAAGATTCATCAGATACCCCAGCTGACTGGCTAATAACCACTGCTTGAATGCATAAAAGTATAAAGCTTGCCTCCGTACGAACTTCAGTGCCATAGTCCAACAGACTGAACACAATTTTGAGCCCCGAATGAGCTCAAACACCAAGGCAAGTTATAAAAGAAAACCAACCAATTATTTGATTAAAACCTTTTTCTACGCCCTTTTTTTTTAAAGGAAAATATGCGTAACACATATGATGCAGTCATGTATACACTGTATAAATAAGAACTAACAATTCAATTTCAATTCAAAAGTGCTTTATTCGAGTATTACTCATAAAAGCAGACATACAAACACGTAATAAAAAACAATTAAATTACATAGGTCATGTTTGACATAAGCACATATCACTATAAAAAACAATTATGTTTCAGCAGAATTTACTTAATCACAGGTGTAAAGTTCGTTACTGTTAAAAATCCAGTTAAAAAACAGATACAATATCAATGCTAAAAAACCAATAAGATTACAGTCCGAAATGACACGTAAAGTATACCAATACAGAGAATAGATAATCTAGCAGTCTCTGATCAACTAGGCAGAGAGTAGTTACCCTACTAGCAATCTCTGCCTAATTACCCACGCCAAACCCAGGTACTTTGCAGTCGCAATAGTAATCCAAGTCAAGGAAGTAGATCTAACAATGCGCAAAGCTACCATACTACTTTTAGTACCCAAGTTCCTACACATAGGTGCCAACCAAACTCGCCTTGGAGCAGAATATACATGGCAGGAGAACAAAAAGTGACCAATTGTTTCATTTCCTTCCCCACAAACTGGGCAAGTAGCTGGTCCTCCTTCTCTCCACTTAGATGTTAAATTACGGAGAGGGAGAGAACTAACTACAACTGAGAAACCAGTTCCAAAAAGCACTTCCCAATAACTTCGAAAAAAGGAAGCACACCTAAAAGCGAAGTTCCAAATCTATACTAATATAATAAAGAGAGAGCCCAAACCTTTGAGGCGGGTAATCTCAGGAACCACAGCACCAATCACAACACCCAATACAGCATTGGAAAGGGCAGTTGCAGCAGAAGGACAGCATATACATTTAAAAGGTAAAAGAACTGTGCCAGCAAAGTAGTCCCTTGTGGGTGTGTCTGCGTTGTGCTGTGGGCGTGTGCTGGGGGCGTGACAAACGCTGGGGGCGTGTGGTACGTTCCGCCCTTCATGCCATGTCTCATATCGTGTGCTGTGGGCGTTTGCTGGGGGCGTGGGCGTGTGCGGGGCGCGGGATTACGGAAAAAAAAGCTAGCGTTGTGCCCATTAGTTCATTGTTTTTTCTTCCCAGGTTCTGTACATTCCAGCTCCGGGTGTCCACCCTGCTCCCTTTAAATACCCCTGCACCCCATAATCATAACCCACCCTTACTCCTTAAAATACCCCAACACCCTTTAACATTAACCCATCTTAACCCTATAAATATACCATGTACCCCAAAACCCAAACCTATCCCTAAACCCTAAAAATACCCCTGTACCCCAACACCCAAACCTAGCCCTGAACCCTATAAATGCCCCTGTACCTAAAAACCCAAACCTACCCCTGAACCCTAAAAAAAAACCCTGTACCGCAAAACTCAAACCTAGCCCTGAACCCTAAAAATACCCCTGTACCCCAAACCTACCCCTGAACCCTAAAATACCCCTGTACCCCAAAACCCAAACCTAGCCCTGAACCCTTAAAATACCCCTGTACCCCAAAACCCAAACCTACCCTGAACGCTAAAAATAACCCTGTACCCCAAAACCCAAACCTACCCCTGAACCGTAAAATAGCCCTGTACCCCAAAACCCAAACCTAGCCCTGAACCCTAAAAATACCCCTGTACCCCAAAACCCAAACCTAGCCCTGAACCCTTAAAATACCCCTGTACCCCAAAACCAAAACCTAACCCTGAACCCTAAAAATACCCCTATACCCCAAAACCCAAACCTAGCCCTGAACCCTAAAAATACCCATGTACCCCAAAACCCATACCTATCCCTAAACCCTAAAACTACCCCTGTACCCCATAACCCAAAACTATATCTGAACCGTTAAAATACCCAAACACCCCAAAACATATACCTCAGTATCCCAAAACATATACCCCTATACCCATACTTACCTTATACAAACATTAAAAAAAACATGCTTTTACCATTCATGCATTTACAACAAATTTCGTTGTAAATGTATGCGTGGTAAAAGCATATAAAATGTAATGCCATGCATTATAATGGCATTGCGGAGTCATGGTACTTTCATAATGAAAGTATGCGGAGTGATGGTATGCGGAAAGAAAGTTGCGGAATAATGGGTGTTTACCCTCCCCCGGTAAGTACATTGGTGGCACGGCGGCCCACATCTCCAGCAACATACTCATATTTTTTCACTACCGATTTGAAAAATGCTCAGGTCTCTCTCATTGATGGCCAGCACCGACATACACTTTTAGACACACCTCCCACCACAAGCTCTAGAATTGCGAACTTTAGAGCTGGGGAGCTATGTTCGAATCTCGGCATCAGCTCAACATCCTGTGATTCCAGGCAAATCGCTTTGTCTCCCCGTGCCTACCACAAAAGAATGTGTTCTTCTGTAATGTAAATTGTGCTCATGTCATGTTGTCGAGTTCGCGCTATATAATATTGCAAGGAAAAATAAAGTTGGGACACTCGAGTTCACAGACTACTGAACGCGCACTCTTAAGTGCATCAGCAGTGCACTGTGAATCAGAGCGCTGTACAGGCCTGTCACAGATGAGAAATGCTATCCAAACAAAATCCTACAAAACAATATACTACTGGCCGGCAGCAATTCATACCCGGACAACGTCGGGACGGGCTGCTAGTATCTTATAAAATAAATCCTTGTCAACAACAGGTACATACAACTCCTGTGATACAAGATAATATATGAAATACAGCAGCACATTTTATCATGTATACACCCTACACTAATAAAGCACTCTGAAATGAGAGGTTCAGCAAAATACACAACCCAGAGGGGGTATTACCTCACCAATACATTACAGTAGGTGACTTGCTACAAGAAAATGCAGGTGGCCTAAATGATTAACACCAACACAAAACTACAGTCAAGATTTCTCACGAGATGACAAATGCTGAAAGTAACAAGTACATCCTCACAGAAGACAGGAAATGTGGTTCAGACAAAACCACATATATTAAGAACATATAGCAAAAAGAAAAGCATCTTATAAAATAGTCTCCAAGACTTTCATGGATGATTGCCAACCAAAAAAACGTAGGTCTTGAAACAAGTTGGACCAACCCTTGCATCACAATCCTTTGGCTGCCAACCTACGGCACCACAAAGTGCAGCAGGGATAGGGATTGCCTGAATGTGAGGAAATATTCATGTCTACACTAGACACAGTTCCTTTACCTTAAAGTAAGAACTCACAAGCAAATAGTATTCAAAAGCATGCAAAGTATATATTCTAATTTAGAGCAACACTCCAACTTGCTCCATCTCTTCAAAGAATTCAAGCATTCATAATAAATATGTAGTCCGCTCAAGAAGAGAAAATAAACTGCACTGAATACAGAGGTTAAGAAAAGAACATGGAAGCATGTAAATGTAACAGAACCCCCAGAGAGAGTATCACAAGAGGAAAAGAGTGATTATGAGCTCTCTACCATAGTCCTTAAGAGAACATTAAACTAAGTCCAAAAAGGACAAGTAACTTATCTTCGATAATGATATATCTGTAAGAAACATAGGTTAGTTATAGATTCCTTATCTTAGAATTACCCCAAGGCGTTAGACTGGATCCAGAAAGTTATTTGTCCACAGCACCACTGCGCGTCGAAAGGCGGCGTTGGTAGGCTCTGCGTTCGTCATTGGCGTCGTGGTCGCTGGGATGCCGTCGCGGTAGAAGCCACCATTGTGCGCTAACGTCAGTTCTGTACACAACTTTTCACGACAGAAGCGCAGAGCCATGCAAGACGCTGACCACTGGTACGCAAAACTAGAGCCCTGAAAGGAAGTCCTTAACCCTAGAAGTCAGTCCGCAGAATGGGGAGGATGGGTGGGGCGGTAAGGAATCTACAACTAACCTATGTTTCTTACAGATATATCGTTATCGAAGGTAATTAACTTGTTCATCTGAAAGAAATAGTAAATTATAGATTCCTTACCTTAGACTAGATACCCCAGCAATACCAACCCCAGAGGTGGGTCTGTGAACTAAGTTCACACCAGGAAGTCCTGGAGAACAGAACGGCAAAAGAAGCGGTCTCTCCGGACTTGGTTGTCCAGGCAGTAGTGTCTTGTAAACCTGTGCAGTGATGCCCACGTAGCTGCCTGTCAGATGTCATTAAGGGGGACTCCACGTCCCAAATCAGTGGTAGCTGCCATCGCCCTGGTGGAATGGGCGTGCAACTCCACTGGAGGCTCCTTCTATGCCAAGGAATAACAAGCTTTGATACACAAAACAACCCATCTAGAAATGGTTTGTTTATGCACGGCCCGACCTTTCTTAGTGCCGGCGTAGCCAACACAGAGCTGGTCATCCACTCGGAAATGTTTTGTGTGATCCAAATAAAAGGAAAGCACACACTTTGGATCCAGGCGGTGGAGCCTCTCTTCCTCTTTAGAAGGATGCGGAGACGGAAAGAAGCAAAATCGCAAAGTGATGGACTGTCCTATATGGAAAGGAGTAACCACTTTGGGAAGGAAGGAAGGACGAGTGCGAAGGACAACCTTGTCCGCATGATCCGTCAGAAAAGGAGGCTTAGAAGAAAATGCTTGAAGCTCACTCACCCTGCGCGCAGAGGTGATGACCACCCGAAAAACTGTTTTTAAGGTCAGAAGCCTGATAGGACAGTTATGTAGAGGCTCAAATGGAGCGCACATAAGATATGTAAGAACTAAGTTCAAATCCCAATGGGGCATTACGAAAGGAACAGGAAGAAACAGATGAGTAATGCCCTTAAGAAAGCGATTTACAACAGGGGACTTGAAAAGAGACTGGCTGCCAAGATAACATCACAGACTACAGGAGGCAGGTCAATCTCCACGCAAGGAGGTGTCGGCTGGACAGGTTCGGGTGGAGGACTGTCCCCTGCTGTTGTGACAGAAGATCCTCCCCGAGGACGCAGTCTGATTGGAGGATCGATAGCCATGTGTAACAGCTCGGGATACCAGACTCTTCTTGCCCAATCCGGAGTCACAAGAATGACTTGGGCCCGGGCGCGCTTGATCTTCTTCAGCACTCTGGGCAGAACTGGTGTAGGCGGAAAGGCATATAGAAGACAGCAACTCCACTTGTGGCTAAAAGCGTCGCCTAGCAAGTGTTGGCTTGGAAATTCCAACACACAGAATTGCTGACTGTCAGAGGGAAGGTCGGAAGCAGAAGCGAGGAGGCCGTATGGGTTGAATAGTGAGGTATTTATTTTGGGTTTAAAGGTAATTATTGTGGGTCAAATCAAAAAAAGTCCTTAGTGTCCAAACAGAAGTAAAGCTTTGGAGTCTTGAGAGTTTGACAGGTAACAAGAGGGTTGATTCCGGGGTTATGTACAGGGCTCCTCTATGTCCAGGTGGCACCTTGGCTGGTTCTTCAACTTCCCTTTTGTGAGACCTATTACGGGTCTCCGTTGACTCAGGGTCCCGGAGTGGCTCAAAACAAAGAGAAAGCAGACATTTTAGGGTATTGTCTGTGGGGGAGAAAAAGTTACCGTCACCAGAACCCCGTGCATTTCTCAACATGCATCTGTGATTTAGACTAAAAGGGTTGGTGTGGAGGTGCTCGTGAGTTTTAATGCTAGAGGGTGTTTAGCAGGGTATAATAACGGTTTGCAGGATAACATACAGGGAAGCAGTTTCTGTCCTCCCCACCTGCTGTTTACCGCTTACCGCTCACCGCCCACCGCCGGTAACACCTCACTCTCCCACCCTCTTCCCTAGGTTCCGTTCCCTGACACGTACCAGTGGTGGCCACAACTCTCCTGAGTTGTGGTGGCTCTCGCGTTTTCCGGGACCCACCAGTCCTCGGTCCACGTCTACTGTTCGTCTTCTTCGAGCTCTTCCGCTCCTTTGGCGTCGCTTGCCCTTGTAGGTTCCTCCGCTTCAGTCTCCACCGGGTCGGCGTTGCTCCAGGTGTCTTTGGCGTCTTCTTCATGCTCCGGCTCCGCTGACACACCTGTTGTTTCAGCTCCTTTGCTTTTCTGTATATCCTGACCTAGGATTCCTCCTTCCGATTGGTTGCTTGTGACTTACCATGAACCGCAGGTAACACCGGTGGGCCGGCAGGACGGGGATGTTATAAATAGGCGTCCTGTAAGTCCAATGTATCCATCCAGTCTCTAGGGTCGAGGGCAGACAGGACTTGAGTGAACGTCAACATTTTGAACTTCTCCTTTCGGAGGAAGCGGTTGACGTTCCTGAGACCTAAGATAGGACGCGGGCCTTTGATCTGAAAGTAGAGGGAATAGCAACCAAGACCTACTTCTGGGAAAGGAACGCACTCGATGGCTCCCTTGGCCAAGAGTGCCAAAACTTCCTAATGGAGAAGGGCCAGATGATCCTCCGACATGCGATGGTACTGAGGTGGCATGGATGGAGGGGTAGTCTCGAAGGAGAGGGTGTAGCCCCTTCGGACTATTAGCAAAACCCACCTGTCTGACGTGATGGTGCAGTGGGGGAGGTGATAGCGAATCCTGACGTCCACTGGAGTTTGGTGGCCCTGAAAGGTCGTACTAGGAGGGATTGGAGGTTACTGCAGACTGGTGGACTGGCCCACCCGCTGGCCGCTTGACCCACGGCGGTGGTTCCCACGTCTCCGGCCGTGCAGGGGCCGTAAAGCTTGCGCTGGCCTGTGGCTCTGGGTGGAACGTGGTGGAGCACCCCTTCGGTAGCCACGAAAAGGGCAAACGGCAGACTGCTCTGGGCGGGTGGTGGAGAGGCACAAGGACCTGGCCGTAGCCTGAGAGTCCTTAAAGCGCTCCAGCGTGATGTGTGCCTTGTCGCCGAATAGGCGACGGCCATCAACAGTAATGTCCATCCATAAGAGTGGATTGGACATCCCCTAAAAACCAGGTAACCTCAACCAGGCGTAGCATCGAAGGGCTACCGGCGTGGAAATCGTCCTGCCCAGTGAGTCGGCGGTATCCAGCCCACAGCGGATGGTAAACTTTGTTGCGTCTCTCTCTTTGGCAACTGCACAGAAGAGTATGGCCCAGGCCTCCTCTGGGCACTGGGCGGCACTTGCGCTACCCTATCCCACACGGAGTGAGTGTAACAGCCCAACAGTCATGTGGTGTTTACCGACCGCAGTCCCAAGCTGGAGGAAGAAAACATCTTCTTCCCAAGATGGGCTAGCTTTTTGGATTCCCTATCAGGTGGTGTGTTAGGGAATACGCCTTTGGAGGTGGAGGCTTGGACCACCAAGCTCTCAAGGGTGGGGTGTTGGGAGAGGAAAGTGGGGTTGCCCAGAGCAGGGCTGTGGCATCAGGCAATCATCCTATCTACAGGAGCCCCTGTGTTGGGCCTGGACCAGGTGCCCAAAAGGATGTCGGTGAGGACTTCATCAAACGGTAGCAGGAGCTCTGACGAGTGCTCTGCCAGTTGAAGCACCTCTGTCAAGAGGTTAATCCTGACTGCCACTGTAGGTAACTCGAGGTTGAGAGCCTCGGCCGTCCTACGCAACGTCACAGCGTAAGACGCTCCCCTCTGCCGTAGCTACGGTAGGAGGAGACAACATGCCAAGGTCTGGTGAGGTATCTAAACCACTGGCTTCCCCCAGTTCCTCTCTCCAGTCCAGTTCAAAGCCCAACTGGTCAATTAAAGGGTCCCTAGACCCCTACCAGCCCTCCTCTGGCTGCCAATCTGGTCTAAAAGGGCCAGGGTACAACAAGGGCACAAAAGTAACCTTAGGCTCCTGATCTGGCATCGGTCGACGCTGGTCCGGCTCCGTGTCTACTTCGGGATGGAAGCCGGGGTCGACGCCGGCTGGGGACATAACTGGCGTCGGCTGTGGGCATGGTGCCAGTGGAATCGGCGCTGGGGGAGGTGTAATGAGGTCGACCGGCGCCGTTCCGGATCCAGGCCTGGATCCAAGGGGACCCGAATGCGCGCTGGAGGGGACAGGCTGCCCAAAGATGGCATGCATTGCTTTCTAAACTTGGCAAAGCTGGGCAGGGGTCGCTCTGAGTTACATGAAGGGAGGGAAACCCGTTGCCGACCATTCGGGCTCCGCACGCGGAGCTGTGGGAGGGTCATCACTCCCATCCCTCGTCGCATCGGCTGACGGACGAGGAGAAGTCGAAGAGCGACGATGCCTCTTTGAATTCTTCTTGTGCTTCGACTTACCTGACCCCAAGTGCGAAGACTTGGAAGAAGAGTAATGATGATGACTTCATAACCGGTCCCTCGACCTCCCAAGTGACCGGGACCTCCAACAGCATAGAGCTGACTGCCGGGCCTCGAAAAGCTTTCGGGACAGCTCCCCCAAAGACTTCGGATTCATGGTCAAGCAGTCGGATCATGACTTGGGGTCATGGTTGTGCTCCAAGCAAAACAGGCACACGCTCTGCAGATCCGTCATCATCCGTCGGCTACAGGAACCAGAAGCCTTGAAGCGGGTATCCTGACGTGCACCAGGAGTCGAAGACTCGAAAACGGTGTCAACATACGTCGGCAAAAAGCTAGTCAAAAAGGAACTGGAGGTACCGCTCTCTCCAGATCTGCTCTGGCTGGCGCGGAAAAAGAAAGAACTGACGTTAGTACACAAGGACGGCAACTATGTAGCTACTGTGACGTCATCCCGGCAACCACGACGCCAACGACAAACGCGGAGCCGACCGACACCACCTTTTGACGCGCAGGGGTACTGCTGGCGAAAAACTTTCCGGATCCAGTCTGATGCCTGGGGGTATTGTAAGGTAAGGAATCTAAAACTAACTGTTTCTTTCACATCTGTATATCAGAGAGATCTATACAGCAGAAATAGACTACAAAAATAGTATTTCTAAGACCTATACAATAGCAATCCAATAATCCACATAGAGTAAGTCACATACACAATATGCCGCATAACCTCTTAAGACTAGGCTCTTCATCAGAGTAAAATGAAAGAATAAACCAGCTACCCAGCTGTAAATACCATCCTGAGATTAAAAAAGTCAAATCCAGAGACAAATCTTTCATTTATATGAAAATAGTAGTGCTTAACACTTCAACACTACAAGACATAGGAGAGGGAGAAGATCATCCTTAAACATAAGAACCCCAGCCGTGGATACATAAGAGATAAACCAAAGACCTGATAAGGTCAAATTACTAATGGCTAGCAATGAGGCATTGCACTGCAGAATCAACATAGATGTTAAATAAACAGGCTCTATTAAAGGGCCAGTCTTTCAAACTCTCCCGAACATTATCAATAAATCTCAACTTGCGCAACCAAGCATGTTTACAGAGAGCAATTATTCGAGCTATAGCTCTGCCAATAGAATCTGATGTGTCCATCGCCGATTAAATATTAAATGTTCCCATCTCACAGCCATCCTACACAAGCTGGGAGAGTTCAGCCCTGACCCCTTCAGGAAGGGAAGGAACCAGTAGGTTGACAGAGTTCCACAAAGTATAGGAAGCCCTTCCTAAGATATGAGATGTGTTCAACGGCCTCAAGGCCGAACTAGTCGACGCAAAGAAATTACGGCCACACATCTCCAACCACCTGGACTCTCTACCTGGTGGAAGCAGCTGTTTGCACAACAAATCCTTTAGCAGTAGGTTGTCGGAAAAGACAAGTAGGGTCGTCGGGAGCAGGCCGATGCGAAATGGCACGATCAACAGAGATACCTGACATCGGTCTGGCCCAGTACCCAGGAAAATGACGTACAGAGACCTTCCATAAGGTAACAATGGTTCAACACCTTTACCACCCTGATGAATCAGATCCAATAATGGACCAAATGACAAAGTCACAGACGGAAGCTGCAATTTTTATATTTCTGCAACTGTATTAATAGCCTCAGAGAGAGAAGCACTAGCCTCCATCGCCATTCGTGTTTAATCTAAGAAAACTCAATAAGGAGATGATGCTAGTCGGTGGAGGAAATATAGGTAAAGGATTTCAGAGATGTGAAGAATATGAAGACACTTGATTTAATTTTTAAATAAGATGGAGAAATTACGAATATGTTCTTGGAATATATGTGGCCTAAATATTTAAAAAAAAGAGGGATTGCTGCGCATATTATTCAAACTATGAAGATCGATATTCTTTGTATCCAAGAATCACATATTATCTGGAGGGACAGACAATTGTATAATGAGCTAGGAATGGACTTATTAACCTGTACACGGCAGGGAACAACTACAAAAGGAGTGGCAATCTTGATAAGGAGAGGTCTTGGATGTTCTAAACGTTGTAAGGCTGATCAATATGGTAGGTGGGCAATAGTGGAATTAAGCATTAATAATAGATTATGGACAATCTGCTCAATGTACGCTCCAAACATAGACGATCCAGAGGTGTTAAATTTCTTAAATCTAGAACTTGCCTCCTGGTCACCTGCGTTAATTATTTGTGGAGACTTAAATCTTCATATTGAGGATGATGTGAATATATGTGGTACATCTCCTTATCAAGGGGGCAAAAAAAAAACATTTAGAGCAATTCGTTCTCTGCTACTAGATCATGGATTATCTGATGTAGCCTATGTTGAAGATTCTTAAGTGAGTATTTAATTCGTTTGAGGTTGATTGTAAAACTCTCAGATGGCAAAGACCTTTCCTCTTCGTATTGCATAAGACAAGTCCTCAGCATAATTTCTTGGGGACAATGGTCACTTTCTATTCTGTTTCCCAGACAATAACCTGCTATTTGATGGAGCAATGAAATGCTGACAAAGGTGTAGTCAATTAGTGTAGTGCCTTTTTTCGATAGGCCGGAAAATCGAGGTGGCTTGTCAGCGGAATAACGCCCGTTTAAGGCTCTAAGGCCCGGAATTTCAAGGTTGCCTTGTAGAGAACTTCCATGTGGGTCATCCTTGTGCCATCTCGGCCGATCTTGCGATGGTATCACCCAGATGCTATTGTGTGATTTGGTGACCTCATTTATTTGGAGGTCTGACATTAACCACATGTTAAAGTCACCAGTAAGTAAGAGTTCTAAGTTTAGAAAACCTGTTTGCACTCTTACTACTGACGCTGTGGCTTCTTCTACAAAGGATTTCCTTGATGCTGTATTTGGACGGACGTAAGCGTTCATTAAGATTAGCCTCCAGCTTTGGCCATTATTCAAAGTGAGAGAAATTCCCACACACTGGAGAGGATTTGATGAGCCCGACAGGTCCCAGGAGGTGACTGCATTTTTTGTTGATATATAAACTGCAAGGCCGCCGCTCCCTCTTCCTGGACGGTTCAGTTTGTAAGCTGGGGTGTGATGGATTTTAAAGCCTTCTAGGTGCTGCGATGCCATGAGCCATGTCTCTTGCAATAGCAGTATGTCGAAACCACGAAGGTAGGAAATAGTGGCGTTATCCTCAAGTTTGCTTGTTAGGCCGTTGATGTTCCATGAACAGATTTTTAGAGGAATCTTTTCGTAGCGATCCTCCCTACTGGGCTGTCAACGTAAGAGGCGGGTTGTATTCAGGGCACCGGCCAGCCATGACCACGAGCCCGCCTCGTCATGATTCCTGATTGATGTAATCCTGTCTTCTCTTGCTTCCCTCATTGAGTGAACAGAAGTGGGAGTTTTGTTGCGTGTGCCCCTGAGGACGGAGTATACCATACCCCTCCCTGCATGACTATGTTCCTCACCACGGCTTCCCTGTAGAACATGTAGATAGCCCGCTTCCCTGCACGGTTGTATCAGTATTCCCCATTGCTTAAAGGTATCAATTAACCCTAGGATGTTAGTCATTGCCTCTGCGGTGCTCCAGGTGACCTTTGCGGATTCATTTGGTTGGCCTTGACATGGTGCAATGAATTCTACCGATATTATGTCTTGGGTGGTTATTGCATTTGACAGACCTGACGCTTGTATCAGCTTTAAGATGTTAACCCGATTTAGGACATCATGGCTACCTCTGGACTTGTATTCTTGGTAGAAGAGGGTAGAGAGGTTGTCCCCACTCCGAGCTGTGCTAATCGGCCTAGGCATTGTCTCTGTGTTGGACATTTGAGCAACTTTTAACAAGGGACCCGTAGAAAGGACCTCGTTATGCACAGTATCGAGCCTTTCATTATTGACATGACCAAAGGCCCATTTGGCGCTTGCTGGGAGTGCGCCCTGTTGGTTGTTGACACAGTTAACTGTGTCGACCTGGTTTAGGATGGAGCCTCCAGGCTGCCTTGTCACGAGACTTAGTGTATGGTTCACAGCCTTTTCATTCTGCATAATGGGTGTGTTTGGGGGGCATGTTAGTAGTGGTTTTTTGTTCTTTTGCATCAATAAGCACACATTTTCCTGAAGGAGCCATTGATGGTTTCTTTGCTGTTGACGAGCTGGAAATGTCACTCTTCCTTCTTTCGCTGTCCTGGATGATTGATTGTGCTTCCGTTGTAGTTACTGGATCAGTGGAATTTTTTCGCTCATCATCTCCTGAGGCTCCAGGACGTCTGAGGGTGTTAAACATCGGGTAGAGATTTAAGACTTGTTTACTCCTTCTCATTTTGTTGCGTCCTTTCCGCTTCCTCTGTCTTTTCACTTTTCCCACAGGATTACCCTCTTCTTGTTCAATTAGAGAAAGAGGGGTGGAACTTGCACTGCTGGTGACCTGAGGGGATTGCTGTTCTCTCATACCGGCACCTTGCACAGCTATCTCTTGAGGTCGTGAGGAGTTGCCAGCTTCTTCCCCTCTTAACCTTAGGTTGAAAACTGTTTTTGCTTGAGGGGCTTCACTTAAGTTGCCTGAATCTATGTCGCTGGCATTTCCAGGGATGGGTGTAGCTTTTGCTATTTCTTTTAAGTCAGCTACAAGCTTTTCCATTATGCCTGGGAGTGAACAAAGTTTCTCCACTATTGGTGAGCAGTCACATCCAGTCTCCAGTTTCCTGGGCCCGTCTGATCAGACTATTTAGGTTTGAGATCCTTTCGTCGATTTTGGCTACGTATACAGCAAGTGTATTTAAAAGGCTGATTTGAATGTCCATTTTATCCGACTGATAAGACATTGCATCTGCTGACTTTTGGAGAATGTCGAGGGTGGTAGCCCATGCTTTTTCTTGTGTGGGACCTCGCTTTTGTCCTGCCTTGGGGTTACTGATGACTGAGGGGATCCAGGGATTGAGTTCCCATATGAGTGCAACATTTTTGCCCATTCCGTCGAATCAAAGTAGGAAAGCTCTTTCATGCCTCCCTCCACATCCTATGAGTTCATTATGATTTCAGTAGGCACTGGCTCAGGTTTGCACACACGGTATTGGTCCTGTTGCTCGGTTCCCCCCACCCCAAGGGAGGTAGCTGCTCTTTCCGTCGTGAAGGCGGTGTTGATGCCCTCGATGAAGTGAAACGCAGATTCTCCATTTTGACTGCACGGGATGCTGAAGCTGGCTTCAGGAAGCGTTTGGATGAAGTTTCCCGGAATGCTAGTTTTTTCTACCGCTAGTTCTATATTGGTTTCCAGTGTGTTGAGGGCGACACTGGATTTGACAAGTCTAGATGGGGGGGACTTCCTTACTGGGCTCCCCCTGACCACGGTTTGAACTACCGTTGGCGATTTGGTAGAAGCAGTGGCTGACGTGTGACTACGTTGGGAGGACCATGATGCCCCGTTTGCTGAGCTGCCCTTGATGATAGTCACCAGTGGACTTAGGGGGATTGGGAGCCCAGTGATGTTCTTGTTGCTAGAGAAGACCGTTAGCCCAACGTCCTTTAAGTAATTAAATTTTGCTGTTATCTTTGGTTGATTTCCAGTAGGTTTGCTGGCTTTAATGTCCGGACACTTCCTGGTGGCATGAGACATGCTTTCAGTTATGATGTCAGTGTCGTTCAGCAACAGGTTAGATGACTGCTCTGGGTCCGAAACTGACCTCACATTTCTCCCTCTGCTTTTCTTTTTCCTTTGGTGAGCCGTTATCCTCACCCTGCCAGATCTCATCTCAAGGTGAACAGGGTAATGAGGAACAGGTAAATGAGGACCGATAGCTATAGGAAGGCTCACTGGACTCCTATTGGACCTCTACCCTTGCTTAAGCTGCAGCTTCAGCCAACTGCTACTGGCCACCAATCGTTGGGCGCAGGTCCCAGGTCTCACACTCAGGCTCAGACCCCACGAACTCGTGCCCCTTGCCTCATTGCCGCTCTTCTCCTCACCAACCAGCAGCCCCCAAATAGGCAGACAGACAGAGCATGAAGGATTGCTTCAGGGTGGAGGTGGCAACGGTAATGCAGTCTCAAGCCTACAGCTTAGTTTTTAGCACGGACTAAGTGTGATGATTTTCCGCCATATCCCACCGTGTCACATCAACCCAGTGACCCAGGAGGAAAGAAAACGTATGTGGGCGCGACGCTCCAAACGCTGTACACCTACCTCTTCAGGTGTGGGTGGTCGCGATGCATAGTCCGTGTCTCAGCCTGGACCCGGCCTCTTGGAGAAAACCGGACACCTTCTACCCTCGGCGGCTCGGCTTGGCTGCAGCGAAGCAGCACGACGCAGCACGGCAAGGAAGGCAGCATGCAGCACACTCCAGGCGCTGCTCTCCGCTCTCGCTTACTTCCAGCCACCAGACCGCACAACGACGCGGCTCCACAGGTACTTGCCTCAACAGCGCTCAGCTGCCGCTCAACAACCAGGTTCAAGTTTTCGGCGGTGATGTGTTTCAACGGCCTCTCCCGAGTTTGTCCCAAATATCCCGGACTCCTCTCTCCGCGGCTTCTGCGGCTACCGCGGCTCCCGAGTCTTTTATTTTTTTGCTTTTCTGCACACCGCGGCTTTTCCAGGCTGAGGCCGCAACCGCAGCTCCTCACTCCTCACTCTTGCTCCAAATATAGGTCCTCTCATGAGTAAAAAACCTTGTATCACGTATAGTAAAGGATTTGGGGCCAGATTTAGGACGGCAAATACCGGTCGGTAACGGCCGATTTCTGCCGTTACCGACCGGTATTTGGTGTTTGACATGTAGGGGGCCTTATATTTACAGAATCGGTATATTTACCGATTCGGTAAATTTACCGATTCTGTAAAAAACCGAATCGGTAAATTTACCGAATCGGTAAATACAGATGTAGGTGGCACTTTAAACAGTGCCACAGGCCCTTACTGATTCGTTATTTCCCACCAAATACTAACTATTGTAACTAGGCAGACAAATATGTATGAAATATGTGCCTATCAATAATGTTAATAATGGATTCTAATTTTTCCCACTATTAATACGCTAGGGGACTACACATCTCTCTCCATAACCTTAAAATCAACCTACCATTTATGTATTTCTAACACAGTATTCTCTAGTGTCTACTGTCATAATAATAGGTGGATGGTGGGCCTTATAACATCGAGCAATTGGCGTTTTTAAAATAAAAATAAAAGCCTCACCTTAATACGCGCCTGGAACTATAACATGAGGACATTTGTACATTTTATCTGTATCGCTAAGAATCAGCTGACACTGATCAGCAAGCATTATTCCTTATATTACATATAGCATATTCAACAATGGCGCCGTTTTTCTAGGATGAAAGATACAGCGCGTTACTACGTGTGTGATTGCGTGTCTATTGCTTTGACTACATTTCGCAGTAGTCGCCAATGTTTTCGCCTAAAAAAATCGAAATAAGGGCGACAGTCCCCATACATAGATCGGGGCACAAATTACTACATTTCCCATCTACTTAGGGACGCGAAATTGACGTCAAAACGTCTGACGGTATGTTGCCCAGATACGGCTAACAATTCACGCTGCACTGTGGACTTCATTTCCCATGACCCCAGTATGTTTAGGAACTACGAGATTTGAAATGACAGCGGAGCGCGGGAAATACAATTACGCACAGCTGTCACGAATACACCCTATTTTGGGTGGATCAAACGGGTATTTAAAAGACGCTCGCACAAGGGTTGACTGCTTCACGTGGAATGGACCCTGTACGAGACGCCAGCGGCACGCTAGAAGTAAGTACTATGCAAATTCTTGCATGCTCTTTGGTACCATCTCGGGACTTTTTTGCTTGCTGTCTGACTAGACTGACGTGTTTTTAACTGGATTTATTATCCATATGGATCAGTCTTTTTAATAGCTGGAGGTCTTATTTCAAAATATATCGTAAATAATGTTTCATAATACCTTTTTCTTGTCGGGAATGTTTGAGACGTTATTGTGGAGTGACTATTAAGAGGCATTACAATCTATTTCTACTCGTATTCATGGCTATGTATTATTGATGCAAGATTGTTATATCTTGTAACATCATGGATATTTCGAGAGTCATGTAGTCAATACAGACGTGCGGCATAAGTTTCATCTGCCCACTTAAGCCTATATTGGCTAAAATACTTTGTAATAAAATGGAACCCAATAGAAATGGGGGCTACAAACTTTTTACATGAGTATACATGATAGCCCCACAAAATAAAACTGTTTTCAATATGAATTCACAAGAATGTAATTCTAATACGGTTCCATATATGCCATTACAGATGCCCGCCCCTTACTGAATACATAACGATGGGCCCTACTGCATTCCCTAAATCAAACCTGTAAGAGAGACTTCATTGGGGACACACCTTATTACCCATTCTTAAGTAAGTAGTATTGTCTGGTTTGTGTCATAGCCCCCCTTTTTTCTAAAACCAAAACATGGCACATCATACAAATTTGATTGTCACGCAGATATCCTATTTATTTGCAGATTCTTGTGATACAGATGTTTAACACTGAGAACTGTTGTACAAACTTATGATAAACCTGAAAGCGACATCCTCAAATGAGGGTGACTATGAAACCCTTCTTTTAGTGTAAGTGTCATTGGAAAATATTTTTTACCAAAAAGTGTTTATAATAATGTATAGCAAACTAAACTGTGATTTTAACGTCATATAGGTGTTTCCTTTTTCGGTGTATCCCTGCTGAAGCGATACAAGCTCTTTTCATTACATTTTTTCAGAGGTATGACCAAATATATAAGATGCCTAAATTCGCAGTGTGTGTAGATACATCTCAAATTATTTGAAATGTAATTGATTTAGCCAAAAATGGCAAATAAATGAAATTACTGAAATATCCGATTATACCATGGCGTTTACTAAGAGGGATTTTGAGGCTAACTTTTCTCCCTGTGTTAGCGTCTTACCCAAATCTTGGAACATACTGCATATGAAATATGGGCACATGCTCTCCCTTTGGTTTTTATCGCTTTCCAAATGCATGAAGCACAATAATGTATAAATGTGTATGATGGATCAATTTTTAAGAAATGTAGAGCATAAATAGAGGATATCGAACCGATATAGCATAACGTGTAAATGGCCTGTTGCACTATGTTGTGTGTAACTACCATGGCCTTAAATGATATATTTGGTGTACATATTAATTTTGTCTACATTTGTTTTTATCATGTAAATATTTTCTATATGTAATTTTTTGTCTTGTGTATAATTGCTTCTAGCCCTGAAGAAGTCACGTTGGTGACGAAACGCGTTGGCAGCTAGCAATTTTCTGTATCTCTAAAATTTTGTGAATAAAAAAGTTTTCAAACACAAATTTCAAGATCTGGACTTCGCCTTTTCTGGAAGGCGGTTTTACTACACATTTTGAAAAATACGGTTGCGTTATTATTTTGGCAAAAGTTACAAATTTGTATATAATTTCCCTGGTGCGGGTCATTGTGTTTCCTTTGATGTATGTGATGAGTAGTATCATCATTTAGAGGACGTTTATGGGTCACGCCCTCAACCTATACGCACAGGGACTGAGAATCTGATAACAGACTATATATAGTGGAATAGTGTGCAGGCAGTAAATAGCTTTGACCCTAGTTGTTTTGTGTTGTGTATGAAGTTGAGAGCTTGCCTTGCACTGCCCCATGTCAAATAAAAAGAAAAAATAAATAGCGCGCAAAATGGATTTTAATGACAACAGGGAGGAACATCTAGGAGATTTATTTGATAAATCGAAAAGTGGGACAACATCCACATTAACTAATACATCTAAAGTTGAAGGCCTAAAGAATAAGTTCATAAGGCTTGAAAGACTCAAAAAATCCGAACTTGCCAAATGGTGGGATGGGGCCACCCTAAAAAAATACCTAGAAAATCGAAGAATACCTATTTTTTTTTTTTTTTTTTTTTTTTTTATTGAGATGGATCAGAATATCAAAAAACAGACCGGGATCATAAATACAATTAAGATATCAGCTGGATGAAAATATCTTAACAAAATGCAGACATATAAATTTAAAAGGAGAAACATGCAGGACGAAGACATTTCACTTTCAACATCTTGTTTTCCTCCAGTTACTGAGTGGTGCCCAAATTTTTTTACCATATTCTTTCTTCTTTTTACCCTTAGAATTGTATAGACACTCCTCAATGTTATGAATGCCAAGTAGTCTCGATAACCACATCTGAAATGAGGGGGCTACCGTATCCTTCCAAGCTGCCGCTATAAGAATTCTTAACACCGCAACACACAAAAAGATAAAAGCTTCGGCTTCATGTGTGACTTTAAGATTTTCATCCCTGCCGATTAGAATAGTGGTTGGGGATAGAGCGATTTGGCACTCTAGCAGCCCCGATAGGAATTTCTCCATTTCAGTTAAAACAGGTTTAAGATTTTGACAGGAATAAAACATATGAGATAGATCTGCCGGACCTTGGTTACATCTTGGACATCTATCCGTATCCCTTTTACCCCATTGAAACAGCTTCGCGGGAGTATAATAGAGATTAAAAATCGTCTTGTAGTGTTGTGCTTTTAAGTTGGATGCTCTTAATACTTTCTTATTTAATGCCAGTGCATAGTCCAGGTCTACATTTGGATCACCTATTCTAAGAGCCCAAGCATTTTCTGTTTGTACAACATCCTCCTCTATGCCCTGTAAGAGATAAGCATATCCAATTTTGATCTTTCTGCCTCCATTCCTTATATATTGGAGAATCGGGTTTAACTCCTGGATAGAGATCCTAGGTCTTAAAGATTTAACTGTTTGTTCTAACTGTTTATACAACATCCAATGGTTCATAGGAACCCCATATCTTTGTTGCAGGACCTCAAACCCTAGCAGATCATCCTTACACATAACGTCACCCAAACATCGGATACCTAGACTTTTCCAAAGGACGCTGTTCCTGTTTTGTCCAAGATGTAGGAATGGGCTTGAGTTCCAAAGATCTGTAGTGCCATTGATCTTAGGGATCTTAAAAAATTTCAGCATCAACTTCCATACACCCCAAACACTTAACATCACTTTGCTTTTACTCCTCTTATAATACCGCACGTTAATTTCACGAGTTAAAATCCCCATAGCTCTTTCGCCAATTATTAATTCATATATTGTGGGCATTCTAGGAATACCAGGCGACAGTACGGGGGTATCATAACACAATAAATGTTTCATATGCAACAATAAGCAGACCCAATGATACAGTCTTATGTTAGGAGCCGATAACCCTCCTCCCTCTAATGATATTGAGAGTCTAGCTAGCGATCTTCTCACTTTGCCATATTGCCATAGGAACTGTGAAAACACTGCTTCCATTTTCTTCATCAGCCCTTCATTGATTAATAAGGGAATAGCACGGAATAGATATAACAATTTTGGGAACATTGTCATTTTAAGAACGTTCACTCGGCCGATCAGAGTTAGATGCAATACATCAATTCTTCTCAAATCCTTATCCATTGATGCGAGTAACGGCAAGTAATTTTCCTGAATGATTTTACCCACATCGGCATTGATTTTTACTCCCAAATAAACTGCAGAGTCAACATATCTTTGATCCCTTTTCAGAATATTCTTTGTACAGATTACTATGGTTTTTTCAGTATTGAGCTTATATCCTGAATAGGTCCCAAACTGCCGTGCCAAAATATTTAGTTCCTGTAATGCCATATTCGGACTATCTGTTACAATCGCCAGATCGTCCGCATATGCCAAAAGCTTAGTGGTATGCCCGTGAGAAATAACAGGGGATATTCTATCTGAAGCTAAAATCTTCCGAATTAGCGGATCAATATATAATGAAAAAAGTATAGGAGAACACGGACAGCCCTGGCGTGTACCTCTTCTAATCACTACCTCCTCCGATTGGAGCCCCATTGTAGTAATTCTGGCTACTGGGTCCGTATACATTGCCTTGATACCTTTCATACATTTTTCACCGAAACCCCTTTTATCCAACACCTCCCACATGAAGTCCCAGACCACCCGGTCAAACGCCTTCTCGGCATCCAATAAAATCATAGCCATGTCTCCTCCTGTAGCAGTGACAGCATCGAATAGTGATATAGCCCTAGCTGTATGTTCAGTAGTTCCTCGCCCTGGTACAAACCCATGCTGCCAGGGTGAAACAAGTTGACCTATAATCCCTCCTAGTCTCTTCGCCCATATTTTGGAGTAAAGTTTAGCGTCTGTGTTTATTAGGGATATCGGTCGATATGAGCCCGGGTTCTCCTCTGGCTTTCCCTTTTTGTGAAATATCACGACATTGGTCTGTTTCCACGTATCGGGAATGATACCTGAGCAGATAACGCCATTGAAGAGGTCTTCAAACATAGGAATAATCTCATCACTCAGAACCCTGTACACCTCAATTGGGATTCCGTCTGGACCCGCCGCCTTCCCTAATGCCAATTCATCCAGAGCAATCTTTATCTCCTCCGTTGTTATATCTAGTTCCAATCGAGCTCTATCTCCCTCCTCCACGCTTGGTGTTATAGGAAACTGGTCTTGTATGAACGGTACCACACCTGGCTCCTGGTCATAGAGTTTTTGAAAAAATTCCTGGAACACATGTATTATATCTTTTGGGTCAATATATTCTCTCCCATTATATTTAATCTTGCTTATTTTATTTCGATTCGATTCTTGCCTGATGCGGAGTGCTAGTGCTCTCCCCGCCTGGTCCCCAGTCTCATATCTCCTTGCTCTTTGTGACTGATATTCATAAATCTCTTTCTGAGTGATTATTTTTAAGACCTCACCTTTAACCCGGGCCATATTTCTAATGGTCTCCCCACTATCTTTGCCAGATGTTATTTCCTCAATATGGCGTCTCTCTATTTCTGCCAGATCTACCATAAGTTTGTCAATCCTGCCTTTATCCTCTTTCCTGAGTCTTGCTGCACAGCTAATCGTCTCGCCCCTCAATGCGGCTTTAAAAGACTCCCAAACTCCATTTCTGGAGGCACTGTATCTGTTACATTCGAAAAATTCCCTTGTCCAACTTTTAATGTGTTTTAAAAATCTTTCATCATGTAATAATTTCCTATCAAATGTCCATCTAGATATTTTCCTTTGAACATTGGGAACATTATACGATAGTATCAGAGGATTATGATCGGAGATTGTTCTTGGTAATTTACAAATATCGACTTTACCAATTTCCCCCTTTGTAACAAAAAAATAATCCAACCTAGAATACTTTTGTGCTGGATGGGAGAAATATGTATAGCCTCGATCACCGGGCATCTTTTCTCCCCAAACCTCTACCAAGTCATGTGATTGAATCAAGGAACATATTGCTGCATTAACCTTTCGTTTACGACCTGTATAGTTGTTACCCTGTTGCCAGTCTGCAGAAATATTCATATCGCCACAGATGATTAAAGGGGTGGCCCAGTTAGCCAGTTCTTCTTCTAATTTATCGTAGATCATTGGGTCATCCTCATTAGGACCATATATCACACACAACGTGAACCCCATATTCATTTCCGCTAATATCCATCTTCCTGAACCATCTGTTCTAATGCATTTCACTCCGCCCAGATGATTTTTAGCTAATATGGCCACTCCTCTGATCATTGATGATTGAGTGGAACATCCAATCAGGCTGTACCCATACATTTCCAGAACTTTCCTTTTATTCCAGGGAATGTGGGTTTCCTGAATACAGGCTATATCTATATTATTCATTCTAACCAGATGACTCAATCTCTGCCGCTTCCTCCAATCGTTTAAGCCGCCTGCATTGATAGTGCAAATCCTAATGTCTGACATATTTAAAGTATTGACCTTTCCTACGTTGACTATTAACCAAACAGCTGATATCAATCCAGAGCCTATTCCATTCCATCTCATTATTTTTCAAAATTTTCAACCCCCTTTCCCCCCACTCCCCCACCCTCTCCTCCCTTTGCCCTCTCACCCTCCCCCTGTCATGCTCCAGAGTGGAGCAACCCCTCATCCGCCCCCCTTGTCTGGAGGCGCTCAGACCACTGGTCTGTGCACGTGATGGTTGCAGCTCGGTGTGAGGAGATAGAATCCTTAAAACTTAACCCATTCCCCACTTACACTAGAAAGATATTTTTCCCTTTTCTTCTTTTATCACCAGAATTACACCCTGTGACCCCCTTCCATTTCAATTGCCCTCCACCTTAGCACCTATCTACCTTCAGACGCATTCTATATCAATCGTTAACCGTTCACTGGAGCCCAGCAGAATAATATTTACCCGCGCCAACCTTATGCCCCATACGAATATAAATACCATCCTATCTTCGAGGCCCCTATTCCCAATTCCCAACTAGAGTTAATGGATCAGCACACTGCTACTTTACTCTATCTACACCATCAAGAATTCCTTAGCTTTAATCTCCGAGGAGAAGTAATATGCTTTTCCCTCTTTAATTATCTTGAGTTGAGCGGGGTTAATCAAGTAAGCCTGCATGCCCTTGTCCTGAAACGGTTTAATCATCTGCCGTAATCTCCAGCGTCTCTCCACCGTGATATGACAGAAGTCAGGGCGAACAAAAAAGGTATAACCATCAACTGTTTTCTTTTTATCAGGTCTTGCCCTCTCGGAGATTGCTTGTCTCAGAATGAAATTGCCCAGAAAAATTAAAATAGCTCTGGGCCTGTCTCCCTCTTTCGCATTTTTGTAGATGGTGGCTGGGGTGCGGTGTGCCCTCTGGATCTCCCTACCAAAATCCCAGTCTTTCAGATCCGTGAAGGCAGACTCAAAAAGCTTAACAACAAAAGGTTTCATGTCTGACCCCTCTGCCCCTTCGGGAATTCCAAGAATGCGTAGATTGTTCTGACGCGATCTATTTTCTAATGATTCAAGTTTCCACTGAATATCGATGAGCTGTTTTGTTTGTGTGTCCACTTTACTGGTCGTGGCTGCTGATTCAGCTTCTGTAGAAACCACTCTGTCTTCCAAATTGGTAACTCGCTCTCCCAGACTCCCACAAGCCTTAGTCAGCTTCCTGACCGCACCTTGGATTTTTCTGACGGCCGCCTGAGATTTACGGCTCTCCTGTCTCGCTTCTTCCCTGTGCGCCAGTATCTCCTGGTGAATTACCTCCAGGAGGGACATCTGTGCTGACCCCCCATCTGGGCTGTCTAGGGTAGCATTAGTTTGTTGCTCTTTTTTCTGGCTATGTTCTTTTGTTCTCACCACCATTTTTACTGCTGTGCTCGGAGGACTGTTCTCCTTAGGTTCCACATCACTGTCAGTGTCTAGATCGCTGATATCTTGACTCACACTATCCTCTCCTTCCTCCTCCGACCATTCTCCCCCTTCAGATACCGAGAAGAATGCCTCAGTTGAGGCTTCCTTTATATTGACCGCCTGATCCACCGCCTGATCCACCGCCTGATCCACCACTGAATTCTCCACTGAATTCTCAGTTTGCAGCCCTCCACCCTCGGCAATTGCAGTGGGATTCAACAACAACACCGCAGGACCCTCTTCTATGCGGTCGGGGATTGCCTCATCTGCCTCTAAAGTAGCCTGGAGATTATCTACCTTCATATCTTTAGAGTCCTTATTTTTGCTCATTTTTTGAAAAATGTCTGAGATTGGGGTGGTGCCCAAGATATCAGGATTCCCTTTACTAGCAACTTGCTGTGCCGTTTTTTTGCCCGATGGGGAGCCTTGCTTCTTCCTCTTATTCCCTTCTGTGTCCAACAATGACTCCGCTAGCTCTGCTGCAGCCCTCCTCCTGGCCGCTGCTTTAGCATTGGCATTCATCTTGGGGGCCATGATCTCCCTCCTCCTTTCCACCGGCCCAAATAGCACCTTACCGCCTGGGATACTTTCGTTATCAGTATCCGTGTCCTCCGCCTTCCGCTCCACTGCCCCGTCCAGATCGTGAGGCTTCTCCTCCTGCCTGCCGCTTGAGAGGCTTGTCCCCCGATGTTTATGTCTCTGAACTTGCCTGCACGCACCCAAGCGGGGGCCGAGTTTCGACCGAGAACACCTCCTTAGCAGCAAGCTCTGCACCGCTTCACTCCTGAGGGCTGACTCCACGAACTCCGTTGCCTCCAGCTCCGCCTGCAGTCCAATGGCCACACCGCCTCTGAGCCGCCGCGTCAGCTGCACCGCGTCCAGTAACAGCCGCTTCAGCGGCTGACGGCAGGTCAGTTTCATTTAGTGGTTCTCGGCAAAATATCCGCGCTTTCCTCTCCTCCTCGCGTTTAATAGTTCAGACTACCATTAACTCGTTTTCACTCATTTCAATCCGGCAGAATCATAGATAGGGGATTTCTTAAGTTCCCTGTTCCTACATTACACCGCTCCTCACTCGAGCTGCGTCCCGGCCGTCTCACACAGCCGCCATCTTGCCCCCCATTAATTACAATCGAAAATCGAAGAATACCTAGAGGACTACGAATCCTCATTTTTCCCAACTACGAAGATTTAGAATTAGATCATCTGGTAGGATGGGAGGAGGGTCTCTATGATGCCTCATACAAAATGATGGACATCTTGATAAGAAATGCTGACCGTAAAGTCAAAAAAATCAGAGAGGAAATACTAACTCTAGAAAAAGAAATCACTGAGACCAAACTTACTGAGGCTATTCAAAAAAATCAGGCCATCCTTAAAACAGAATTGACCAAATACCAAATGTATCTTAAAGATAGAACGAGATCAAAGGGACAACGACAGAGGTTGAATATTCACTTTCGCTAGAAAGTATGACGATTTAACAACTAAATCAGTACAGATTCCAAATAAGCCTAGCAAAGAACCAAGTATCTCATCCAGCTCCACATTAATTTCCTCAATAGAGAGTATAGATAGTGAGGAACCTAGTACTAGTATGGGAGCAAGTGGACAAAACTCGGCTTTTTTACAAGAAGTACAACGATTCAGGTTGGGCAACAAAAAGAAAAACCAAGGAAGCGAGTCAGGCGGGGTGGCCAAAAACACAAGGGCAGGCGTAAAAGCAAGGACCACGAATGCCCAGAATCAATGATAAATGAGAATGTGAACCACCAGGTGGGCAGTAATGTTGAACTGAATAATGCCAATGAGTTAAATGTGATCAATCTGTCTTCTAGAATACTGACGCAAGAAGAAAATACAATACTATGTAAAGGCTTGAATTACTGTGTGACTGAAACACCAGCAATGGAAAATGTACATGTTGACCTTTACAAGTTCGTGCGTAAATTGAAATTAAAAACTTACTTTGCAGAACGTCCGATTGTTTGTAATTTATCTGATGGGCATGTACGTAATTCTGATTTTACTATTGCTGACATTCAATTATCGCATACTATTGCTACCTTAGATGATGATTCAGAAATGGAAAATTTGGTGGATTTTGCACGCAATCTCGATATAGTAGAAGACACCACATTGGATAGTGGACTGAGACCTTCATCCAAATTTGTACCTCCCATAAGTAGCCCCTCTGCAATAGATGAATTTACAGCCAGAGTCACTCGAGACCTTTACAAACTAGAAGAAACTCCTGGCCCTCAATCCAAATGCAAGCACCAGTTAAATCTCACCAAGCATGAGAAATCACTTTTGAAACATCTAAAAGAGGATCCCAATTTGGTGATCCGGGAGGCAGATAAGGGTGGCAACATAGTCCTGATGGACTATGATGATTATGTTGGTGAAATAGATAGACAACTTAGCCAACAACACTGTTATAAACGTTTGACATCTAACCCCACAACTCAAATTGAAAATAACATCAATGCCCACCTAGTAGAGTGGAAAGAATCAGGTTTAATATCTGAGGTGGAATACAAATACTTACAACCATGTAAGTCGCGACACCCCTGCATCTACATACTCCCAAAAGTTCATAAAGGTGGGATATTTCCGCCCGGCCGCCCAATTATATCAGGGAATGGAGGGCCCACAGAGCACCTGGCAGAATATGTAGACACTTATTTACAACCATTTGTGAAGAATTTACCTTCCTTCATCCAAGACAGTAGAGAATTACTTTGTAAGTTGGAGGATTTTCACTGGGAACCTGGCTCTCTCACATTCATATCTATGGATGTGGAGAGTTTATATACCTGTATAGAAATAGAACAGGGTACTCGGGCCTTAACCTGTTACTTGCACAAGAGAAACGCAAGCCACTTACAACATTCTGAAATGCTTCTGCAAATGGCCAATTTGGTCCTTACACAGAATGCATTCCTGCATGGAAAAAAATGGTTTTTACAGTTACAAGGGACGGCCATGGGTTCAAAGCTGGCACCGTCGTACGCGAACCTCTTTATGGGGTTATATGAACGGGAACATGCATGGGGACGAGATGCAGGCCCATGGTTAGACGATATTCTATTTTACGTCAGATACATTGACGACATTTTGTTGATATGGAAGGGCAGTGAAATCGCATTTGCAGAATATTTCAATTATCTAAACGAAAACAATTTCAACGTTAAATTAACCACAAATAGCTCCAAAGTTGAGATTGTTTTCTTAGACTTGAGGTTGTATGTGGTCGGCAACAAAATTCAAAGCGACATGCACAAAAAAACCACAGCCTGCAATAGCGTGTTGCATGCAGATAGCTGTCACGCCAACGCGACCATTTCAGCCATTCCTTATGGAGAAATGGTTCGTGCTAGAAGGAACTGTAGTCAGGAGGACAACTTTAACAGAACTATAAAAGACATACAAGGCAATTTTAAGACAAGAGGATATTCAGATACATGTCTAAATAAAGCGGAAAAAGAGCCAAAAAACTTGTTAGATCAGAAACATTAATTCCCAAGCAAATCAGAAAGAAAGAGGAATTTAATGAGCAGGTTGCCTTCATAACAGAATATGGTATGTTCAGTGGCCACATATATAACATTCTAAGACGACACTGGGGCCTCTTACATTGCAATACAGTACCAGCCAATGCCATTTCAGTGCGACCAAAAGTTATTTACCGCAAAGGCAAAACAATTAAAAACATACTATATCCCAGTCATGTTGAAGAACGAAAATCCAATCCACGTATATGGATGCCAACTGGCCCTGTGGGTTTCCATACTTGCGGAAAATGTAATGTCTGTCAATTTGGTATCAACAGGTGCACCACATTTCAATACAATCGTTCAAAGGAGTACCGTGCACTCTCCTTTATGAACTGCAATACCACCTTTTGCATTTATGTATTGAAGTGTTCTTGCGAGAAAATATATGTTGGGAGCAGTAGTAGACTGCTGAAAATAAGAATACAAGAACACGTCAGGGACATCAAAAAGAAAGATGAACGTTCTCCAATAGCCCAACATATAGCCGAGACACATCCCACTCAAACTGAGGTCCGGTTTCACGCCATAGATCATGTATGGGCAGGGACTAGAGGAGGAGATAGAATGATCAGACTGAGGCAAACAGAGGGGAAATGGATATGTCGTTTGAGGGCTGTCTCTGAGGGGTTAAATTTCAATAATGAATTTCATCATTTTCTATAACCCTGTCCAAGACTGTAAATTTAATCGACACTGTTTTACTGTCCAATATCCATCTGAGATTTGATCAACCTCATGCCTCATTGTGTGGGTTACTGCTTCATTAGGAATTATAACTGTTAACGGAAAATTATCAAATTATAATTTCTGAATTGGGCGAATGTAACTAGGCAAACAAATATGTATGAAATATGTGCCTATCAATAATGTTAATAATGGATTCTAATTTTTCCCACTATTAATACGCTAGGGGACTACACATCTCTCTCCATAACCTTCAAGCAGATTAAAATCAACCTACCATTTATGTATTTCTAACACAGTATTCTCTAGTGTCTACTGTCATAATAATAGGTGGATGGTGGGCCTTATAACATCGAGCAATTGGCGTTTTTAAAATAAAAATAAAAGCCTCACCTTAATACGCGCCTGGAACTATAACATGAGGACATTTGTACATTTTATCTGTATCGCTAAGAATCAGCTGACACTGATCAGCAAGCATTATTCCTTATATTACATATAGCATATTCAGCAATGGCGCCGTTTTTCTAGGATGAAAGATACAGCGCGTTACTACGTGTGTGATTGCGTGTCTATTGCTTTGACTACATTTCCCAGTAGTCGCCAATGTTTTCGCCTAAAAAAATCGAAATAAGGGCGACAGTCCCCATACATAGATCGGGGCACAAATTACTACATTTCCCATCTACTTTGGGACGCGAAATTGACGTCAAAACGTCTGACGCTATGTTGCCCAGATATGGCTAACAATTCACGCTGCACTGTGGACTTCATTTCCCATGACCCCAGTATGTTTAGAAACTACGAGATTTGAAATGACAGCGGAGCGCGGGAAATACAATTACGCACAGCTGTCACGAATACACCCTATTTTGGGTGGATCAAACGGGTATTTAAAAGACGCTCGCACGAGGGTTGACTGCTTCACGTGGAATGGACCCTGTACGAGACGCCAGCGGCACGCTAGAAGTAAGTACTATGCAAATTCTTGCATGCTCTTTGGTACCATCTTGGAACTTTTTTGCTTGCTGTCTGACTAGACTGACGTGTTTTTAACTGGATTTATTATCCATATGGATCAGTCTTTTTTTTTTTTTTAAAACCTTTATTGTACAGAAGGCGCTCACTGATACGGGCCTACAACCCACCGGGCCGGCCACCACAATAAAGAGACATACGAGGCAATACAGGAGAGACAACAGGATTTCTAAATAGCTCATATGAAAGGCAAAGGCAACAAGTCTTTGAGTCGCCGACACGGACAGGATAAAAGTAGGTTAATTTTATAATAGAAAAAAGGGTGTCACAGGATAATGACAATCTGTAAAGTCCAGAGGGCCGTGGTGGGCCGTGAGCAAGCCGAAGTCTCGAATACAGGAAAAGACCAAAAAAACAGTACATTTTGGCAAAGGCAGAACGTGAGTCCCACATCAAGAACAATCTCAATCGCTGCTCAGCACCCACCCACCACTACCAGGGCACATAATAATAAAACAGCGAAAAATACGCTTACAAAACTAAAAGCCCTCCGTTACAACCACCCAAGGGAGGAAAAAAAAATGGGGGGGGGAAAGGGAAAAAAAAAGGGAGGAAGAGGACATCAAAAAAGGGGAGGGGGAAAGTGAGGGCGCAGCGTCAGTGCACGCCCCCCACGGCTAACAAAGCACCCAATACTAATTCGGCACATGGAACTAGTGGCAACAGGAGAAATGAATGCATAGTAAACCGTGACAGCAGACATACCAAAAGGGCCATGCCAGCACAAACACCCCGGGGGGCTACGTGCCGACACCGCGCCACGAAAATAGGGGATACATAAGAGCCATAGAACCAAAAAGAGGAACAGGAAAGATACAATAAACAGACCCCCCCACCACCCCGCACAGCCCACCCTGCACCCCTGCAGAAGGCTATGGCCTACCCCCCAGCAGCGTGCCTGTCGCCCTAATTAGAACCCGAAATATAGAGAAATATAAGAAAGGAAGAATCACTTAGATTAAAAAGAGGGGGAAGGGAAAACAGGGAAAAACAGCGGGAGAGGAGCCACATAATCAAAACCCCTTCAGCTCCCACCCCCCCGCCCGAAAATACTCAGTGCCCACGGGAAGATAGTAAACACACGGATAAGCTCCAGGAACGTAAAGACGTATCAAACATAATCATACAATTATGAACAGATCACCCAACCATACCTCAAAAGAACAGTCCACAGAGGCAAGATCAGCTCAACCCTGTCCTCGTTTTTCGCAAACTGTAGTCGTACAACGCACCAGGAACCAGATCACATGGAACCGGAGGCGAATAACAGGGAGTCGAATCAAAAATACACTCAAGTTATAGCGATCGCGACCCGGATGATCCAGAAAGTACAGTAACCACTTCAGGCAAAGCAGGCAAAGTTCCGATGAGAATACGGAGAAAGCCGGTCCAGCGGCGCCGTCACAGGATCTTCGTTCGGCCATGTGAGGCAAAAGAGGAAAAAGAGACCCATCGAGGTCGGTCCAGATGGGATCCAGCCGGGGAACCTCCGGAGTAGAAGGAGGCACAGGACGAAGAAGGGCAGCGGACCCCCGTACATCCATATTAACAGCAGCCTCCAGGTCCACGACCCCAAGGAAAGTTCCAGCAGCACACAACAGAGATGAAGCCGCATAAACCGAGGGGGGTCCGGCAGGCCCAACAAAGGGACCCCTCTCCAGGATAGCGGTCGGTGCGGTCATGGGTGCCCCCCAGGAGCGCAGGGCGGCGAGGATGTCGCCAAGCGTAGGCTCACCTTTACAGTATTCAGCAAACATGCCGCGCGGCGGACCCGCATCGCCTATCCCCGCAAGGCCGAGAGTCACAGGGCCGGCCGCCATCTTAGAAGCCCGGCGGGGCCGCTGCGAACACCGACCCCCGCCCGGATATCAGCGGGGCAAAACAGGATACCGGCAACCACCAGCGGAGGTGCCACCAGGGCAGGAAGGGGAGCCACCAGAAGAAGGCGATGCGCCGGCACCCCACACGCCGCCGGCACCGTTCTCCGAGTCCGGGCGGAGGAACTCAAAATGGCCGGGCCGGAGAACAAAGGGGAGACGAGCCAGATGTACGGTTAACCCCGTCCATGGAAGTCAGCTCCCCAACACCAGGCCGCAGGACCGCCGGACCAGGCCCGGGAGGCCGCAATCGGTCTATTAGCACATCGGCCCCTCCGACCGACTCCACACCACCACCAAGGGCCGGCCACCGCGCCCCGTCCAGCCCGGGCGCCGCCAAGGAGTGCCAGGCCCGGCCGCTCCGGAGGCCCCGAAGCAGACAGGGGCGTAACTCAGGATCCGTGACACCCAGGAATCACCGGAGCAAACGGTAAGTGCCTGTGAGTTATCGTCGTTCCACTGCACATCGTAGAATACTTCCGGGGCAGGATAAAGTACAGGATATTTGTTGCAGACAGGAGAGTGAACGGAGCCGAGCTAAAACGCGGCCATCTCGGACGCGAGCTTGGCTCCTCCCCCTGGATCAGTCTTTTTAATAGCTGGAGGTCTTATTTCAAAATATATCGTAAATAATGTTTCATAATACCTTTTTCTTGTCGGGAATGTTTGAGACGTTATTGTGGAGTGACTATTAAGAGGCATTACAATCTATTTCTACTCGTATTCATGGCTATATATTATTGATGCAAGATTGTTATATCTTGTAACATCATGGATATTTCGAGAGTCATGTAGTCAATACAGACGTGCGGCATAAGTTTCATCTGCCAACTTAAGCCTATATTGGCTAAAATACTTTGTAATAAAATGGAACCCAATAGAAATGGGGGCTACAAACTTTTTACATGAGTATACATGATAGCCCCACAAAATAAAAGACTGTTTTCAATATGAATTCACAAGAATGTAATTCTAATACGGTTCCATATATGCCATTACAGATGCCCGCCCCTTACTGAATACATAACGATGGGCCCTACCGCATTCCCTAAATCAAACCTGTAAGAGAGACGTCATTGGGGACACACCTTATTACCCATTCTTAAGTAAGTAGTATTGTCTGTTTTGTGTCATAGCCCCCCTTTTTTCTAAAACCAAAACATGGCACATCATACAAATTTGATTGTCACACAGATATCCTATTTATTTGCAGATTCTTGTGATACAGATGTTTAACACTGAGAACTGTTGTACAAACTTATGATAAACCTGAAAGCGACATCGTCAAATGAGGGTGACTATGAAACCCTTCTTTTAGTGTAAGTGTCATTGGAAAATATTTTTTACCAAAAAGTGTTTATAATAATGTATAGCAATCTAAACTGTGATTTTAACGTCTTATAGGTGTTTCCTTTTTCGGTGTATCCCTGCTGAAGCGATACAAGCTCTATTCATTAAATTTTTTCAGAGGTATGACCAAATATATAAGATGCCTAAATTCGCAGTGTGTGTAGATACATCTCAAATTAATTGAAATGTAATTGATTTAGCCAAAAATGGCAAATAAATGAAATTACTGAAATATCCGATTATACCATAGCGTTTATTAAGCAGCAATAAAGCAAGAGGGATTTTGAGGCTAACTTTTCTCCCTGTGTTAGCGTCTTACCCAAATCTTGGAACATACTGCATATGAAATATGGGCACATGCTCTCCCTTTGGTTTTTATCGCTTTCCAAATGCATGAAGCACAATAATGTATAAATGTGTATGATGGATCAATTTTTAAGAAATGTAGAGCATAAATAGAGGATATGGAACCGATATAGCATAACGTGTAAATGGCCTGTTGCACTATGTTGTGTGTAACTACCATGGCCTTAAATGATATATTTGGTGTACATATTAATTTTGTCTACATTTGTTTTTATCATGTAAATATTTTCTATATGTAATTTTTTGTCTTATGTATAATTGCTTCTAGCCCTGAAGAAGTCACGTTGGTGACGAAACGCGTTGGCAGCTAGCAATTTCCTGTATCTCTAAAATTTTGTGAATAAAAAAGTTTTCAAACACAAATTTCAAGATCTGGACTTCGCCTTTTCTGGAAAGCGGTTTTACTACACATTTTGAAAAATACGGTTGCGTTATTATTTTGGCAAAAGTTACAAATTTGTATATAATTTCCCTGGTGCGGGTCATTGTGTTTCCTTTGATGTATGTGATGAGTAGTATCATCATTTAGAGGACGTTTATGGGTCACGCCCTCGACCTATACACACAGGGACTGAGAATCTGATAACAGACTATATATAGTGGAATAGTGTGCAGGCAGTAAATAGCTTTGACCCTAGTTGTTTTGTGTTGTGTATGAAACTGACTATAACGTCCCTGAAACCCAAGGTTTTTCAGTGAATTTCTATTGTTTTTTAAATGCTAATTTCTAACTATCACGTCCCTGAAACCTATGTTTTTTTCAGTGAATGTCAAAGGTTTTTAAATGCTAATTTCTAACTATTCCTACAGAGGTCGGATATGTGTAGAAACAGGAAGAAACGTGCAGAAAGAAGCAAATTAAATGCAGAAAGACACAACAAAATTCCAGAAAGACTAAGAAAGGTGCAGAAAGAAGCAAGACATATGCACAAAGTACTAAAAGAGGTGCAGAAAGAAGCGTTGTTGCAAAATCATCCTGTGCCCACACCTTTTTGCTGACTGGTACTGGTGGTAACTGACTCTGACTAACCAGGCCCGGAGCCAGGTGCTATCCTGAAATAGACTTAGAATACAGTGAAAACCCCTACATACACTAGGGTACACTATGGGTAGGAGTACCACTGTGATTGGCATGACCTCCCCTGTAAGGCCCTAGTACATAATTGGGCAAGGGGATTAAAACTACCTTCAAGTCAGAGGTGCAGAAATAGGAACGAGGGATACAGATATTTGCCAAAGAGGTGCACAAACAAGCAAGAGAACTGCAAAAAGAGGCAAGAAAATTGCAGAAAGAAGTAACCGAGGTGTAGAAAGAAGCAAGAGAAGTACAGAAAGAGGCAAGTGAGGTGCAGAAAGAAACAAGAGCAGTGCAGAATGAACCAACAGAGGTGCAGAAAGAGGCAAGAGGGGTGCAAAAAGAAGAGAAGTGCAGAAAGAGGTTAGAAAATTACTGAAAGATGCAGCAGAGGAGTAGAAAGAAGCAAGAGAAGAGCAGAAAGAGACAAGTGAGGTGTAGAAAGAAGAAAGAGCAGTGCAGAAAGATCCAACAGAGGTGCAAAAAGAGGCAAGAGAGGTGCAGAAAAAGAGCAAGACGGGGCAAACAGAGGGTACAGGGGTGCAAAAAGAGGCAAGAGAATTGTTGAAAGTCTCCACAGAGGTGTAGAAAGAAGCAAGAGAAGTGCAGAAAGAGGCAAGTGAGGAGCAGAAAGAACCAACAGTAGTGCAAAAAGAGGCAAGAGAGGTGTAATAGGAAGGAAGAGAAATGCAGAAAGAAGCAAGAGAAATGTTGAAAGAAGCAACAGAGGAGTAGAAGGAAGATAGAGAAGTGTATAAGGAGACAAGTGAGGTGCAGACAGAAGCAAGAGGAGTGCAGAAAGAAGGAAGCTAAGTACAGAAAGAAGAAAAAGAGGTGGAGAAACAAGGAAGAAGGTGCAGAAAGTGGCAATAGGGATACAGAACTTTGCAAAAGAGGTACAGGAACAAGAAAGAGAAATGCAGAAAGAGGCAAGAGAATTGCTGAAAGAAGCAACAGAGGTCTAGAAAGAGGCAAGTGAGGCGCAGAAAGAGGCAAGTATGGTGCAGAAAGAAGCAAGAGCAGTGCAGAATGAACTAACAGAAGTGCAAAGAGAGGGGTGCAAAAAGAAGGAAGAGAAGTGCATAAAGAGGCAAGCGGGATACAGACATTTACAAAAGAGGTACAGAAAGAAGAAAGAGAAATGCAGAAAGAGGCAAGAGAATTGCTGAAAGAAGCAACTGATGTGTAGAAAGAAGCGAGAGAAGTGCATAAAGAGGCAAGTGGGATGCAGAAAGAAGCAAGAGCAGTGCACAATGAAGTCAAGTCAAGTCAAGTCAAAGAATTTATATAGCGCACTACATACCCAGAGGGTCTCAAGGCGCTTAGGGAGGGGAGGAGGATTACTTGTCAAATATCCAAGTTTTAAGTTGCTTTCTGAATGCTAGGTGGTTCTGGGTAAGGCGAAGGTAAGTGGGGAGTGAGTTCCATGTTTTAGCAGCCAGGTATGAGAAGGACCTGCCTCCCATGGTGGTCTTGTTGATGCGAGGTATAGTGGCGAGGGCTTGGTTGGAGGAACGTAGTTGGCGGGAGGGGGTGTAGAAGGACAGACGTGAGTTGAGGCATTCTGGTCCGATGTCGTAGAGTGATTTGTGTGCGTGGGTTAGCAGTCGGAAAGTGATCCTCTTATTGACGGGTAGCCAGTGGAGGTCTTTCCGGTGACCAGAGATGTGTTCGTTGCGTGGGATGTCTAATATGATCCTGGCTGAGGCGTTCTGGATTCGTTGGAGTTTCTTCTGGAGTTTAGCGGTAGTACCTGCGTATAGGGTGTTTCCGTAGTCCAGTCGGCTCGTGACCAGAGCATGGGTGACTGTTTTTCTGGTTTTGGTGGGGATCCAGCGAAATGTTTTTTTGAGCATGCGAAGAATGTTGAAGCAGGATGAGGATACGGCGTTGACTTGTCTGTTCATTGAAAGTGAAGAATCCAGGATAACGCCTAGGTTCCGTGCGTGGTCTGTTGGGATGGGTGCTTTTCCAAGGGCTTCCGGCCACCAAGAGTCGTCCCATGCGGAGGGGGATGTACCCAAGATGAGGACTTCTGTTTTATCTGAGTTCAGTTTCAGACGGCTGTGTTTCATCCATTCGGCAACTTCTTTCATTCCTTCGTGTAGGTTAGTTTTGGCGGTGCTGGGGTCATTGGTGAGAGAAAGGATCAGTTGAGTGTCATCCGCGTAAGAGATGATGTTGAGGTTGTGTTGGCGGGCGATGGCCGCGAGGGGGCTCATGTATACGTTGAAGAGGGTAGGACTGAGTGAGGACCCTTGGGGTACGCCACAGATGACTTCGGTGGCTTCGGACTTGAATGGTGGAAGGCAGACTTTCTGGGTTCTTCCGGTGAGGAACGAGGTGATCCATTCAAGTGCTTTTCCTTGGATTCCGATGTTTCTGAGGCGTTGTAAAAGGGTGGAGTGGCAGACTGTGTCGAAGGCTGCAGAGAGGTCGAGGAGGATGAGGGCGACTGTGTCTCCATTGTCCAGTAGAGTTCGGATGTCGTCTGTTGCTGCGATGAGGGCGGTCTCAGTGCTGTGTTTTGCTCGGAAGCCAGATTGTGAGGAGTCGAGGGATTTGTTGGCCTCGAGGAAAGCGGCGAGCTGGTTGTTGACAGCTTTCTCGATTACTTTGGCCGGGAATGGAAGGAGCGAAATGGGGCGGTAGTTTTTGAGTTCGGTGGGGTCCGCTGTGGGTTTTTTCAGAAGGGCGGTGAGTTCAGCGTGTTTCCAGCTTTCCGGGAAGGTGGCGGAGTTGAAGGAGCAGTTGATGACGTCTCGGAGGTGCGGTGCTATGACGGAGTCTGCTTTGTTGAAGATGTGATGGGGGCATGGGTCAGTTGGGGATCCTGAGTGGATGGAGTTCATTAGACGGATGGTGTCTTCAGTGGAGATTGGGTTCCAGTCATTTAGGATGTTCAATGGGGGTGAAGGTCCTGCAGAAGGATGGGTGGGTTGGTCTCCGGGTTGGTTGTCGAAGCTGTTGTGGATGTCCGCAATTTTGTTGTGGAAGAATGAGGCTAGGGAGTCGCAGAGGACTTGAGAGGGGGTGATGTCGTTGGAGTTGGCCGAGGGATTGGTAAATTCCTTGACGATGTTGAAAAGTTCCTTGCTGTTGTGGGCGTTGTTGTCGAGTCGATCCTTGAATGCTATTTTCTTGGCCTTTCGGATTAGTTGGTGGTGTACGCGAGTGGCGTTTTTGAAGGCGTCCTTGGTGCTAGTGGTTGGGTCTTTTTTCCAGGTCTTTGCAAGGGAGCGGCAGAGTTTCTTGGACTTCTTAAGATCATCGTTGAACCATGAGGCCTTCTTGCTGCCAGGTTTGCTTTGACGTTTTTTCAGTGGTGCTAAGGTGTCGGCGGTGTTAGATAACCATAAGGTGAAGTTGGCGGCGGCTTGGTCTGGGTTAGAAGAGTCGGCTGGGGTGTTTAGAAGGAGCGATGAGGAGATCTGGTCGATGGTGATTTTGTTCCAGTTTCTTTGCAGAGTTGGTTGGAGGTGGTTGATAGGTTTTGGCTTGTTGTAGGTGAAGTGAACGCAGCTGTGGTCAGTCCAGAGGAGATCCGTAGTGTGGCTGAAGGAGACATGATTGCTGGAGGTGAAGATAGGGTCGAGTGTGTGACCTGCGATGTGGGTGGGGGAAGTGACCAGTTGTTTAAGTCCGAGGTTGGCGAGGTTGTCCAAGAGGGTGGTGGTGTTGCGGTCGTTGATCTTTTCAAGGTGAAAGTTGAGGTCTCCCAGAAGGATGTAGTCTTTGGAGGGGAGCGCGTGTGGGGTGATGAAGTCCGTGATGTCTTCACTGAATTTTGCGCGGGGTCCTGGTGGTCTGTAGAGGAGGGTGCCTCTGAGTGTGGTCTTGGGGTCGATGTGGATCTGGAAGTGAAGGTGTTCGGAGTTGGCGAGGTTGGCGTCCGAGCTGGTTGAGATGCGGATTGATTTTTTTTTGAACCAACAGAGGTGCAACAAGAGGCAAGAGGGGTGCAAAAAGAAGGAAGAGAAGTGCAGAAAGAGGCAAGCGGGATACAGACATTTACAAAAGAGGTACAGAAAGAAGCAAGAGAAGTGCAGAAAGAGGCAAGAGAATTGCTGAAAGAAGCAACAGAGGAGTAGAAAGAAGTAGAAGTGCAGAAAGAGAAAAGTGAGGTGCAGGGAGAAGCAAGAGCAGTGCAGAAAGAACCAACAGAGGTGCAAAAAGAGGCAAGAGGGGTGCACAAAGAAGGAAGAGAAGTGCAAAAGAGGCAAGTGAATTGCTGAAAGAGGCAAGTGAATTGCTGTAAGAAGCAACAGAGGAGTAGAAAGAAGGAAGAGAAGTGCAGAAAGAGACACGTGAGGTGCAGAAAGAAGCAAGAACAGTGCAGAAAGAACCAACAGAGGTGCAAAAAGAGGCAGGAGGGGTGCAAAAACAGTCAAGAAGGTGCTGAAAGAGGATACAGGGGTGCAGAAAAAGGCAAGCAAATTGCTGAAAGAAGCAACAGAGGTGTAGAAAGAAGCAAGAGAAGTGCAGAAAGAAGCAAGTGAGGTGCAAAAAAAAGGAAAAGTGCAGAAAGAGGCAAGAGAATTGCTGAAAGAAGCAACAGAGGAGTAGAAAGAAGCAAGTGAAGTGCAGAAAGAGACAAGTGAGGTGGAGAAAAAAGCAAGAACAGTGCAGAAAGAAGCAACAGAGGTGCAAAACGAGGCAAGCGACGTGCATAAACAGGCAAGAAAGGTGCAGAAAAGGGGTACAGGGGTGAAAAAAGAGGCAAGAGGGATACAGAAATTTACAACAGAGGTACAAAAAGTAGCAGAAAAAAGAAGTGCAGAAAGAAGTAAAAAAGAGGTAGCGAAATAAGGACTAGGGTGCAGAAAGAGGCAAGAGGGGTACAGAAATTTACAAAAGAGGTGCAGGAACAAGCAAGAGAAGTGCAGACAGAGGCAAGTGAGGTGCAGAAAGAAGCAAGAGCAGTGCAGGAGGAACCAACAAAGGTGCAAAAAGAGGCAAGAGGGGTGCAACAAAAAGGAAGAGAAGTGCAGAAAGAGGTAAGTGAATTGCTGAAAGAAGCAACTGAGGAGTAAAAGAAGCAAGAGAAGTGCAGAGAGACAAGTGATGTGCAGAACGAGGCAAGAACAATGCAGAAAGAAGAAAGAGAAGTGCAGTAAGAAGCAAACGAGATGGAGAAATAGGGAAAAGGGTGCAGAAAGAAGCTAGAGGGATACAGAAATTTGCAAAAGAGGTGCAGAAACAAGCAAGAGAAGTGCAGAAAGAGGCAATAGAATTGCTGAAAGAAGCATCAGAGGAGTAGAAAGAAGCAAGAGTAGTGCAGAAAGAGACATGCGAGGTGCAGAAAGAACCAAGAGTAGTGCAGAAAGTACAAACAAAGGTGCAAAAAGAGGCAAGAGGGGTGTAAAAAGAAGGAAGAGAAGTGCAAAAAGAGGCAAGAGAATTGCTGAAAGAAGCAACAGAGTTGTAGAAAGAAGCAAGAGAAGTGCAGCGAGAGACAAGTGAGGTGTAGAAAGAAGCAAGAACAGTGTAGAAAGAACCAACAGAGGTGCAAAAAGAGGCAAAGAGATGCAGGAATTTGCAAAAGAGGTACAGAAAGAAGCAAGAGCAGTGCAGAAAGAGGCAAGTAAGGTACAGAAAGAAACAAGAGCCAAGCAGAATGAACCAACCAAGGTGCAAAAAGAGGCAAGAGAGGTGCAGAAACAGGCCAGACAGGTGCAGAAAGAGCCCAGAGAATTGCTGAAAGACTCAATAGAGGTGTAGAAAGAAGCAAGAGAAGTACAAAAAGAGGCAAGTGAGGAACAGAAAGAAGCAAGAGCAGCGCAGAAAAAACAACAGAGGTGCAAAAAGAGGCAAGAGAGGTACAAAAAGAGGGAGAAAAATTCAGAAAGAGGCAAGAGAATTGCTGAAAGAAGCAACAGAGGAGTAGGAAGAAGATAGAGAAGTGCAGAAAGAGACAGGTGAGGTGCAGACAGAAGCAATAGCAGTGCAGAAAGAAGCCAGAAAAGTTCAGAAAGAAGCAAAAGAGGTGGAGAAATAGGGAATAAGGTGCAGAAAGAGGCAAGAGGGATACAGAAATTTGCAAAAGAGGTACAGAAAAAAGCAAGAAAAGTGCAGAAAGAGGCAAGAGAATTGCTGAAAGAAGCAACAGAGGTCCAGAAAGAGGCAAGTGAAGTACAGAAAGAGGCAAGTGAAGTGCAGAAAGAAGCAAGAGCAGTGCGGAATGAACCAACGGAAGTGCAAAAAGAGGCAAGAGGGGTGCAAAAAGAACGAAGAGAAGTGCAGAAAGAGGCAAGAGAATTGCTGAAAGAAGCAACAGAGGTGTAGAAAGAAGCAAGAGAAGTGCAGAAAGAGGCAAGAAAATTGCTAAAAGAAGCAAGAGGTGTGTAGACAGAAGCAAGATCAGTGCAGAAAGAAGCAAGAAAAGTGCAGAAAGAGGCAAAAGAGGTAAATAAATAGGGAAGAGGGTGCAGAAAGAGGTAAAAGGGATACAGACATTTACAAAAGAGGTACAGAAAGAAGAAAGAAAAGTGCAGAAAGAGGCAAGAGAATTGCTGAAAGAAGCAACAGAGGTGCAGAAAGAAGCAAGAGCAGTGCAGAAAAAAACAACAGAGGTGCAAAAAGAGGCAAGAGAGGTGCAAAAAGAGGGAAGAAAAATGCAGAAAGAGGCAAGAGAATTGCTGAAAGAAGCAACAGAGGAGTAGGAAGAAGATAGAGAAGTGCAGAAAGAGACAGGTGAGGTACAGACAGAAGCAATAGCAGTTCAGAAATAAGCAAGAAAAGTTCAGAAAGAAGCAAAAGAGGTGGAGAAATAGGGAATAAGGTGCAGAAAGAGGCAAGAGGGATACCGAAATCTGCAAAAGAGGTACAGAAACAAGCAAGAGAAGTTCAGAAAGAGGCAAGAGAATTGCTGAAAGAAGCAACAGAGGTCCAGAAAGAGGCAAGTGAGGTGCAGAAAGAGGCATGTGAGGTGCAGAAAGAAGCAAGAGCAGTGCAGAATGAACCAACAGAGGTGCAAAAAGAGGCGAGAGGGGTGCAAAAAGAAAGAACAGAAGTAAAGAAAGAGGCAAGTAAATTGCTGTAAAAAGCAACAGATGAGTAGAAAGAAGCAAGATAAGTGTTAAAAGAGACAAGTGAGGTGTAGAAAGATGCAAGAGCAGTGCAGAAAGAAACAACAGAGGTGCAAAAATAGGCGAGAGAGGTGCAAAAAGAAAGAAGAGAAGAGCAGAAAGAGGCAACAGAATTGCTGAAAGAAGCAACAGAGGAGTAGAAAGATGCAAGAGAAGTGCAAAAAGATACAAGTGAGGTACAGAAAGAAGCAAGCGCAGTGCAGAGAGAACATACAGAGGTGAAAACAGAGGCAAGAGGGGTGCAAAACAAAGGAAGAGAAGTACAGAAAGAGGCAAGAGAATTTCTGAAAGAAGCAACAGAGCAGCAGAAAGAAGCAAGAGAAGTGCAGAAAGAGACAAGTGAGGAGCAGAAAGAAGCAGGATCAGTGCAGAAAGAACCAACAGAGGTGCAAAAAGAGGCAAGAGAGGTGCAGAAACAGGCAAGAAAGATGCAGAAAGAAGGTACAGGGGTGCAGAAAGAACCAACAGAGGTGCAAAAAGAGGCAAAAGATGTGCTAAAAGAAGGAAGATAAGTGCATAAAGAGAATTACTGAAAGAAGCAACAGGGGAGTAGAAAGAAGCAAGAGAAGTGCAGAAAGAGACAGTTGAGGTACAGAAAGAAGCAAGAGAAGTGGAGAAAGAAGCAAAAGAGGTGGAGAAGTAGGGAAGAGGGTTCGGAAAGGGGCAAGAGGGATACAGAAATTTGCAAAAGTGGTGCAGAAACAAGCAAGAGAAGTGCAGAAAGTGGCAAGAGAATTGCTGAAACAAGCAACAGAGGTGTAGAAAGAAGCAAGAGAAGTACAGAAAGAGGCAAGTGAGGTGTAGAAAGAAGCAAGAGCAGTGCAGAATGAACCAACAGAGGTGTAAAAAGAGGCAAGAGGGGTGTAAAAAGAAGGAAGACAAGTGCAGAAAGAGGCAAGAGAATTGCTGAAAGAAGCAACAGAGGAGTAGAAAGAAGCAGTTGAAGTGCAGAAAGAGACAAGTGAGGTGCAAAAAGAAGCAAGAGCAGCGAAGAAAGAACCAACAGAGGTGCAAAAAGAGGCAAGAGGGGTGCAGAAAAAGTTAGGAGGGGTGCACAAAGAGCCAAGGGAGGTACAGAAAGAGGCTGCAGGGGTGCACAAAGAAGGAAGAGAAGTGCTGAATGAGGCAAGAGTATTGCTGAAAGAAGCAACAGAGGAGTAGAATGAAGCAAGTGAAATGCAGAAATAGACAAGTGAGGTGCAGAAAGAAGCAAGAGCAGTGACGAAAGACCCAACAGAGTTGCAAAAAGAGGCAAGGGGGTGCAGAAAAAGTTAGGAGGGGTGCAGAAAGAGGGCGGAGGGGTGCACAAAGAAGGAAGAGAAGTGCAGAAAGAAGCAAGAGTATTGCTGAAAGAAGCAACAGAGGTGTAGAACGAAGCAAGAGAAGAGCAGAAGCAACCAACAGAGGTGCAAAAAGAGGCAAGAGTGGTGCAGAAAAATGTAGATGGGGTGCACAAAGAGGCATGAGAGGTAAAGAAAGAGGCAGGAGGGGTGCAGAAAGAAGGAAGAAAGGTACAGAAAGAAGTAACAGAAGTGCTGAAAGAGGCATGAAAGCTGCAGAAAGAGGCAAGAGAGTTACACGAAGAAGGAAGAGGGGTGCACAAGGAGGCAACAGGGGTGCAGAAACAAGCAAGTGAGGCGTGGAAAGAGGCAAGAGAAGTGTAGAAAGAGGCGAGAGAGGTGCAGAAACAGGCAACAGAAGTGCATAAAGAGTCAAGAGAATTACTGAAAGAAGCAACAGAGGTGTAAAAGAAGCAAGAGGAGTGCAGAAAGAGGCAAGTGAGATGCAGACAGGTAAGAAAGGTACAGAAAGAGGGAAGACAAATGCAGAAAGAGGCAACAGAATTGCTGAAAGAAGCAACAGAGGAGTAGAAAGATGCAAGAGAAGTGCAAAAAGATACAAGTGAGGTACAGAAAGAAGCAAGCGCAGTGCAGAGAGAACATACAGAGGTGAAAACAGAGGCAAGAGGGGTGCAAAACAAAGGAAGAGAAGTACAGAAAGAGGCAAGAGAATTTCTGAAAGAAGCAACAGAGCAGCAGAAAGAAGCAAGAGAAGTGCAGAAAGAGACAAGTGAGGAGCAGAAAGAAGCAGGATCAGTGCAGAAAGAACCAACAGAGGTGCAAAAAGAGGCAAGAGAGGTGCAGAAACAGGCAAGAAAGATGCAGAAAGAAGGTACAGGGGTGCAGAAAGAACCAACAGAGGTGCAAAAAGAGGCAAAAGATGTGCTAAAAGAAGGAAGATAAGTGCATAAAGAGAATTACTGAAAGAAGCAACAGGGGAGTAGAAAGAAGCAAGAGAAGTGCAGAAAGAGACAGTTGAGGTACAGAAAGAAGCAAGAGAAGTGGAGAAAGAAGCAAAAGAGGTGGAGAAGTAGGGAAGAGGGTTCGGAAAGGGGCAAGAGGGATACAGAAATTTGCAAAAGTGGTGCAGAAACAAGCAAGAGAAGTGCAGAAAGTGGCAAGAGAATTGCTGAAACAAGCAACAGAGGTGTAGAAAGAAGCAAGAGAAGTACAGAAAGAGGCAAGTGAGGTGTAGAAAGAAGCAAGAGCAGTGCAGAATGAACCAACAGAGGTGTAAAAAGAGGCAAGAGGGGTGTAAAAAGAAGGAAGACAAGTGCAGAAAGAGGCAAGAGAATTGCTGAAAGAAGCAACAGAGGAGTAGAAAGAAGCAGTTGAAGTGCAGAAAGAGACAAGTGAGGTGCAAAAAGAAGCAAGAGCAGCGAAGAAAGAACCAACAGAGGTGCAAAAAGAGGCAAGAGGGGTGCAGAAAAAGTTAGGAGGGGTGCACAAAGAGCCAAGGGAGGTACAGAAAGAGGCTGCAGGGGTGCACAAAGAAGGAAGAGAAGTGCTGAATGAGGCAAGAGTATTGCTGAAAGAAGCAACAGAGGAGTAGAATGAAGCAAGTGAAATGCAGAAATAGACAAGTGAGGTGCAGAAAGAAGCAAGAGCAGTGACGAAAGACCCAACAGAGTTGCAAAAAGAGGCAAGGGGGTGCAGAAAAAGTTAGGAGGGGTGCAGAAAGAGGGCGGAGGGGTGCACAAAGAAGGAAGAGAAGTGCAGAAAGAAGCAAGAGTATTGCTGAAAGAAGCAACAGAGGTGTAGAACGAAGCAAGAGAAGAGCAGAAGCAACCAACAGAGGTGCAAAAAGAGGCAAGAGTGGTGCAGAAAAATGTAGATGGGGTGCACAAAGAGGCATGAGAGGTAAAGAAAGAGGCAGGAGGGGTGCAGAAAGAAGGAAGAAAGGTACAGAAAGAAGTAACAGAAGTGCTGAAAGAGGCATGAAAGCTGCAGAAAGAGGCAAGAGAGTTACACGAAGAAGGAAGAGGGGTGCACAAGGAGGCAACAGGGGTGCAGAAACAAGCAAGTGAGGCGTGGAAAGAGGCAAGAGAAGTGTAGAAAGAGGCGAGAGAGGTGCAGAAACAGGCAACAGAAGTGCATAAAGAGTCAAGAGAATTACTGAAAGAAGCAACAGAGGTGTAAAAGAAGCAAGAGGAGTGCAGAAAGAGGCAAGTGAGATGCAGACAGGTAAGAAAGGTACAGAAAGAGGGAAGACAAATGCAGAAAGAGGCAACAGGTGGGCAGAAAAAAGCAAGACAGATGTAGACAGAAGCATGGGAAGTGCAGAAAGAAGCAACAGAGGTGCAGAAGGAAGCAAGAGAACTGCAGAAAGAGACAAGAGAGTTACGGTAACAGGCAAAAGAGGTACAGAAGGATGTAACAGAGGTGCAGACAGAGGCAAGAGAGTTCCAAAACAGGTAAAAGGGGTGCAGAAGGAGGCAAGAGGGATGCAGAAATTTGTGAGAGGTGCAGAAAGCAAGAGCAGAGCAAAAGAACCAACAGAGGTGCAACAAGAGGCAAGTGAGGTGCAGAAGGAGGCAAGAGAACTGCAGAAAGATGCAAGAGGTTTGCTGAAACAGGCAAAAGGGGTGCAGAAAGAGGAAACAGGTGGGCAGACTGAGGCAGGAGAGTTGTAGAAAGGAGCAAAAGGGTTGCAGAAAGAGGCAAGTGAGGTGCAGAAAGAAGCAAGATAAGTGCAGAAAGAAGAGGGAAGAGGGGCAGATAGAAAGGCAAGAGGGGTACAGAAAGAAGCAAGTCAGGTGCAGAAAGAAACAAAAGAAGTGCAGAAAGAAGGAACAGAGGTGCAGAAATAGGCAAAAACGTTGTAGAAAGACATGAGGGGTACAGTAAAAGCAAGAGAGGTGCGGGAAGAAGGGTGCAGAAAGAGGCAAGCGGGTACAGAAAGAAGCAAATGAGGTGCAGAAAGAGGCAACAGACATGCATACAGAGGCAAGAGAGATGCTGAACATAGAAGAGATTTGCAGAAAGAGGCAAGAGAAATGCAGGAAAGGAAAGAAATGTGCAGAAAGAAGCAACAGAAATGCAGAAAGAGGCAAGAGAGGCGCAGAGAGAGGCACAGAAGGAAGCAAGAGTGGCTGGCACACCATTAGTACCAATTTAACACCCACATTTAGCAATAAGTAACAGGTGACCATTCGCGGTTTGCAAAGGGCCTTCCAACACGCTGTGACACTTGTTGCTGCATTTTTGGTAACGTTTGAGAGGTTGGAGCTAGACAGAAGGCTTTTTTTGTTCAAATCTACAGATTAGGGAGCAGATGATGAATTATGTGGCTAATGCGGAAAATGTACATTTGTGGGAAAGTTGGAGCAGCCAAACAGTCGCATAATTCCAGTGGCCCTGCTCATACCTGTTTACTAGGTCCAGAAGTGCTCCTCAGCGATTCCTTTTTTTTTGGTCTCATTGAGTTCATAGTTGAGCTTCTATGGAAACGAGGAAGACTAAACCTGACATTACCACTCCACAGCATATACACCATACCACATAATTACTCTCCATAACACATAATCCCACTCTACATAATTCCTATAAAATAAATACCACATACTTTCTATCCACATAATTTCACTGCACAACTAACTACATGATTCCACTACACACAACATACATCCACTCCACTCTGAAAAACGTTAAAAAAATGTACATTTACATTGCCAATAGCTCTAACTCTTGCAAATGTGAAACCTATAACATTACAAACACTTCTTTAACTAGTAGTTATGTTTGTAGAGTGGGGGGGAAAGGGTGCTGGGCCTCCGACCACCTCTCAGGAATTCCACTGCGTAGGACTTACAGGAGGTACCAGGAGGGCTTCTTGGCCCCCAAAGTCTTTCAGGAGTAAATTGGACTTCTTCCCCCATCCCATAGGCTGCCAGGAGGCGCGTTTGCAGAGTGGTGGAGAAAGGAGGGCATGGCCTCCGAAGACGTCTTAGCAATCCCACTGTGGTAAATAAATAAATAATACCCTATTTTTGAATGTATAAATGAATAACAGATAGCTCAATAAATAAGAGTCAAGATTCGAGGTAGTAGGAGTTTCGCAGGTTTTATTACAGCATAAAGGACAGGAACAGGACAACCTGCATAGGAATAGGATGGCAGGGCCCAGCAGCTGCCGGGGCTGGATCTGGGATGAGCGCGCTAGCATTTAATAACAATACACAAGCATATATAGTAAAACAGTTGCATTACAGTACATATGATAGGCGGAGCAGTGGGTGGAGCAAAGGGTGTGACGCGTAGCAGTCGCGAAAGATAAGGGTGAAAGTGGGTGTAACAGGGCGTATACATAGACATGTGATGCAAACGTAACAGAATATGTCATGAATGGGGCGGAAACCATGGAGGGGGCTACCTGAGGAGCCGGGACCTCTAACCTGGTGGTGCGCACAAACTGGCAATGACGTATCACTAGGAGAAACTGGGGGCTATGAACTCTGTGCTAGGAGCAGAGACTGAAGTCTGGAGAGTCAGGGCGACATGTACCTAAGCAGTATCTAGTATCTGATGTTTAGAGAACATGTTGATATAAACTAGAAGTCAGGAGGGGAAAGGCTGACTTGATTCTAAGACTGGACCATGCATTATTCTACATGTAGTACGTGATGAAGAATATGAAATGATCATTAAATACAGTATTTCTCTTACATGGAGCCGGAAAGGCTAGACAATGACGGAAACTATTGATGCGGTTCAGTAGCTTAGGAATGCAGAGAAGGAGGACTGAACTGATAACTGGAACTATAACATACTTTTGGCAGACTCAGAGGCAGAGCCAGGCTGAACCGGGCACGGCGTGGCAGGAAGTAAGTGAAGGGTCGAGGATACAGGTGGGGGCTGTATCGCTCCTCAGCGAGGCTTTAGGAGACAGGAGCTGAATCTGATGTCCAGGCCCTTTTGAGGCCTAGAAACGGGGACTTTTCAATGAAATAACGTGCACACTGGGAAACGTGGCAACGTAGCTTTACATAGACCTGATATTCGTAGTATTCACAAGGACTGGAAACTGGCATATTAGAGATGGACACAACTATAATTGCGTCTTTAATCAAACATGGGGAATACATATGCATATTAATCATGCACACATAACATATGATGGAGGAGGCGTAGGGACACAGAACATGGCAGAATTTACTTTTCCACATTCCCTCCTTGTCACTACGTTTCCATCAGGAAACATCAATTTTCATGATACCGTCTATCATTTCATACAGTATCATTTGCTCGTCTCGAATTCTCTTGGAACGGGATTTAGAACGGGGCTTGGGACTAGGAATACAAGAGGTAGCACAAATGCCGCAAATCGCAGGGCCACATTGTATACAGAGGCAGCAGCTGAATATGATCGCTACTGCAATACCTAGGAAGGACAATATTTTCCATCCCCATGCGGAAATTATATTCCAGAACCAACCGGACCATGTCCAGGTGCCTGGATCTTGGTGTATCAGATGGGCAATTTTATGGAGTCTGGTTATAGCTGAATAAACAGACGGCGCGTTATTTGGAATGAAAATGCAGCAACTAGATCCGATGACTCTACAGGCCCCGCCCCTATCGGCCAGTATGACGTCAAGGACGAGACGATTCTGTAAAACGACAAATCTCATAGCAGATTGCTCTTCGGTTAAGTTACCTAGAGCAGAGGCAGTCTCATTTACTACAGCTTCAAGGGTTCTTGTTAACCTACGGATTAGCTTACTATTCTGGATAGGTCCTATAAAGAAGAAGAAACCTCTATTGAAATCTGTATACTGTTCTAGGGCAGTTTCAGTATAATCGACAATGGGGGACTCCCTTCTATGTCTAATGTGTACTAGATGTGTATTCCTGTGATAATCAGATGGGGCTAGAAAAACAGGTGGCAGTAGGAAGGCAATGTAACAGGTTCCCTCCCAATCGAGGGGCAGACGAACATATGCAGTTTGACCACAAATAAAATAAGAATGACGTGAAGCTTTGAAGATAGATTTCCCACTGTCACTATACTTGACAATAGTAGTACAATCACTATGTCCTACATGTACGGAACCATTATTTCGGACACATAATTCGCCTTTGACTGGTAGTACTGAAATAGCAGGTAGGTCTGGAGTAGTATCAGACTGAACATTCAAGACCATGAAATTCGAAGAATAATTACCTAAATTATACACTTCGTTTTCTAGATCTAAGCCTGTTCTGTGGGGAAGACCTTGCTTGTCTGGAAAACATGTACTGTTAAGAAAAGACATATCTGTTGAGGATGACGTTAACGTGGACCATGCTCCACACGAACCATTATGTGAAAATGGATAAGGAAAAAGTGGCAGAACTCCCTTCGGTATCTGGAAAGGGGGGAGTCGACCACACACCCAACAATTAGTGGCATTGCTGGTCTGATGTGAGTAATGTAACATGCGGATAAAGGAATTATTTCGCATAGCGAGGCGGTAAGAGAGTTCATGAGGAGGCAGATCACTAAACATATGCTCTACTGTAGCATTAGAAGACATATTTACATGAGGAACTGGAAGATACAGGTAAAATGCATAACTGGTGCAGGAAATCATAATGCTGAGAAATAATATGAAACATAGAAAAACGATACATCGAATTGAGTTTTGACTAACTCTCTCACTATGGGGGTCTATTTTATACATGTCAGAAACAGTCTAACCGTTTCACCTAGGGGAGGACTTAGACAATCAAACTGGCTGACTTATTTTACTAGACCTTAACTTGAGTTTATACTCCTGTTGCGGAGTTTTCTCTAACAGGGGAGGGTTTGTAGCAATGTCTTTTGCGGGACAGTCCTTGAGAACAATATTTTGGCAATCCTTCAAATCCTGGGAAATGTTCTTTAAGACGGGTTTCAGTCCATTAAACTGTTTTACATGAGAAAGGTGCACCCAGCCTTTGCGACCTTCCAACTTCACGGCTGTACGGGTGGTGAGGAGGACCTGTCGGGGCTCCTTCCAGCGAGGCTCCAGCGGACTTGATCTGTCAAAATTCCTCACCATCACCATGGATCCTGGAACGATTTCATGCGGTGCCACCTCGGTATTGTCTGGAAATGCGGCGGCAACCTGTGAACGACATGAGTTGAGGGCAGACATCAAGGAAGCTAGGTAATCTGTCAGCATATTACTTGAAACATCGGTAATACTTCGGGGTCTAGGAGTACCCCACATATTTGGGGGGCGGCCGAAAATGACCTCATACGGGGACAGACCTGATCTGGAATGTGCGACCATGCGCATATAAAATAAAGCGACTGGCAGAGCTACTAGCCAGTCCACACCTTTTTCTTTGCATACTTTGGCGATTCGGATTTTCAGAGTCTGGTTATGTCTCTCTACGAGACCGGCTGCTTCAGGATGGCGTACACAATGAAACTTCCACTGGTACCCTAACAACAGGGAAACGTGCTTCATCAACTCAGATGAGAATGGCTGGCCGTTGTCAGAATATACGACTCTAGGGAGTCCATAACGGGGGAAGAACTCACGAACCAACTGCTTGGCAGTGGTCGCGGCTGTGTAATCTGGGACTGGATATGCTTCTGTCCACCTGGACAAAGCGCATACAACTACAAGGACATACTTGAAACCTCGACATCGCTCCATCTGAATATAATCCATCTGGAGGACTTCAAAAGGGTGGTCAGGGGGCTGGAATCCACCTTGTTCCACCGGGACACTTTTACCTGGATTAAACTGACAACATATCATACAGGTACGGACTTTCTGCTTGGCTGCAGCTCGTAAATGCTTGTTGAACCAAATGTTCTGGATACTGTCTAACATAGCTTTTTCTCCTAAATGTGCTGGACTATGTGCGGTATTAATAATGACTTGAACCATAGAGTCGGGGAGAAACCAGGTGGCTCTACCCTTCGTTAACCATCCTTGATCTGTCTGGACCCCTCCTTGTTCGGACCATTTCTTGATTTCTTCGGGAGTAGCATGTAACTGGATATCTATGACATCTTGTGTAGGGTCCTTAACTGTCATACATGTAGTCGGATCTGGAGTATGTGTCTGATTAACTGGAATGTCTGGAGTCTGTGCTGTAAGCTTGGCTGTGCGATCTGCTAGATCATTACCTTGGGAAATAATGTCAGTAACTTTCGTATGTGCTTTACATTTCATGATAGCAATAGATGTCGGTAAATGTATGGCATCTAACAGAGCTTGAATAAGGAGACCATGCTGAATCTTGGTTCCATGAGAAGTCATGAAACCTCTCTCTTGCCAGAGCACTCCGAAGTCGTGTATAACTCCAAATGCGTAGCGTGAATCTGTGTAAACATTAACTTTCAAATTCTTGGCGTGTATGCAGGCTTGTGTCAGAGCAACTAGCTCTGCTGCTTGAGCGGACAGGGTGTCGATACGGTGTGTTTCAATAACTTCGGTGTCAGTAGTCACTGCATACGCGGCGACTAGTTCTCCTGTACTTGTTCTCATACATGAACCATCCACATAAAGTGTCAGGTCGGGGTCTGGTAACGGAGTATCTGTCAGATCTTGTCTTGGCTTTGTCGTAATGTTAACTACTTCCACACAGTCATGTGTGGCAGAATTCGGAGTAACTGATGGTAACAGTGTAGCAGGATTCAGGATGTTGCAGCGTCTGATTTCTATGTGTGGCTGGAACAGTGTCAATTCATAACCTGTTAAACGTGCAATTGTCAAGTGCTGAGTTTGTGTTCGGTTTAAAAGAACTTCCACAGAGTGTGGAACTTGTACTGTCAAGGTATGTCCTAAGACTATGGAATCACTTTGTCTGATAGCTAGGGCTGCGGCTGCAACTGACTTGAGGCACGCAGGCAGAGCCTGGGCTACAGGATCTAATGTGCTCGAAAAATAAGCACAGGGCTTGTATTGTCCTGCTTGATCTTGTGTGAGAACAGATAATGCTGTACCTTCGCGTTCAGTGACGAAAAGTGTAAAAGGCTTACTGTAGTTCGGTGTCGCTAGAACTGGAGCTTGGCATAAAGCTTTCTTTAACTCATTGAAACTAAGTGTATGTTCAGATGTCCAAGGGAGGACAGTCGATACGGCTGCCTCCTGTGTCGTTAACTGTATCAGTGGTTTGGCTAGAAATGCATACTGAGGAATCCATTGTCTGCAGTAAGAAGTAAGGCCAATAAAAGCACGTACCTCCTTCTGGGTCTTGGGCTGAGGAAGACTCGCTATTAACTGGATACGGTCTGGTGTCAACTGCCTACCCCTCTTGGACAGCAAGTGTCCTAAGTAGACCACTTGCTGGACACAGAATTGAAGCTTAGAAGGGGACACCTTGTGCCCCATCTCGGCTAGGAAATACAAGACTGTAAGGGATGCTCGCTCGCAAGCACGTTCAGAACGGGCTGTGATCAGGAGATCATCGACATACTGGAGCAGGGCAGTGTCAGTTGGCATGTGAATGTTGTCTAGTTGTCTCTTGAGTGCTTGACTGTAAATACTAGGACTTTCTGTGAAACCTTGAGGAGCTTGTGTAAACATATAGCTCCTTCCATTTAAACAAAATCCGAAAAGGAACTGGCTGTCTGGATGAATAGGGACACTGAAAAATGCGTTCTTGAGGTCTATGACAGTGAAGAACGTGGCTTCGGAATCAATGGCTGTTAATAGGGAAGAGATGTCTGGGACAACTGGGTACTGAGGAATAATACACTTATTAAGTTCTCGTAGGTCAATCACTAATCGATATACTGGGGGTGCATTTGGATCAGTACGTTTCATGACTGGAATGATCGGAGAATTACATACGTTGGAGTCAGTTTCTACAACCACTCCTTGAGCAATAAGCTCGTCAATAATTTTGGATAAGGCTGCTACAGCCTCAGGCGGCAATCTGTACTGTCTGATTCGTGGTAACACTACACCTGGCTTGAGAGTCACACGATAGGGTGTGATTTGCATGTAACCTACATCAGTTGGACCTTGCGCCCATAAGTGCTGCGGAACATTAGACAGTCTTGAATCAAAATCTCGTAATACATAGTGACCCTTGAAGTCACGTAGGAACAATCGTATTCCCTCTGGGGAACAGCATATAACTGCACCTAACTCTTTCAGTGTTTTAATGCCTAATAGGTTTTCTGGACATGACTTAGTAAGTAACAGATCAGTAGTGCGGGACAATGGACCTACTTCTAGAGTAACTGGCTTTGAGATCTCATTTACGATAGGCTTTCCTGAAAATCCAAGGGAAACATTTCTTGAGCCTGAGAGCGGAGCCCCTGGAACTTCGGCGTGACTAATTGTGGTCCTACTTGCCCCTATATCAATCAAAAACTTTCTGTCTTTCCCTAATACTTGACTATGAACATAGGGACCTTCTTTATCTACAGGTATCTCGATGAGAGGCAAGCCTACCTCCCTCTCTAGGCTGTTTCATGAATACTGTTGGTACTCTGGATACTCAGACTGTGCATACTGGTACATCTGCTGTGTAACGTGCTGTGTTGCAGCAATAGGCTGCGGTGCGGTAACTGTCTGTGGTGCATTCTGTGGCTGAGGAATCTGTGAAACTTGTTCTTGTCTAGGCGGACGTGGTCTTTCTTTAGTCTTACCAGTAGCTATGTTGTGTTTCAGAACTGCACACTCATTTATAAAATGACCTGGCTGTTTACAATAATTGCAGTTCCCTTTAACGGGAGCTGCAGGATGACTGGCTTGATTTGGACCCCTCTTCTGACTGTCTTGAGGAACAGATTGTGCAACTAGTACTTTCATTTTCGTGTCTTTCATACGTTTTCTCTCGTGTTCTTGCTCTTCTCTGATTCTGTTCTGGTGGTATTGGAGCATCTGCAACATCTGGGACGGGGTATTAGCTTGCCAGGTACTTTCGACTTTCAAAACTCGATTTTTAATTTGTGGACTTGAATTCTCGACTAATTTAGTAACAAAAAGGTGAGGGTATGACTCACTACTTGTCTTGAGGCCACTGTTGATGCTAAAACATTTCTCAAATCTAGAATAAAAATCACTAATATCCTCATCTTGCTTCTGTTTACAGGCTGAGATTGCATCCCAGTCTTCTTTTCTAGTTGTCAATAATCTGGGTAAAACTTGTATTAATAATTCAGGTAATTCTCTACATTTATCCCCGAGACCGGTACCTGGTACTCGTGCCTTATCTTCAGCTTCTAGAACTGCCCAATCGATCTTTTTCTCTCCCACCTCCCATTCTTTTTCCTTGAGCTTTTCATACACCCCTGCGGGCAGCAGAACCTTTAACATTTTAATTATATCTGGATACGTGTATTCTCCCATACGGAGCATGTCTTTCAATTCTCTATGGAACCCTGCTGGATCTTTGTCATGACAGGGAATTAATTTCTTCATCTCGAGGAGTTCCATCTTTGTAATCGGAGTGTAAACAAACACTCGTTCTAGTTCGCCACCCGTTCCTCTAACTGGGTGGACTTCTCGTAACGGATTCTGTCTCTCCATGTAAAATGGTTTACCTTCTGGGGGTGAGACATGAACAAAATGCGGGTTCAGAAACGTTCTATATTTGTGACGCTGTTCTAGAATGACACTAATTAAATCGGTACCTAGACCTTTCCATCTATACTGGAGTAACTCGTTCAGGATATCATGTAACGGGCCTGGATCAGAGTGTTGACCTTCATACAATGTAATGAGGTGCTGGATCATATACATACCCACCAGTCGTTGCTCGGCTGGGGGCAGTTTCAGAAACATCTGTGCCACTATTTCGTCTGGAAAAGTGGTAGAATCAGTAATCCATCGGACTGCTGATCGGGCTAGTTCTTGTTCATGCATGGTACTTAACTCACTGTAACCGATTCGTGATTTCAGAATGTGATCGGTAGCTTGAAACACTTGTTCTAGTGAACCTTGTTCTGGTGCTGGAGAATGAAAAATAGACTTGTGTTCTAGGCGTAAATGGCGATCTGGAAATCTAGGTTTTCCTACATACGCTATTCTGGCGGAATTCTCGTCGTCTAACTCTTCAGGATCAGAGTTACTTTCTTTCTCGCTTACTTGTGCTGCTTTACGCTGTTCGTGTAATTTTATTATTTCTTTACGGATTTTCTTGTACATACTCTCCATAGCACCGACGGTCTTGTGCTTACCCTCGGCTATATTATCACTCCACCTTGTCAGGGTTCTCATTTCGGCTTGATCTTTAGACGGGTAATCTTGTTCTCTTATTAGACAGTTAATCAGAAACTTTAATATCATGAGCTGGATCTCGGCTTTCCTTTGAGACATGGCCTCGCTAATGCTTTCTGGATCATCCCCTGTACGGATGAAACGATATATTCTGTCTAGATCTTCTTTCATATTCGGTAAGGTGACTAGATACTCGGCCACCTTTCTTACGCGGAATGAATATAAAACCATATTATCCTCGCCTGGGACTGGATCATAGCCGCATTCGGCAAGGGATTTTCTTATTTCTGCTACAGTCTGATGTCTGGGCGTACGCTGTGACGCTTGTGCATGTAATTCGGCTGTCGTTAAACGCTTGTGTGGCGGCGGGGTTTGAGGAGTACCTCCCCCTGCGGCCCCTAAACTAGAGTCGTCTACTGAGGCTCTTCGTCCTGGCAGAGTGGGAAATGGAAATGTAGGCTGGACTTGTATGGCGGGCTGGACCGGGGGTACCGTAACAGGTACTCCGGTATCTGGAGGAGCGGGAAGTGCCTGATTTACAGGGACTGGCGGAGCGCGAACAGGATTTGCATATTCTGGGACTGTGTCGTCCAAATAGGACGAAATAAAAATATCAGCTGCGGTCTGTTTGTGACGTAGCTTGGTCGGAACTAATGGTGGCGGGAAATTACTGGATGCCTCTGGGGTCGCTTGTGGCAAGCCCTCGGCAAAGAGAGGATACATACCCCTAATAAGGGCATGCCTCTGTCTGTCTGACTGTTCGGCTTTGACTTGTTCACCTATCTCGATTAGTTCTTTTTCTTGTGCTCGTTCTAAGGATTCTCTACTTAATTCTGACTTTCTGATTTCCTTTTCAGTTCTTTTATGAGCTTCTTTGCGCCATAACTCGATGGCATCTTTCTGTGACTGTCTGGCTTTCTTTTTCCATAATGCCTCTTCTACTCGCATGATGCACTCGGCATCCCATGTGCCCGATACGGGCCATCTATACTTTTCTTCTAACTGTTTGGTATACTCTACCCATAAATCTAGATACAATATGGCGCTTATGCCATGCTTCTGATACATAAAATGACCTGGACTGGCCCTAGGCGGAACTGGAACTGCTGCTTCCAGCAGACCCTTTCTGGTTTTTAACTGACGTAATTTCGAAAAGAGCGGCATGACTGAACTATAATCTAGACACAATACAATACACAATAAACACGATACTTATTCCCCATTCATACCACGACATTAAAATACATGAAGAACATTTAAAAATAACAGTTCGAACAGAATACTACCTGGAATACGGAACACAGAATACATGAATTTTCTCGAGAACAGAACTGACTAGAACAGGAACTAGATGCACTGCTGAAACAGTACGAAACTTACCGGTCTCATAAAGAGACACGTCAGGACCCGCATCCACCGAAGTGGACACTTCGTTTGTGGGTCTGTGTACCACCAACCCACGGACCAGAGTCAATTAGATTGACCCTGTCTAGATACCACCCCAGTAACGGTACTCACCGGGCAGCAAGAACGGAAGGCCTCGGACTGGACTGGACTGCTACGACGACGGACGACGAACTTCGGACTTCAGTTACGGGTGGGCCTCCGGATACCTCGGACCTTGGACTCTCGGCTTGGGCTCTGGTCGGGACTCGCCGCGTTCCTCCACCGTCTCGTTTGGATGCTGGACCGCCTCCTCCGTCTCCTCCGTGGGCCTGAGGGATACTTGAAGCAGAAATATCTGCCGGTGCGCAGAAGAGTTCCGTCACGACTGCAGAGGGTCAGGGGGTCGGCGTGGCTTCACCGACGCGTGGGGAAAGGGCAAGTCCCTATTCGGGCGCCATTATGTGGTAAATAAATAAATAATACCCTATTTTTGAATGTATAAATGAATAACAGATAGCTCAATAAATAAGAGTCAAGATTCGAGGTAGTAGGAGTTTCGCAGGTTTTATTACAGCATAAAGGACAGGAACAGGACAACCTGCATAGGAATAGGATGGCAGGGCCCAGCAGCTGCCGGGGCTGGATCTGGGATGAGCGCGCTAGCATTTAATAACAATACACAAGCATATATAGTAAAACAGTTGCATTACAGTACATATGATAGGCGGAGCAGTGGGTGGAGCAAAGGGTGTGACGCGTAGCAGTCGCGAAAGATAAGGGTGAAAGTGGGTGTAACAGGGCGTATACATAGACATGTGATGCAAACGTAACAGAATATGTCATGAATGGGGCGGAAACCATGGAGGGGGCTACCTGAGGAGCCGGGACCTCTAACCTGGTGGTGCGCACAAACTGGCAATGACGTATCACTAGGAGAAACTGGGGGCTATGAACTCTGTGCTAGGAGCAGAGACTGAAGTCTGGAGAGTCAGGGCGACATGTACCTAAGCAGTATCTAGTATCTGATGTTTAGAGAACATGTTGATATAAACTAGAAGTCAGGAGGGGAAAGGCTGACTTGATTCTAAGACTGGACCATGCATTATTCTACATGTAGTACGTGATGAAGAATATGAAATGATCATTAAATACAGTATTTCTCTTACATGGAGCCGGAAAGGCTAGACAATGACGGAAACTATTGATGCGGTTCAGTAGCTTAGGAATGCAGAGAAGGAGGACTGAACTGATAACTGGAACTATAACATACTTTTGGCAGACTCAGAGGCAGAGCCAGGCTGAACCGGGCACGGCGTGGCAGGAAGTAAGTGAAGGGTCGAGGATACAGGTGGGGGCTGTATCGCTCCTCAGCGAGGCTTTAGGAGACAGGAGCTGAATCTGATGTCCAGGCCCTTTTGAGGCCTAGAAACGGGGACTTTTCAATGAAATAACGTGCACACTGGGAAACGTGGCAACGTAGCTTTACATAGACCTGATATTCGTAGTATTCACAAGGACTGGAAACTGGCATATTAGAGATGGACACAACTATAATTGCGTCTTTAATCAAACATGGGGAATACATATGCATATTAATCATGCACACATAACATATGATGGAGGAGGCGTAGGGACACAGAACATGGCAGAATTTACTTTTCCACACCACTCTGTGGGACTTACTAGAGGTAACAAGAGGGGTAGTTAGCTCCCAAGGACATCCTTGGGGGCCAACTACACCTCCTATTACCTCCAGTAAGTCCCACACAGCAGGACTGCTAAGTTCTCAGAGCAGGCCACGCCCCCTTTGCCCACCATTCTACAAATGCGCTCCCTAAGCGCTCTTGGATGGGGATGGAAGTCCCATTCGCTGCTGGGGGTCCTTTAGGGGCCAACTAGCCTACCTCTTACCGCCAGTAAACCCCACACAGTGGAATCGCTGAGTGGTAGACAATGACATGCCCCCTTTCTCCACCACTTTGCAAACGCGCCCCCTGGCGTGTTCTAAGTTGGGGGATTAAGCCCCTTGAATACTGAGGGTCCCGGGGAGAGCCCCTTCATTGAAACGAGAGCAGGTTTTCTTGCTCTCGCTTCAATAAAGCAAACAGCAATGTCCCGGGGTGAGTACCCCGGGACATTGCCGGATCCGGCCCCGGGGATTGCGGTCTCCAGGGTCATCAATGGCTCCAAGAGGGGGGCCGTGCAACTCCCCTCCTTCCATTTGTAAAGGAGGTGGTTGTGCCTGGGGCGTGTGGGGGTGGGGGGAGCGAGCCCATCCACATGCATGTTTTTTAAAAATAAAGAGAGACCCGGGGTGGTGGCAAAGCCCACGGGAGGTGGCGGTCCAGGGGCTGTGGGTGCCCCCGTGGGCCACCGCTATATAGTTTGGTTTTGCCCCCGGGACCTGGACCACCCAGGGGCTTAACAATAACAAAGCGCGGGAGCCTGCGCTTTGTTTTGTTTTTGTATTTCTCTGTAGGATTCGCGCACCAAGCGAGAATTCTGCCGTTTAAAAAAAAAATGCTTTTCTTGACCCTGGGGGTCCCTGTGGCCTAGGGGGTCAGGGTGTTTGTACCCTGCCCCCTTTCCTTGTTTTTCACCTTTTTTTTTCTCTTCTCTTGTGACTTGGTTTCCGAGTCACAAGATGGCTGCCAGCAATTCATTGTTTGCAGTGTTTACAGCCAATTAGAGTGAAGCTCGTGCCCGGGAGGGTTCACAAAACCTCCTCAGTGCTCAGATATCGAAACTTTTCTTTTTCTAATTTCTCTGGAACTGCAGAACGGATTTATACCATTTAAAAAATGGGCTCTTTCTGAACCAAGACCTAACTTCTTGCCAAATTTAGTGTAATTCCGTTCAATGGTTCGGGCTGTAGCTTTGTCTAAAGTTCCTATGGAAATTAACATGGGGAAAACGTGTTTTGGGACCACCCTTTTTTCTCAGCCCCGGCTTGACGAATCACTTCGAAACTTTCAAGACAGGAGCTGACCACAGCGCCCCATTAGTTTTAAAAATTTTGCAAAGATTCGTCAACCGGCGCTAAAGATATTGGCAAAAGAAAAAACACATTTTGAATAGAAAGGAGGTCCTAACTGTAACTAGCGACCTCCAGTAGGTAATATATAATATATATCATATCATGCTATTCTACAGAAACTGCTATTTTTATCTACTCTTCTCAATTGAATCTGGACGGATGAATCTTTTGACCTGTACCAGGGACATATACTCCTAAATACGGACGAGAATTCCGTTAATACTATGTGGAGCTTTTTTTGACTGGTTACTACCTATCTATCCCTGCCCACTACGAATTGTGAATGCCCTAAAAAAGTCCTGCGTGACAGAATGAAACGCGTTGGCTGTGGCTTTTTAAGAAAATAAATAATAAAGAAGATACTTTTGTAATTCGAAGCCTATTGGATTATAACTATATGTAACAATTTATTCTCTTTGAGTGGTGCAGTCCTGATTTTGTTTATATATATATATATATATATATATATATATATATACAAACAAACGTCACAGCAATCATGTAGAATGACGAGACGAACCCAGGAATCAGTGCCAGTTATTTTATTCCGCTCACCACCACACCACCATTACGCGTTTCGGCCGACCACGGCCTTGATCACATATATATATATACAGAAAAGCAACTCTCCAATGAAGAAAGGTGAGAGGCCACACAGGGGAAACTTGTTGAAGGCTTCATTTAGGACAATGCGGCATGATGCATTACGGGGCAACAAGCGCCTTCCTCAGATACCCGTTAAAACACAGTCTCTAAGGCCCCACACCTTTGAATACCTCCTGATGCGCTCCCATTGGTCGGGGAGCACCTCCCCTTGGTCATATGTCAGCACACCTTCTGCAGCGCGATGAAAATACTACAGGTTCCAAAGTTCTCTTTACCGGGACTGGTTTTGCTGGGGGGAGAAATACACGACCAAAATAGTCTGAATTGCAGGGGTGAAAGGTGCAGAGTTCCAGTTGTTACCCCCGTGTTTAATAGCATTTCCTCAGGCCTCCTTGGATCCCCACAATCGTTCTAGCCCCTCAAACAAACATCAGGCGGGCCTTGCAACGGGATGCAATGATTCCCACCGCTTCGTGCAGTCACGAACTGCTCACAGCAGAAGCCCTGTCCCTCGTCTGTCCTCCGAGGCGGCCCGGAGCAACCAAATCCTTGGTGAAGTGAAAACAGAACAGCGTGAGCTGGACCAGCAACACTCCGTCCTCTTTGCAGAACGAGGGTCTCCCAAGGACGCCACTGGCAGCGTGCAAACATCCAGAAAAGCACCCCTCCAATGTAGAATGGTGAGAGGCCATACGGGGGAAACCTGTTGAAGGCTTTATTTAGGACAATGCGGCATGATGCATTTCGGCGTATATAATATAAATAATATAACAATACCCTAATTCTCACATTTACGTGCAACACCAGCACTGAGTGCATACAAGTCCTAGACCTTGAAATATATGTGGAGGACAACAAAATACAATGAGAACCTATAGAACGCCAACTGCAGGTAATGCCATACTCCATGCGAGGAGCTTTCACCCCACCAGTCTAAAAGAGAGTATACCATATGCAGAATGCTTGCGCATGAAACGTAACTGTAGCACAAACAAAGGATCAGAACAGTCTACCAACAAGCTCTGCCTCAGATTAGAGCGCAGAGGGTACAGTACAGACACACTAGACACAGCCAAAGCCAAGAGCAACAACATAACAAGCATTTGCAATGCAATAGGTTTCGCAGTTACACAATTTTAAGCTATTGGCGTTGTAAATGACAATGCCTTTTATTTATGTTTTTAAAACAAAATCAAAAATAAAAGACCGTGTTATTTGCAATGTCAATAGCTCAAACTCACGTAAATGCGAGACCTATTGCATTGCAAATGCTTGTTTTACTTCCATTTATTTGGGACATTTATTGAGGATTAATTTTAGCGGTATTATTGTCTCTTTTATAACAAGTTAAAAAGCTATTGGCATTGTAAATAGCAATCCCTTTTATTTATATGTTGTTTTTATAACAGATAAATAAAATGCATTGCCATTTACAATGCCAATAGCTTAAAATCTTGCAAATGCAAGACCTATTGCATTGCAAATGCCAGCGCCGTTCGATATATATATATTTTTTTAATCGTTAGGAGAGAGCTTGTTCTGCCTGCAATAGGAAGCAGGACAAAGCTATTTGAGAAAGTTGTGCTCAGAGACTGTAATTAAATCCTACAGAGTAACAACACATTTAATAGGAGGGTGTCCTCATGGGAGGCTACAAAATGAGACTAGACGGTACTAAGGAGGGACTACTAAGCCTTTTGACCAATGAACAGCCACAGTTTATAGTAGACAATGACACAATCCAATGAAAATTATAGGTGGAGAGTAGGCAAAGCTTCAAGTCTCTACCTGAATACAGCATGCCTCGCAGAGCTGCGCATGTGCTGCCCAGGCTCGACCTAAAAACACGACCGAAGCAAGACAACACGCCGGACCAGAATAGCTGCTGCGCCCCACAGCCCCACACCGTATGGAGGAACAACCCTTCTTGTTCAATACTCTTGATAAAGTAGGCTGACAAGAAGACAACATTGGCAACCAGATATCAAAGAAAAATCCAAATTTCCTGCAAAAGTAGAGGCAAGGAGCAATTAAATCAGTGAATAGTTTAAATCAGGAGCCCTGTGAAAAGACATTTACACATCTAAATGTGGGCGATGCAGGCTTCAACAGGGAATCAGTGCACCCGCCTCTAGCAAAATGTATTGTCCAAACTAGTATTCTATATTTGAGACTTCAGGTCATGGTGGCTAGTATAATAAGTTCAGGAGGTCCAGTGTGACGGGAAGCTAAGGGTTCCAGGGCCCCACTGCACCCCAATATTGGCTTTTACTTCCCAACCAGTGTACCCAGTTTCCTTTCTTGCTTCTGGGTTCACAGCATCCTTGCTATACCACTGCTGGGGAGTTGTTGGCAATTTTAGGATAACCATATATTTTCATAACCGTATACGTAATGAACTCATAAGAAAGGTGTACAGCTGCAGGTCATGCAACTGTGCGTATGTTAAGGGCAGCCCGTAAATAGCCTGTTGGATTGGTCCTGCAGCTATCTGCATGTCAGATTTTTTCTAAAGGGTAACTAATGCTTGCCATCCCGGCCACTGGCACCTGATCGCACTTGCAAACGGGCATATGGATATATTCCATCAGCCAATACACTGGTGAATGACTGCCCAGTCTACCAAGAAATGCCCTGGAATGCTCACAGCAGAACTGGCATCCAGTGAATTATTGCTGCCTTTCATGTCCTGAGTCACTGAGGGGTTTTCTTTGTGACGCATACCACCGTGCAAATGTGCCTTTCGCTTTGGGGCAAGTGGGGAGGCTGCCATGAGCGGCCGGCAGATGCAAGGAGCTTGGAGAGATTTGGGGTCTCTATAGCTCTGTCCTCTGACTTTCGTTCTTAGGAGGCTGCTAAATAAATAAAAGAACAAACTAAAGAACCACTTTGCTTTAAAAATTATTCTTCCTGAGTTATATATAGCACAGACTTGACCCGAACGCATCAGAGCGCTTTACATGAACCAGTTGCGTTACACAAGGACACATTCGTTTTTGAAAGGCACAGGCGATTTGACCAGAATCACAGGATGTTGAGCGTCATTGCTGAGACGCGAACCTGGTTCCCCCAGATTAGAGATCGGCCGCACTAGCCGTTAGGCTACATCCTTCCCAGCTGATAGTTTATTGGAGCTTTGTGATGGCATATCGTTGAAGCGTCTTAGATACCATTAATAACGATAATACGTATAACAAGCGGGCCCTTTAATTAGGTAACAGTAACAACAGTTACACATGTACACAGGTGCAAAGACGCTGACACAATGTTCTAGAGCACAAATGTATTGCTATTATTCGTTGTTATTATATTATTGATATTATCATCAAATTTCCTGCAGAGACATAGAAGCGAACAGACAGTGAAAATTAAAAAGTAGATGAATGAAAACGGAGCCTAAAATTAAACCACTGACCCGCTTACACCTGAGCAAGGTGTCTGTCACCTGTCGCCGCTCCCCGGCTGTGATTGCTGACTTACTCCGAGATATGTACCGCTTTATAGAAAAACAAGATCCGCAGCCCGGCTTGAACAGGAAGCCAGGCAACCTGTGTTGGGACAGGGGCGGGGCCGCAAAAAGACAGGAAGCAGACGGGAGCCTACCCCGCGCTCCTGTGCTGAAGTGCTCCTGTGCCCGTCAGCCGGAAGATTTGCGTGTCGGCTAGTGGGGCTCCCGTGCTCGTGGAGAGCCCCGCCTGCTGCTGAGGATGACCCGCTGCCTGCCGAGGGAGAGAGGGACACACGAAAAGAACTCGGTGAGTGGGGTGTGAGGGGGGGGATGTGTGCGCGCGCGCGTGTGTGTGCGAGTGTGTCTGTGTGTGTGTGTGTTTGTGCCTGTGTGTGCGCGTGTGTCTGTGTGTGTGTATGTATGCATGCATGCATGCATGCGTGTGTAAAAAGAGCCGATGACTGGTGGGGGAATGGAAAGTGAAAGTAACCAGCGCGCGTGTGTTTCAGTCTGTGTGGTGGCTGGCTGTGTGCGCACGCGTGGACGGAGCCGACGTGCGCGTTCGCGCACCCAAATCTGGGAGAAACGCTCGTAACACCCGTTTGTCCCTCATTCCCCCGAGACCGGTAACTATACGTCTCCAGCTGGACACGCATCCTTCGGATGCAGTTTACCAGCAAGACCTAAAAAGGAAAGACCTGCTTTTCAAAATCAAAGATAAGAAGGAGGATAAGACAGCCCCACTAAAGTAGACACGCCCAGACTTATCCCAGGCTTTAATGCTTATCATGCGAACCTGCGCAGAATACTACACAGACACTGGAGCACAGTGTGCAACGAACTAGTCATAGTCCCCACTTGTGCCAGAGCACCCCCAATAACGGTATACAGCCTTTACAACGAAACTTTTACAACAAACTACCATTACAACGCAACTTTTACAATGCAACCCATTACAATGCATAGCGCTGGGGGGCGCTCTAGGATAGGGAATAGGTTTAATGTACTATCCAACACCTTCCCTACTATCCACGGGGACTGGAGTTGGAATAGTAAATTAAATTATTCACTATCCAGCGCCCAAAAGCATTATGCGTTGTAATGGTATGCGTTGTAAAACTTGCGATGTAAAGGTAGGCGTTGTAAAAGTATGCTTTGTAATGTCATACATCCCCAATAACATTTAGAAGGGCCAAATCTATGCACCAGGAGCTAGTATGTAATGCACCTACTATAACAAAAGGCTGTACCTGGCTTAAAGCACAAAAAGGTTTTCACAAATGCACCAAATGTAAGGCGTTCAAACACGGGGTCAATACCAAGACAGTTCAGATGCCCTTCAGACATTCACCCTATAAAATCCGACACAGTTTTAACTGCAAATATGACTTTGCAGTCTATGTCCTGTATTGCACATGTGGCAAGAAATACATGGGTAGTACAATGCACCCCGTACATGTCCGCATATTGCAACACCTCAGGGCCATTTCTAATAATGATCAAACCTATCCAGTTGCCAGACACATAAATGCATACAATGGAAGTAAGGCCTAAGATCTCTTCTTCCATGTGATCAACACAGTTCCCAAAGGCCTGAGATGAGGGAACAGACAGTTGACACTTAGAAGATTTGAATTGAGATACATTATCCTGCTTAACTCCAAAATCCCCAACGGGATGAATGCGGATGAGGCACTTAATGTGCATCTGTAAATTGTCTATGCCGCTAGTCCCGCCCCTGACCAGTCTCTGTAACGTTGGGTCACATTTCACTTTTTATTTACTTGTGTTTATTTTTGACATTTTTCACTCACAATAGTTAATTCCATAGTGCACATATTTTAAGACAGAGTTGGCTTGCGCCGCTTATATACAGTTGTATTGAATCTGAGTGCCAGTTACAAAGTAGTTTAGAATCAGTTTGCCCACTTTGGCCTGACCCATGCAGCTTCCTGGTAATTGGTCATACATGGTCTCACATACTCAGTGATATGTTGAAGAATAAACTATGACAGATATGAATGTCGAAATACAGGTTCAGCATAGGCGAAAGGTTCCCTTTGATTATTATGAGATGTTATTGCAACCCTCCATGCATCCGCTATTGACGAGTAGTGTAAATCTTGCGCTCCTACCTAGAGGACTTCCGCAGGAGGTAGAATTTATCCCCTTTTTGTCCCCACTATACGCAAACAGAACAAGAGACCATAATTGTAGCGTTTTAACGCTACACCTTTACCGGTTTGTGCATTAAATGACATTAAGCTCACACCCGTAACTCAACTTCTATGTCTATCTATGTCACAGGAACAAGTCTCACATTTAAATTTATGATGTGTTTTATCTCTTAGATTGTTTTTTTATATTTTATGTATCATTGTGCATATATAGTAATGTCTATCAACAATGTGAAATGAATTTCTGCTTAACAGTTATTTACCCTTTTTTTTTATAAAACTGCATTGACATGTAAGTATAGACATATTGTCGTGCAGACCTCAGCCTGGCCCGCTAGTGCAAGGGGTTCGCCCTTCTGCGCACAAAGTCCTCAGACCCAAAGGAAAAAGTTGGCACGGAAACTGGAAATGCAAAACATAGAATTTATTAAACTTCATGAAGTGGTGCTAAAGTTCAACCAGTACCCTTCGGCACTGCGAGAAGTGGCACAAAGGGCTACCGGACACATGGTTTATTTATACCCGCACAGGGGCTCAAAAGAAGGCGGTACAAAGCACAAAAGCACATTTTATGACCATACAAGGTAATATCGAGAAGCACAATCGATCAGTGGGAGGAGTTAACAGTCTTGGGGTCTCGGCTAACACATTCCAATCTAGGGTTAACCATTAGCAGATGTGGACCCTAACGGTCAGCGGCAAAGCACAGAGATGCTATTATTAGCCTGTTGTCGGGCAGATTCAACGGCCATAAGCAGAAAGGTAGGACAACGCACATGGTCGGCACGAGGCAGCATGTGGCAGAAAAAATGGCTGCTACGAATCCAAAATGGATGCCGCTAAACGTCAAGATAACAGTCAGAACTCGGATGTCTTTTGCTAACGCTCAACTTAATCGCTGTCAAACTACAACAATATGAAACTTCTATGTCTATTGCCCAGCCATAGGTTGCTGTGACAACCAAATGCGAGTGTTTCGCATAAATACAGAAAATCTAAATGTACCCGATGTAGTGATCAAGGTGGTTCACCGCCGAAACGCATCTAAGTCTTTGTTGGAATAAAAATCTCTGTGCCACATTCTCAAGGAGTCGGTGCCTGTTTTTCGCTGCTGCCTGGATTGGTAAAAATAATAATAATTATATATATATATATATATATATATATATATATATATATATATATATATATATATATATATATATGCAAAAACATGTGCAAATTCTGTCACGTAAGCCAGACCACACCAGCGATACTGTAAAGAAAATGTTCTTTATTTAAAAAGGGGTTATAAAGGGCATGACGCATTTCGAGTGCAGGACTCTTTTTCAAATGCCGCTTTCTGCACACAGGTGGGTTCGTTAGGTTTAAATACCGGGACTCTGTAGACATTGAAGGAGGACTCAGTCCATTACGTCCAGATCTTAAAGGAGACAGTTACGTTTTTTCTTTTTTTCATTCATTAAAGCTGATTATTTCAAACCCAATGGCAAAGTTTTTTAACATCCATTCATTGAGGATTCGTTGAACCCATAGTGGTAACTTACTGGTTCGCTTTTCTATGCTGGGACTTCAATACCCACAGTGCTTCACAACTGCTCCGTTGATTCTTTCCTGGTTTTCAATGTTGATCTCGGCGAAACCTCACCTAATGCATCTAGAGCTGGGTGCAATTCATGCTATCAAAAGGAAAGTTCCGTTTCCCAGTCATGATGCGCAGGTAATTGATTCACTACCACCATGGCAGAAAATGCCTTCAGTTCGCCGTGTTTCGGTGAATCCCTCTGCAAATCCTAGCTGCTGATAAGTTCAGTCACTCCGTTTCGAGGCGGGCCACCCACAGTAGCCCCTCCATCACGTACATCGTTTCTGTGCCTTTCGCAGCCGGGGGGCTCCCGATAAGCTTCTCGCTTCCTTCCAGGTATCTGACAAAGGGGATGCCTCTCCCAAGCGGATCGGGGCTGGATCTCGAAGTGTGTCAGACACTTCAGTTTTATGCAAAAACACATGCAAATTCTGTCACGTAAGCCAGACCACACCAGCGATACTGTAAAGAAAATGTTCTTTATTTAAAAAGGGGTTAAAAAGGGCATGACGCGTTTCGAGTGCAGGACTCTTTTTCAAATGCCGCTTTCTGCACACAGGTGGGTTCGTTAGGTTTAAATAACGGGACTCTGTAGACATTGAAGGAGGACTCAGTCCATTACGTCCAGATCTTAAAGGAGACAGTTACGTTTTTATATATATATATATATATATATATATATATATATATATATATATATATATTCCTTCAACGTCAGACCCTCATTCGGTTTGAAAAGAGCAAAGGCACACTGGAAGAGTCCCAAGCAAAAATGCTTTATTGGTGCAAGGACCCCCCCCCTGACAGACGCGTTTCGCCTCACGGCTTTGTCAATGTCAATGTCAATAATAAATAAATATATATATATATATATTCACAGAAAAAACCATAGGTTATAGACCATATATAGTTAGGAATTAGCATTTACAAAACCTTGAAAATTCACTGAAAAAACCATAGGTTATAGACCATATATAGTTAGGAAATAGCATTTAGAAAACCTTATTTTACTCACACAAAACCATTGAAATTCCATATATAGTTAGTTGCACTAACTATATATCGCGCACCTGCAATCCACTGCTGATGATGTCACATATTACATCATTCATGACATGGTCAGTGACATCACTGATGACATCACTGATGACATCTCAAATGACATCACTGATGACATCACTGATGACATCTCATTTGACATTACTGATCACATCACTGATGACATCATTCATGTGATGATACAATGAACCTCTTCAGACTCTAATATAACCTTAGATACACTCAGTGTAAACAGACACTCACAGACTGTCACTCATCCATGGAGTTACTCACACACCTAGTCAGTCTTGCAAAGAATCAATCACACCTCGATTTCCTCAACTATATAGTTATACACACCTTACTTATTGGAACATATAATAACACATATTTACTCTGTTATACAATCCCTGATACAAGTTCACAATAATCCATACAGCCACTCACACATTCACTGGCTCTTATGCACAGTTATTTATATATGTCAACTATCACATGTACTGTGTTTTACATATGTACTTACTTTGACATGTAGCACTGAGATATCCATTCACTCACCAATACACTCATGCACACAGTCAACCGCCCATACAGATGTTTCCACATGCACTTTTGAACCCATACATCTAGTGAATCAACTGCTCACACATCTATGCACAGAGTCATACACCTCCCAGACACCCACACACACACTCAGTCTCCCATACAAATACTTGGGCAACTAATCAATAACCCATATAGTTAGTCATATAGCTAATGATCAACACATGCATCAGATTACAAAACAACAGACACAATGATGCACAATTTAAAACAGTTTAGTCACTAACCCATGCACTCAGTGAGACACATTTAATCACTCACTTATACAGTCAGTCATGCACCTACTAAATCCTTCATCCAGACACTTATACATCCACTCATTCTTCAATATGTAAGACATATTTTAACTTTACAGAAGCATACAGTCACTGGATGTTGTCATCAGTGATGTCATCAGTGATGTCATTTGAGATGTCATCAGTGATGTCATCAGTGATGTCACTGACCATGTCATGAATGATGTAATATGTGACATCATCAGCAGTGGATTGCAGGTGCGCGATATATAGTTAGTGCAACTAACTATATATGGAATTTCAATGGTTTTGTGTGAGTAAAATAAGGTTTTCTAAATGCTATTTCCTAACTATATATGGTCTATAACCTATGGTTTTTTCAGTGAATTTTCAAGGTTTTGTAAATGCTAATTCCTAACTATATATGGTCTATAACCTATGGTTTTTTCTGTGAATTTCATTGGTTTTTTAACAGCTAATATCTGTAGCTGTAAAATGTATTCTTCTTTAAATCCAAAAATATATTTTATATGTTTATGAATAATTTTTTTTTAAAATATTTTTTTTTCTTCGTTCCCGCTTCGCGAATCGGGAAGCTTCCCGTTAGCTGACCTTGATGCCGCGAAATAGACCGCGAGCCGGTAAACGTTTCTTTACCGCAAGTGCCGCGTTAGAAAACAACATCGTGACGCCTCCCGTCCGCATGACGTTCCACGTTGTCGCTTGATACGTCATATGACGTGCTACGTTAGCAAACTGGTACGCGAAGCGAGTGCCAAAGCGCAGGTTTCTGGAAGCAAACCGGGAGGCCCTGCAAAGCGCTTAACGTAAACACAGCAAGTCATGTGACTTGGTAATAACACTTTTCATTGGTTCATTTCACTTTTGGTTTCCTAATGATGTAAGACTAGGTCATATAATCTAAAATGAACACTTTTGATTGGTTGAGAACTCTTGTTTTTCCCAAATGATGAAAATCCCTCCTTCTTTCCTCACTCTGACTTTCATCATTGTGAGAGAAAGACCCTTTGTGATCACTGAGCAATGGCTTCTTTAGTAGCTTCAGCTGGTGCTTCCCCACCACCTCCACCACATCCAAGGAAGAGTGGACCACCTGCTCAAGTTGTAATTCAACAAGAAGAAGAAGAAGAGGAACAGGAGGACGAGCACGAAGAGAGGCAGTTTTTGCCTGAGCAGCCCAAGACGTCTCACCGGAAAGAAAACTTCATTTGGCAATTTTTTAAAATTCCTAAAGGTCAGAAAAAAGTAAATGCAAGATACGTAACTTGCCTTATATGTCAAGATAGACTGTCCAGAGGGACCGACAAAAAATACAGTTTCGGAAACTACACAATGCATCGCCATATGACTAGGTGGCATCCTAACAACTACAGTGCTGCACAGTTTCGGAACGACCTAGATAATCTCCCTATTATGGCCAGAAGATCTGTTGTACCGGAAGTAACGGGACCAGAGGGCAGGGAGATGGTGCCAAATATACAAATGAGATTTGGTGAAGTAAAACACACCTGCGTATTTTGCGATGGATTCATTTCCTACGGAGAAAGAAGCATCACTCTGATCAACAGAGCTATTGACTATCATATGCAAGTTTGTCCGAAACGCCCAAAATAATAAATACTTCTTTTTTTTGTTTTGTTGCTCCTGTTGAGCCCTTTACAATGAATCGTTTTCATTGCCCCCTCCAAGAAAAACCCAAAAAAATATAAAACTGTTCCGAAAAATTCAAAAACAGTAAAAAAATGTTCAGAAAAATAAAAAAAAAAGTTCTTTTCAGAACTACCTCCCCGTTATTAAAAAATTGGTACAATATTTGGAACTGTGCCAACCTCTATTTCTCTTAGTTCGCTTCCTAGTTCGCTCGCTGGTACGCGAACTGGAAGCGAACCAAAAACAGTAAGTATAAGGGAAGGAAACACACACTTATGTTAAAAGAAAGACAGCTATAGGGGAGTAAACTAGAGATACTATTACCCATAATCCACTACTGATGATGTCACATATTACATCATTCATGACATGCTCAGTGACATCATCAGCAGAGGATTGCGGGTTTTTTGGCAACATGCCTTATCCACGGTTTAATAACGCTGCCTTTTGCTTTATATAAGTTTTCAAATTGTATGAAATATATACCAATAGGTCTTTATGAACCTTTAGGTAGTGCTTTTGTTCATGAGGTCTGGTCGCTTCCATACACATACAGATGTTTCAAAGATGATCAAGAAGTTTATCTGAATGGAGAGGAATGCACTGAGACGCCAGATCATTCACTAATGTGTAGGCACATACAGTTACACGATTCATGCAACAAACACCGACCAATTATGGCTTGCGTGTTGCAAGGCACGCCAGTTCCTGCTATCATCCCCACGTTCAAGTTGTTGGAAAATGGTAGTTATTTGATGCTCAATAATGAAGATTGTTCTGAGTTAATTAAAAAGTATTCCTTTTATCGTAACAGTAAGTGAACGGGTTATTTGCTGCAGAAATGTTCTATTTCCTCCCACACATGAACATAGGGAGTTTTCAATCTGGCCACAAATACCAACCTTGGGACACGTTTCAACGGCATGACAAGAATAAGAGCTCTTTTGTCTCAGAGAGAGGTGGCCTTGAGTTCGGCCCGTGAAACTTTCGTACTTCACATAGCGAACACCCGTACACAGGTTTGCCTTTCAATTTCAGCAACATGTTTCCGACTATCTTTAACGCATCCTCCACAAAATCCCTGGCACACTTTTTTAAAGTTGTTACCAGTGGTCTCGTGACTTCATTTGAGAAAATCTTTGGAGTCATCCCTGCTCCCTTTCATTCCATTTTCTCCACTCTGGTTCGTGGATTGCATTTTTACTTGCATTACCAGCGGACGCTCTTGTGCTTTTTTACATTTTTAAATATGGATGTCCCTCCTATGCAACCTCCGACCCTGCAGCTGCTGACACTGTTCCGCAATCGCATGCTAGAATATTATGGCACAATGCCGTTGGCGATATTAAGCACGGCATATGGATTATCTTTTCGGTTCTCCTACTTCACCTGTGTCCAGCCTGTATTTCACTGCCTGACCTGTGATTTCGATTGGGCCATTGATTTGTGTCTCTGCGGACCGGTTTCTCCTGACGTCGACTTTAATCAGCTGATGACTCCTATCATTACTCACGAGTTGATTTGTCCTGGCGAAAGGATTATGGCTGTGGCATTGATGCATGGACTACTTGGTCCCTGGAATTTACTGGCGGCAGCACAGTCTTTCTTGGAACACAGCTTTCTTGAAAACCCACCGAGCTGTCCTCTGATGGTGATAGAGGATCCGGTGCTGGGAGAGCACGTATGTTCTTTTCCGCTTTTAAATTGGATGGCTGAACTGTTTTCGGATGAAGACGGTGACTTCCTATTGGAGGCTGTTGCAGCTTATTTTGCATACACAGTTATGTCATAGACCTTTTTCATGTTTGATATGCTGAGTACTAGCATTTCATTGACAATTCATTGACTTATTTGTCAAGTTTTTATTATTTACCTTGCCTATTGGCTTAAGACTCGATAAAGTACTTGGCTGTTTTATTTTTCTTTAGCATTGAATTTTCCTAGTTTTTAATGCTTTACCTTGCGGACCGTCCACATATAAACTTGCAATCTGCTCTCATGAGATGGCACTTCTATTATCTTATTCAGTTCGTTTCCGGATCATGAGGAGGTGTCATCTAGGTCCTGGATATCTTTACACCGTGTTAAGTTAGCATGGGCTCATTACCGGTTTAAACGCCATTTTTCCTTTTTTGCAACTTCTGCACACGACACTTAGTTGTTGCTTTAGCTTTCCACCTAGTAGTTCATCGTGGTTTACATGAGAATAATATGTTATTGGTCTACTATCTGCTTTACTTGTTAAACTATATCTGTACAGCGAGTGCTAAAGTTTCAAGAACAACACGATACAGAATTGTTATGAGGTCTGATCTCCACGACTTCATACTCATAACATAAGTGCAACTTCTGCCAATTCTGGGCATGAGGCGGGTTTTATATTGCTTTGCCGAACACACATACACAACAGTTGATGCGGTTCACATGAAGAGAGAGCTGGTGTATGCTGATGTGATTCCTTCAAATCTAAGACACTAAAGTATGGACACGCCCTAAACCAACACAAAGAGACCTTCTTAGCAAATAATATAATATGTGTATTAGGGAGGGTGAGATATAAGCAGCCGCGGGCCGTGGAGGGAGTTACGATGGGGCAGGGAGGCGGGGAGGGGGAGAAGCAGGGTGGAGCCCTCTCTACCTTGCCCCTCCCCCTCCCCGCCTCCCTGCCCCACCGTAACTCCCTCCACGGCCCGCGGCTGCTTATAAGTGTTGCTAACTCTTATTCATTTACAGCATGTTAACATACTGTCACCATTCGCTTTTTATGTACTAGTAACTATGCTGGTAATTTTGCTACTGATAATATGTGTACTTGTATTCTCCACCCTGCTTCTCCCCCTCCCCGCCTCCCTGCCTCACCGTAACTCCCTCCACGGCCCGCGGCTGCTTATAAGTGTTGCTAACTCTTATTCATTTACAGCATGTTAACATACTATCACCATTCACTTTTTATGTACTAGTAACTATGCTGGTAATTTTGCTACTGATAATATGTGTACTTTTATTATCTAAGGTACTACGCCTGAGAAGACGGCATTAGTAAATAAACATTTCAAATACACATGTGTTCTTCTTAACTCCATGTTCTGGTTTCTAAGAAATATATAACGACCGACTGTTCATGAGTTCCACGTATCCTGAGGTACTATAAGTTCATATTCTGGATTGTCTAAACATTGAGAGTTTGTTATATCCAATGTGACACTGTACCTAGCTTGCTAAATAGTTTTTGATTACTAACGTGAGTTTTGGGACACCCTAATTCGCCGAGGTTCCAATCCTCTGTCCACAGTTCTGTGTGAGAACAGAAACCCTGCGACAGGGGCACCCCCGACCCTTGCTGGAGCTTCATCACACTTGCGATACAACTCCAGCAATGCGCCACCTTTACGGCACAGATACATCACGCATCTGTGCTGTTTTTGCCCCATGATGCGCCGCATTGTAAATGCAGCACACCATAGGTGACGGAACAGCGGCACAGAATGACTAACACATCCCTGGTGATGCGCCAGTCATCATAAATCTATCCCTATGCTTCTTATCTTGTTAGAGATGAACCGCCATATGTATCATAAAAGTTATTTGCATTTCCTAAATAGCGAACTTTAAGGAATAAATAGCGATTCTTTACCATTCCTAGTTTGCGATGAGCTATTTGCTAATTAGCCGAATGTAGCCCAATGAAGCCCAATGTAGCCCAATGTAGCCCAAAGATGGCCGCCAGACACAAAAAAACAAATGTAGCCCAAATATCAGCCAGATGTAGCCCAACTATAGCCCAGTGACAGAATGACCAATCAGCTTCGCAAACCTCCGTTACGCGAAGCGGAGCGCTGTTACAGATATATATCTTTTTTTGAACGTTAATTTCTCAAAATCCACTGGAGCACATATATTGAGACCTAGCAAAGGCACATCGGGCTACCAGTCCCTAATATTTTACCAAGTTTCGTGCAAATCCATTCAGCCGTTCAATTATTATTTTTATTATTTTTTTTTGCCCCGCGGGGCCCTTTTAAAACCTCCACATCAAACCTAGGGGGTCAGCGAGGATCTACTATGCCCCCTTATAGTTATTTCCCCCTTTGTTTTGACCTCCTCTTGTCTCTCGATCCTACCGAGAGACAAGATGGCGGCCGCTACGGACTGTTTGGAATGTTGACAGACGCCGGAGAACCAATCAGCTTCGCTTCACAAAGCTCCGTTGCGCGAAAAGTCCGCGAACCAGAGCGCTAACCGGTCCGCTGTTACAGATATATATCTTTTTTTAAACGTTAATTTCTCAAAATCCACTGGAGCACATATATTGAGACCTACAAAAGGCACATCGGGCTACCAGTCCCTACAATTTTGCCAAGTTTCGTGCAAATCCATTCAGCCGTTCGGGCTAAAAGTGAGGCCAACCGCCCTATGGAAAACTCAATGTTAAAAACACGTTTTGGGACCCCCCCTTTTTTCTCGGCCCCCACTGGACGAACCCCCCCCAAATTTTCAAGGGCTGCTCAGAAACAAAATGTGCCATTTTCCTGAAAATTTCAGCCGATTCCGTCCACAAACGCCAAAGTTATTAGACATAGAATTTTCAAAAAACCCATAGAGAAAAAATCCTAACTATATATACCTACTGGCGACCGCCAGTAGGTAATATATATATATATATATATATATACATATATATATATATATATATATTCTTCAACAATCCGCACTCGTGCAGAATATCACGGAGGCACTCCATAGGGAAATAAATGATAAAGGGTTTATTTAATGGGCAACAGTTCGAAGACTGACAGATGCTTTTCGGCAACAACACTTTTTTCAATGTCAGTTACAATTTAAAACAACACAATATTTAAACATACCGGAAGGAAAATACACAATCGTAGTAATGGAAAGTGAGAATGTCCTGCAAGATCCAATTCATTACATATGATTACACGGTGGCCATTTTAACATTGCTAGTGAAATCACTTTGCTGTGGAGCTATAGACTGCCGGTGCAAATCTCATATTCTCTTATCAATACGAAATCCTCATTTCATTCTAATTCATATCATGAATTATATGGCCTAAACCATGTTCCGTTCCACAATGTACCATATGTAAGAATGATTCTGTACCCCTGCGGTCTCGTTTGAGCTTCAATGCTGCTACCTAAGCTAAAAAAGGAAGATGTCATACTGTAGGCCGTACTCATGATGCTGTGTTTTCATTGAAAAATGCAAAATAAAGTTTATTAAAAAAAACATTTAAAAAAAAATCATATCATGAATGTGTCCGAATACATCTGCACAGAACAGGAGCATAAATCAAAATTGTAGAGGCGATACATAGGGGGGGGGGGGGGTTATTAAATTAAATTATAATGCAACATAAAACGATGGACCGCCGGGCTGGGTGCTAGAAAAAAGAAGTTATTAAGACATATGTAAAATCCTGATTACTTGTGTCAAGTCTAACAAATATACAGCACATGCCTCGCTCGTACACCTTATGGAAGGACAATCAAGCCCTGTATGGGCATTCTTTACCACGTCGGAAGCAGAACTCCGGACATCAGTGAAAAATATATACAGTGCGGAGATAATTATAATGTAACAGGCCACCTGAAATCCATATCTTACTCGTAGACTCCGAAGAAAAACACAATCAAGCCCTGAATGGGTATATTGACAACAGTATCCTAGGAGGAAGTATAAAATCATGTGCAACATATGTACAGTGAGGAGTAATATTCAGGAAAAATGGAAAATACTCTATAATCTGAAAACAAATTTCAGACTGGCCACACAATTAACCTATGTAAACCCACAATTCTTCCTCGTTATTAAGGCCTATCAGGGTTTTAGTAGACAGTTCTACAATGTATCTGGATTCCAGACTGCGTAATTCTTTGATCCTGTCTCCTCCCCTTTCCTTTTTCTCAATTGCAGAAAAACTTAAGTAAGTCCTGGTTGCTTTTGTGCTCTTGCTCAAAGTGTTGAGCAACCGGGTATGTCTGATCTTTATTAGTAATCACAGGAGTGTGCTTGAGTACTCTTTTCTTAGCAAGGGGTATAGTACTACCGATGTATCTTTTAGGGCAGGGGCATTCTAAACAGTAGATGGTAAGATCTGAATTGCAATTCAGCAGTTTTTTTTGTTTTTTTTACATTTCTTAGTCCCCCGTCCTTCCACCTCGTATTCTGTGATCTTTTTGCTAAATTTGCAAGCCTTGTATCTAAGGCAAGGGGGAAAAAAACTAAATTTTTCTTGGCTGATGGGGGTAGCCGCATAGTGGCTGTGAACTAGATGGTTCTTAATCGAGGTGCTTCGCCTGTACTTAATCTGTGGGTGAGAGGGTATGGCATGTTTTATGACATTATCAGTCTGAATAATATGCCAGCTCTTCCTAAATATTTGAGTAACCATATTGAATTTTTCATTAAACCCAGTAATCATCCTGATTGTTCCTGATTCTGGGACTTGTGGTGCGACATACAGACGGAAACACATGAGCCTCAGGCTGACTATATTTTTATATAAACTTTGGACAGCTTCCTTACTCGTAATGGCAGTGCAACACAGACCATCTTTTCATATACTTATTCTTGTTATCCCATTTACCTGGTACCACGTTGCGGACATCACTCACAGGCAGCCCATGGAGCATGTGGGGGTGAATTGTAGTGAGGATATCCTCTTCTAGTGGGGTGAGACGGAGGCGGGGTCTAGAGTGTGAGGCAGGGAGAATCCTGTTCAACTCAATCCTAGAGTACTTCTCCTTCACCCTCTTCTTTTCATCCTGCCTCCTCTTTCTGATGTCCTGGACTGTGCACCTCTCATCCCCCAATGCCGTGATAGCAGTGGCTAATTGCTGCCATAGAGCTGCCTTCTGAATGCAACTGGTGCAGTAAGGTGGGAGACCATATAGGTGTTTGTGGTACCTCACACTGAATTCCACAATCATGGTGGTCTCCTCAGTAGTAAAGTTCTTCTTCCTCATCATTTGGTGCATTTTCCTCCAGAGATGAACAGTGAATGACACCAGGAACTCTCCGTGGCCAAACCTGTTCCTTGAATGTGTGCTGCTTTTATATAGTATGTAGTGCAGGTCTTCCAGTTAGTGTTAATTGACTTCAGCTGGAGCAGGGTGAGGGATGGTAGGCACTTGAAATGATCATCAGATCCAAATGTGGGTATTCCGGCCCGGATTCAGAAATTCCGGCCCACAATCGTAAATTCCGGCCAGAAGCGGAAATCCCAGCACAAATGCAGAATTCCCACTTTGGGTACATAAATTCCAGCCAGAGTGTGGAAATTCTGGCCCGATTGCGGACGTAAAGGTAGCAGTCTTAAGTTGGTTGGTTGGTTGATAGCTTTATTTCGATATGCAGATATCATAAAAGCATTACAGAAATATATAAAATAGCACATCGTAAAAAAACTGTACAAGTTAAAATTAAGTCAAATAAAAGGTTACTGAATTGTACAACAATAAATTATTTAAAAAGGAATTAAATTGATATAGACAGTCTTTTTAAGCGAATCAACCATGCCCATTTTAGGAATTTGGACACACCACAGACTATGGGGGAGGATGTGTCAGTTAATAAAATCCGTAAAGCCACCGTATAGTGGCGAGTTCCCAGTTGCCTGCAGAGAGGTTTAAGCCAATATCTTCTTGGGCGGGTGTAGTCAGGGCACTCAAAAAAGAAATGAGCCACAGTTTCTGGCCTAGATGTACATAGTGAACAGTATGGTGATGCCTGCGCGGGTGTATTCCATCTTGAGAGCAAGTGTCCTAAAGGTAAGGTGCCTACTCTAAATTTAATATAAAGTGTGCGGTCAGCAGGAATTGTAATTAGGTCCAAATAGGGCTCAAAGGCAACAACGTCTTTTATTTTCAAGTAAGCTGCGGTGGAGTTGCAGTGACGTGGATTACTGATGAGTTGGGCAGAGACTCACTCCCAATATAGTTTTTTCAGGGTTGCCTTTGGCGGGGCAGATTGTGTAGTCCAGCAAGACCCCAGACCAAGGTCTCCCAGGAGATTTTTGATATCCCTGAGCCACTTGATCTTATTCCAACCACACATTCCCATCACCTCTGACAGCCCATCCGCATATGTTTTCAATTCGGGAACTCTCCACAGGCGAGCCCATAAGAGGAGTGGCCGGAGGCGAGCCTGGTCCTTAACTGCTTTGCAACCCGCGTCCAAAAGCACCGGAACTGTTGGAGTGCTTATCGGAATGGCCAGGAGGTCCTTCAGAAATTTATTCTCTGCCTTGGAAAGTACCTCCAGATTACCAAGGCCCCATAGCTCAGCCCCGTAAAGAGATGCCGTGACAGCTCTGGCTTTGTAAATGTCAATTACTGGAGCTACACATTGCTTGGAAGAATTACAGTACTCACTCAACAATGCTCCCCCCACCCTTTTGTGACTAAGGGTCATTTTGTTGATATGGGGTGACCAGCTCATAACATCACTCATGCGGATCCCTAAGTAATCAAATTCTGAGACTCTCTCAAGGGGAACAGAGTTTAGTACTGGAGGACGACCAAGCCTGCTGGTTCTTCAAGCAGGTGCTCTAGCACACCATTCACGTACAGGGAAAATAGTGTGGGAGCTAATACACAACCCTGTCGGACACCCCTATTAACCGGGATCCTATCAGTCTTTTCCCCGTTCTGGCCCCATCGCACCTGGGCATAGTTGTCATTATGTAGTTTGATGAGGAGCAGTAAGAAGTAAGGGGGCAGCCCAAGACCCTGCAAGACCCTCCAGAGTTCCTCCCTAGGAACCAGGTCAAAGGCAGTCTTCAGGTCTATAAAGGCCAAGTAAAGACTGCCCTTGCCCAGTTCCACCACCTTCCAGTGTAGAAGCAATAATCTAAACACTTGCACAATAGTTCCTGTACCGGAACGAAAACCCGCCTGCAGGTCAGACAATATATGGTTTTCATCCACCCAGTGAAGAATCCGCCCCAAAATCGCCTTTCCCGCCACCTTCTGAGTAGAGTGGATGAGGCTTATTGGCCTATAGTTCCCCGGTTGGTCCCGACAACCTTTCTTAAAAATGGGGACTACCTCTGCCCCTTTCCAAGACTCAGGGACAGGACCTCCGTCTAGGATGGCATTCAAGATAGCAGAAATCAGTGTGCCCCATTCACCCGGATAGGCTCGAAGAAGATCCCCTGGCAGCCCATCAGGACCAGCTGCTTTCAGGGGTATCAGGAATTTGATCAAGTTCATAACCTCCCGTGCAGTAAAGGGGTCAGTGGCTCTATTCAATGCAAATGGGGGAAGGGAAAATGGGTCATCAAGTGACCCTTCTGCAGCTGAATAAAGGGCCTTAAAGTGGTTGAACCACATCTGTGCTGGGATCGTACAAGTCCTCAAGGTGTCATCAGGGCGATTCCTACTGCCCACCAGGTCCCAAAAGCCTTTAGCATCTCTCCCCTACTTGCAGCCAGGAGATCCTGCCAAAAGTTACCCTCCCATTCCTTTTTGGCAAGTTTCAAACATTGTGAGTACAACCTTCTAGCCTCCCTAGTCCTTGTTTGGCACTTTGATTTCACTGCTTCCATGAGCAGTGTCTTGGTTACCCTGCACTTGTGGTTATACCAACCCTGTCTTTTACGTGGACGTGTCTTCCCGCCATTATGACTGAATGGGACAATAAACAGATTGCTTATGGCCTGAGTTAGACTACAAAACCGGTCGTGCAGCTCCACCGGCCCGCCCTCAAGAGAGTCCAAATTGTCTGAGGCTGTGGTTAAGAGCTGAGATATGATGGACATCTTCTCAACCGAGAGCGTGAGCTTAGCCCACTTCAGCCGTCTATCACAGTTCGAGACAACTGATTCACCGGGAACAATAACGCATGTAGATGAACCCCCTATATCCTCAAACCACCCAGGAGACAAGGCAAGGGAGAGCAAGTTGTGATCGCTCTCCACGGAGGATATGATCTCCATGTCTTCCACCGAGCTCCATAGGTGGACGTCAAGCAGAATGTAGTCAATTCTTGACGTGTGGTTGGGCCTATTGTACGTATGGGCTCCCGCTTTATCAGATCTAGTCCTTCCATTGAGGGCCCTCAGGTCAAACTCCATGGTGAGAGAATTGACCTGGAGTGCCACCTCGGTCCATCTCTTAATTGGGCTAAGCTCTAAAGCCGGTATCCCCCTCCTATAGTCATCCTCCTCCTGATCTTGGGTGACTTCTGAGCCAAGAGGCTCAAAGGTGCAGTTAAAGTCGCCTGCGACCAGGGTACATAGCTTATACGGGGAAGATCTAAGCAGACCCTCTAAGAGAGCTATAGTGGGTGATTGTCTGCCTCCTTTCATGCCCTGCGCGTAGATATTAAAAATGTTAAGAATGACTCGACCCCTGGAATTTTTTAAGGTGATATTAAGGAGATCCGGACAGTTTGTTTGATGCTCCTCTACCCTGCAATTAAGGGAGGAAGATACCCAGATAAGGAGGCCTCCCGAGGGACGCCCCCTGCCCAATTCCGAGTAAACAGCAGGTGTATAATGGGATCAATAACCCGCCTTGTGCAGGGGCTCCCTACTCCAGTGCTCCTGGAAAACGCAAACGGAGTACTCCTCCACAAGAGCATTCCAGTCAGGCAAGGCCAACTTCCTAACTAGTCCAGCCACGTTCCAGCTGAAAACCCTAATGAGCGGGTCCGTCACAGCTGCAGCGCTACTGGACATGACAGTGCCGACCAACCCTGCCTCTGCCAAAGTGGGTTGATCAATAACAACTTCAGTTGGATCCCGCCCCACACCTAGTTCCCGATTAGCCATTAGGGCTACCTGCTTCCCTGTTGCGGTAGGTGGATCTGTCAACTTTAGGGATGAATGGGAAACTCCATCAGTTTTTAAATCCCCCCGTGCCTCCCCAAGAGAATCAGCAAGTCAGTACCCCCTGGTACCCCAACTCGGCCTCGGCCACACAGCATGCAGCTGGAACAGAGGTATTGCAGGATGCCATTGGCTCTCAAAGATGTTATAATAAGTAGCGCCAGGGATTTGAACAGGACATTTCATAGCCGGCCGTGGGTAGAAGTATGTTAAATCAACCACATCAATACCTTGTCCACCCGTGACCTGCTCAGAATTACATATTGCGTGAGCAACTCTCATATCTTGAAAGTTGACTACCACGCAATCACCCTCAAACTGTTTCTTTCCCTGTCCAATCCAACCTACCCTACGCACTCCAAGAATCACCCCATCCACTCCCATGGGAAGGGGTCTATTGGCTTTTAGCCAGTGGATGATTTTATTCTTCAGTGCCTGGTGGTTTTCTAGCTGAGTGTCCTTCAGGACGGGAACATTAATGAGGACGGCAACGTATGGATGGCACTCTGGGGGGAGATTAACTGGGGGACATTTTCGAAAACCGCCTTCAGCGGTATGGTCGCAGGAGGAGGGACTACAGGATGGCTCAATGCTGCTTTTGCCTTTAAGGCCAGGGCAGCTACCCTGGCGTCATCAGTTTGATGAGCCGGTCGTTTTGGGTTAGTAAGGGCCCCTCCCGCTTGCAACTTCTTTTGGTCAGGTTTGAGCTTTGCATTCCTCACTATCGGGGGGTACTAGCATGGACCTGGGCAGTATGAATTATAGGTCCTGGTTTTACAGTAACAGGGGTCTCGGAAGCAGTTACCTACCGCTAAGGCATATACAGACGTTGTTGGTAAGGTTGCCTGGATTGAGCCCCCGAGATCCCCCTTCCCAACATCCCCACCCGCGGTGTACTCCCTAGATTTGGACTGTAGTTTGATGAGAGTTTTCAGGGAAAATAAGTTATCCCGGGTGGTCTGTTCGAACCTATCAAGCCTATCCCCCAGACTCTTAACATGGTCGATAAGCGAGACCAATAGAGACTTAACCAGATTCTCAATGAGCTTAGGGGTAAGCGCTTCATGAGGAGATTTTGGAGGTGGGGGAACCATGAAATTTGCCTGTGTGGTTTCAACCACAGTTACCAGAGGATCATTTCCTCCGGCTGAATCAGTGGTCGATGTGGCAAGTCCACGGCTATTTGATAGGGCAGGTTCTCTTGGGACATACTTCCTCGGGCGCTTGTGACGGGATATAAAGCTACCCTTCTGTGTGCAAGTAACCCTTTTTCTCTTAGTACGAACCAGGGGGGCTCGTGCCAAACACGAAAATGTGGAAGCCTGTGAGAGGACCTGAGGAAGCGGTTGACACACCAGACCGGCAGAAGTACTTGGGGGTGTAGTAGAACGGGGTCCTGTAATCACTGGACTAGAGCTAATGGGCAAGGGTTGTACTACCATACTTTCCAACCTATCAATGCTTGCCCCTATTGCTACAATCCGTGGCTGCTCAGAGACAATCCCAGGTAGAGTGGAGGCAGGCTGGGTAGGTGTTGGAGACAGGGCATGTGCCATTGCTCCTATCGAGGAGCGTCTGGCCGGGAAAGAATCATGTGAGAGGCGGCGTTCCGTCATCACAATCTCCTTTTCAATGACAGTAGCTACTCTTGTAATGAATTTGTCCATCGTGCCAATCATAGAGCACCCTGCAGCACCCTCACCCCCGCCTCTCAGAGCTTTCCCAGAACGGGTAGACATGTGGGCCTCTAAACCCCCAAGGGGATTACTAACTCTGTAACAAAAGATGGCAGATGACAGATGACAGGGGGGTGGCCCAGCCCAGCCTCTGACAGCCCCTGACTGCCACAGACTGCCCGCCCTTTGCCCGGGCTTCGCTCGGCGTCCCGCTCGCGTCCCGCTGTGCGCCAAGCAGCCTGTTAAGTGGTGGCCGTTGCGGGCAGGGGGCGGGTCTCACTGGGGGCACAGCCGTGCGCACCTGAGCGGCGCAGGGACTCCTGGTCTTCCGAGTCCCTGCGTGCACACGCCCTCTGTTGATGTTTCACTCCTCCTTGCAGCTTTCACAACCGCCCAACAGCCTTACAACCTGGCCCCTCGCTGCAACCCGCAAAGCGGCACCCGCAAAGCGGGTGCGGCAAGCAGTAGCGGGAGCGGGAGCAGCGGTATCCCGAGGGATAGAGAGCAAACAGGTCAGCTCCGTGGGTCCGTGGGTCCTTCTCCTCTCCCAGGTAACAAACAGTGGTTAAGCCGTCCCGCAGGCAAGAGGAAGCACACGCCTTTTAGATCTTGGTTGGGCGGGGGGCGTGTCTCACTGGGGGCGTGGCCGTGCGCACCAGAGCGGCGCAGGGACTCCTGGTCTTCCGAGTCCATGCTTGCACATGTCCTCTGTTGATGTTTCACTCCTCCTTGCAGCTTTCACAACCGCCCAACAGCCTTACAACCTGGCCCCTCGCTGCAACCCGCGAAGCGGCAGCCGCGAAGCGGCACCCGCGAAGCGGCACCCGCGAAGCGGGTGCGGCAAGCAGTAGCGGGAGCGGGAGCAGCGGTATCCCGAGGTATAGAGAGCAAACAGGTCAGCTCCGTGGGTCCGTGGGTCCTTCTCCTCTCCCAGGTAACAAACAGTGGTTAAGCCGTCCCGCAGGCAAGAGGAAGCACACGCCTTTTAGATCTTGGTTGGGCGGGGGGCGTGTCTCACTGGGGGCGTGGCCATGCGCACCAGAGCGGCGCAGGGACTCCTGGTCTTCCGAGTCCATGCTTGCACATGTCCTCTGTTGATGTTTCACTCCTCCTTGCAGCTTTCACAACCGCCCAACAGCCTTACAACCTGGCCCCTCACTGCAACCCGCGAAGCGGCACCCGCAAAGCGGGTGCGGCAAGCAGTAGCGGGAGCGGGAGCGGGAGCAGCGGTATCCCGAGGGATAGAGAGCAAGCAGGTCAGCTCCGTGGGTCCGTGGGTCCTTCTCCTCTCCCAGGTAACAAACAGTGGTTAAGCCGTCCCGCAGGCAAGAGGAAGCACACGCCTTTTAGATCTTGGTTGGGCGGGGTGCGTGTCTCACTGGGGGCGTGGCCGTGCGCACCAGAGCGGCGCAGGGACTCCTGGTCTTCCGAGTCCATGCTTGCACATGTCCTCTGTTGATGTTTCACTCCTCCTTGCAGCTTTCACAACCGCCCAACAGCCTTACAACCTGGCCCCTCGCTGCAACCCGCAAAGCGGCACCCACGAAGCGTGTGCGGCAAGCAGTAGCGGGAGTGGGAGCAGCGGTATCCCGAGGGATAGAGAGCAAACAGGTCAGCTCCGTGGGTCCGTGGGTCCTTCTCCTCTCCCAGGTAACAAACAGTGGTTAAGCCGTCTTAAGTGCATTCTGTGAATATCAAAAGTAGTAAGTGTCTTCTGTGAAAACCAAAAGTAGTACGTTTAGGATTTTGTCTCAGATTAGTTCTGTGAATCGGCCCGACATGTCTAACTATATATTGGCTCCACCGAAACCGGTCAAGTTTGGTACCGAACATGCTGGAATCCTACCCCAACACCAATTCCTGTGTTGGATGTAGGATCCCATGTACCACTATATTCCTGGTACCAGCCTTCCAGGGTATACAGCAACTTAGTGCTGCTGCCGACTGTAGGAGAGTAGGGTCTGCAATCCTATGGTCACTCCAGATTTTTGCTTTTTGCTTCACTGGTTTACAACTTTCCCTGGCTGTGGGCCTGCTAATCAGACCCACAGCCTAGCTGTTCTCTCTCTAAATTGACACACATGTACTTTAGGTGCATTTACCAATTGGTATTGGGTCACCTTATCAGCCCCTGTACAGTGTACCTTAGCTACCCAGGGCATAGGTGTACCCAGGGCCTACCAGGGGCTGAAGCATGTATTATGCCACCCCTGGCTGCCCATCTAAACAGACACAACTGGCTGGTAACACAGCGGGGGCAAGGTGGTGTAATCACCCTTTGCTGTAGATATAGTATCCCTATATCTAACCCCAAAATGGACACATATACTCCTATAAGTCACTCCTATGGCAGGCCTTATCAATCCTGAAGGCAGAGTGCTTGGAATTATGTGAGATGGTGCTCTAGCATGAGCTGAGCCTGTCTGCAGCTTGCGGAACCATGTCCTTATAGCTGTTCCATGATAACGCTATACCATATACTCGTAAGTGCATTATAATCCTCGCGGTTATTGCTAACTTTGGCATAGCATTGTAAAAACATGTCGTGTAAGGTGTCATATGCTTTGGAATACTACCCCCTCGCCAGTTCTGGCGACGGGGGTAGCATTCCACCCTTTTAGAGGGATAAGACATGTATGTAACTGTAACCCCGGTTAAAGTTAAACAGAGCCTCAGCATCACAAAATGGATGCTACCACCACAGACACAAGTCTGACCTCCTGCTGCTGGGAGTCCTTCCAGCGAGGGAGGCCTGGACAAAGGGTTTCCTGCCTTGGGAGATGCTAGCACCACCCCAGACAGGATTTTGTGTATTGAGGTAGGGAGGACTGAAAGGAATGAGACATGCCTGGGGCACACAAGGTGTCCCTGTGCATACCCCGGTTCAAACCAGTTGCTGGGGCACTCCAGCTCCAGCTCTGGCGTGAAACCGGACAAAAGATAGGGGGTGTAACCACCCTCCTTCCTGGTCCCACCCATCGGAGGGACCTAGTCGATAGTACAGCCCCCTTTAGCAGGATAAATGTAGGAGCTGGTCCCATTCCAAATTAGATTATCCTCAACAACTTTACAAGAAGAAACTCTGGACTTCGATGTTCTGCTCCACAGAAGACTGAAGAAATCTCCCTTGTGGGTAAGGAGTGTCCACCCTGCAACTGCAGGCACCATCAAGCGTCCTAGCGATTCACTTTGTCGTCCTTCCTGCCGGAGCTAGACCTCAGAGCTCGACGAAACTCGGACTCCCAGACCTCTCCGACCTCTACCCACATCTGCAGCACAGCTGAGACCCGTGGGTGCGACGAGACACGTGGGACCGGCCATCTTTTAAGAACTGCACTTCGCTTCCAGCACTACCTCTGAGGCACCCTCGAGAAAGTGCTTTGGGGATTGAGAAGCCCCAGCCCCGAGCAGCTCCTGCACCGAAGACCAGCCCTCCAGCCTCCACGAGATCTGCGTGGGGCCCTTCTGCCTGGTTGCTGCTTGACGCATTGTCTGGTCACTTGCCGGCTGGCTTGTGGCCTCCAAGACGACGAACCTTGAAATCTACACCGCTGGTCTGGTTGCTCCAGACTGGCCCTTGCTTCCTTCCAAAAGAGAAGTACCCCGGACCCTCCTGGTCCGCACCAGACGCCATCTTTACTCACCGCGTGGGTTGCCTTTGCCAAGGCCTGTTGACTCCGATCCCATAACAGACACCGCTGACAGCGAGAGCCTGCGTGGGACAGCTCGTACCTCCATCCTGGTTGTCGAGGACGCCTCCTGGTCCACGTGGCTGCAGAGTCATGCGTCACCTTTTCCCCTGATCGCGACGACAGCATCTGGTTCCTTCCTGGTTCCACACCGGTCACTGGCTAGTGACTTTGAACATTGTCCCCTCTGCTTTCAGGTCTCCATCTTCATCGATCCACCCTTGGATCCCTCCGGACATCTCCCTCCTGGTCGCCTACAGCATCTTTTCTTCCAGGCTCCATTGACTTCAACGCGGAAACCCGACGCACTTTCACACCTATGCATCCGCAGCCCGTGGGTGAGGTAACAAGAGCATTTCGGTGCTCATAGGTAGATTGACTCTCCTAGTGTCCAGGTATCCTGTAGTTTTAGTCTCAACCAGTCGGAACTGTGCTTACTTGCCTATTTCGTAATTTGTTCATGCCCATTGACTTTGCATTGAAACCCGTGTGTGTGTTCTAACACTGCACACGTGTCCCGTGGGCCTCCTGCTCCTTACCTAAGGTTAGGGTAGTGTAGCCCCAGCGATTCTACAGCCTCGGGGCATCCTCATTTCTTCTATCGTTCTACTTAACCCATTTACTTAGTATATGGTTTGTCGTGCCCCTAAGGCACCATTGTAATTTGTGCGACTTACTGTATTTTTCTGAGGAGTATTGTTATGTGCTTAGCCCTCTGATCTCATAAAGAGTTCAGATATGTTTCTTAGTAATAAATATATTGTTTATTTTCATAACAACCTGTGTGGTGTCCTTTCATCTGGTATTCAAGGGGTTATATGTGGTAAAACAGCTGGCTTCACATGCCAAAAGAGTTTAGCCTAAGACTGCTCTGTCCATGCTACCATTAGGATAGCTGGTCTATAAGGTTGACTTACAACCAATCACCGTAAGGGTTGTTTGGACTGATACAAGGTGATCACTAGAACTAGTGAGCATCATATATCAGGTAAACTTCTCACATTGGTGTGCAGCGGTTCGGATTTGAGATTGCTGTTGTTTTTACCAAATATAATCTTGAGATATCATTTGAAAGATCGCATAAGGTACCATAGGTACATATAACAAGCTTAGAAATACTCTGAGTTCTACTGAACCAGCTGTTGTAGTAGAAAGGGCCTAGAACACCCTGACTACAACTCTTAGCAAGGGATCAGTAGGAAAACCCATAGTGTAGGTACGTGCACCACTTACACCTCACTAGAAAGCATTTCTATCACAGGAGAGGCCACAGTGACTCCCCTTGTGATTAGTGACCCTCCACAGGTCCTTTCCAGATATGCAGCACTCAGTTTCCAGGAGATGAGACAATTGTGTACCTCCAGGAAACTGAAACAGGGTTCCAACCCTACCCTTCCTTTTCTGTTAGGACTCTTAGAGACCTATGATGCCAGAAGGGCCTCTAATCCAGGCCCCTCAGACCAAGCAGATGGAAGCATGCCCCCCTTAGAAGATAACCCAGACTCTAACCTCCCTGAAACAGAAAATATAGATGGTAGGAAAGAGGGAGACTCATCTGATGGAGAGGTAGACAATGGCCAAGCTTTAGTCAGCAGACTTACAAGGGCCAACTTAAGCCTACATGGGGATGGGTTTCGGGGAGCCCCAGACCTAGCCACAGGCAGGCCTAACCTTGGGAATAGAAGAGATAGGTCTCAATCCAGAGACTCCATCGGATCTGTTCACTCCCATGTCTCTCATGCATCTGCTCAGAGGAGGATGACTTCCGCTCAGAGGAGAGAGCATCAGGCAAAGATGAAGGAAGTTAATCTGAGGATTCAAAGGGAAGAACTTGCCCTTGCCAAGGAAAAACTTGCTTTTGCCAGAGAGCAGAAATTGAGTGGGATAGAACCCACTGGTGGCAGCAGTATCCCAAGGGATAAAGACAGGAGTTTTGATAATAGACACCTGTTTAAAATAGTGCCCTCCTATAAGACAGGAGATGACATCCACAAATGGATGACTGCTCTGGAGGGAGCCTGCAAAGTACAGCAGGTACCCCAGAGCCAGTGGGCAGCTATATTGTGGCTCTACTTTGAAGGTAAAGGCAGAGATAAGCTCCTCACTGTTAGAGATGAGGATGCTAATGACTACCAAGTCCTGAAAAATGCACTGATTGATGGGTTTGGCCTAACAACTGAACAGTACAGGTTGATGTTCAGAGACACCCAGAAAACTCAGGCTCAGGATTGGACTGACTTTGTTGATTGTGCCACTAAGGCTTTGGAAGGCTGGTTACTGGGAAGTAAAGTTACTGATTACAAAGGATTGTACAATCTTATAATGAGAGAACAAATCTTAAATAATTGTCAGAACCAGTTGTTGCATCAGCACCTGATTGACTCAGATCTGACCTCTCCCCAAGAATTGGGAAAGAAGGCAGACAGATGGGTCAGAACCAGGGTCAAGCAGCAGAACTAGAACCAGGGTGGTGGCCAGAAGAAAGCAGACCAAAAGGGTAGTAATCAGAATCAACAAAATGACCGGAAGTCTTCTACAGGGCCCCAACAATCTAAGGAGGGTGGGTCCCAGAACTCCCAAAAGAAGAAGAATGATGTTCAGAAGAAGCCATGGTACCAATACTGTAAAAGTAAGACTCACTGGTTTAGTGAGTGCACCAAGAAAGGCCCAGCTCCTACCACTACTGCCCCTAAGGCACCTGCATCCCCTAGTACAGTTAGTAGTGGTAGTGTACCCCCCAAGGCTATAGTTGGGTTAACCCTGGGAACTGAGGTGGGTTCTGACTTAGTCAGAATACCTACTCAGGCTGTTCTTGTCTGTAGTGGGGACATGGATATGACCCCTACTGTCAGTCCCAGTACTCTGGGCAAGTACAGGCAAGCACCTTTGATCAATGGAAAAAAAAGCTCAAGCCTACAGGGACACGTGCCAGTGTCACTATGGTGACACCAGCCTTTGTGGACCCTGATCAGATCAAACTAGGTTCAGACTACCTAGTGACCAATGCTAGCAACGTCACTACCAATCATAGTATGGCAGTTGTTAACTTCTCCTGGGGAGGGGTAACTGGCCTCAAGAGGGTTGTAGTTAGTTCAGACCTCCCAGTGGAATGTCTTTTGGGCATGATTTGGAATCCTCCTTATGGTCAGAAGTGGAGTATAGGACTCATGTGGAAATGTTAGGTCTCTCATCACATGTCCTTGCTGTGACCAGGTCACAGGCCAGAAAATGCCCAGCTGAACAGGTGCGGGATCCTGGAACAATGGACCAATCACCAACCAAGAGGAAGAGCAGTAGGGTTAAGGCAGTGCCTTCCCCCTTGCCTCAGGTTGAGGACCAGCCCTCTCAGGAGGCTGACCCAGAGACCCCAGAAGGAACGGTCCTAGAAGAACTGGAACCTGATCAGGTTGAGTTTCTTGGGACAGGGGGACCATCCAGGGCAGACTTGAGGCAGGCACAGTTAGACTGTTCCTCCCTTGAACCCCTCAGACAGCAAGCTGCTGCTGAGGCTAAAGGGAATGCTACAGGTGCCCACAAGGTGAACTGGGATGAAGTACTCCTATACTTTGAGGCAAGAGACCCCAAGCCTGGTGCTACCAGGAGGTTGGTCATCCCCTTGTCTCTTAGAGGTTTCCTTCTCACCTTAGCCCACGAGATTCCCCTTGCAGGACACTTAGGCCAAACCAAGACTTGGGACAGGCTTGTCCCTCACTTTCACTGGACACACATGTCTGGGGACACAAAAGAGTTTTGAGCCCTCATGTGTCACCTGTCAAGCCAGTGGCAAATCAGGTGGCACAACAAAGGCCCCCTGATACCACTACCTGTGGTGGGGGTACCCTTTGAAAGAGTGGGGATAGACATTGTTGGACCAATGGACCCCCCAACAGCATCTGGGCGCAGATTTATACTGGTGGTAGTGGATCATGCCACCAGGTATCCAGAAGCTATTCCCCTTAGGACCTCTACCGCTCCTGTTGTGGCCAGGGACCTACTTGGAGTTTTCTCCAGAGTGGGGTTTCCTAAGGAGGTTGTCTCTGACAGAGGTGCAAACTTCATGTCAGGATACCTGACTGCAATGTGGAAAGAGTGTGGTGTAAATTACAAATTTACCACACCCTATCACCCACAGTGCAATGGGCTTGTGGAGAGATTCAACAAGACCCTAAAAGGGATGATAAAAGGGTTACCTGAAAAGCTTAGGCGAAGATGGGACATCCTTTTACCCTGCCTCCTGTTTGCTTACAGAGAGGTCCCACAGAAGGGGGTTGGCCACAGCCCTTTTGAGCTTCTGTTTGGGCATCCTGTAAGAGGACCCCTATGTCTTATGAAGGAAGGATGGGAGTTACCTCTCAAAAAGCCTAAGCTTGACATTGTGGACTATGTACTTGGTCTCCACTCCAGGATGGCAGAGTACATGGAGAAGGCAACCAAAAACCTCGAGGCCAGCCAAGAACTTCAAAAAGCTTGGCATGACCAAAAGGCTGTCCTAACTGTCTACCAGCTAGGACAGAAGGTGTGGATGTTGGAGCCAGTGGCCCCAGCAGCTCTCCAAGACAAATGGTCTGGACCCCACACCATCATTGAGCAAAGGGGAGAGGTCACCTACCTGGTGGACCTTGGAACTCCCAGGAGCCCCCACAGGGTGCTTCATGTTAACAGGCTCAAGGCATATGTTGACAGGGCGGACATGGGCTTCCTCATGGCCACAGATGAGGGACAGGAGGAAGAGAGTGACCCTCTCCCAGACGTGCTCACTCAGAACCCTGATGATGGGTCAGTAGATGGTGTGGTCTTTTCTGACAACCTCTCTGAACATCAACAGAAGGATTGCAAACAGGTTCTTCAATCCTTCAGACATATGTTCTCACTGACACCCAGTCAGACCAACTGGTGCACCCATGAGGTGGACACTGGTGACAGTCTGCCTGTCAAGAGTAAAATCTACAGGCAACCTGACCATGTCAGGGACTGCATAAAGAAAGAAGTACAAAAGATGTTGGAATTGAGAGTCATTGAACCCTCAGAGAGCCCTTGGGCTAGTCCTGTAGTTCTAGTGCCAAAGCCTCACATCCAGGATGGCAAGAGAGAGATGAGGTTTTGCGTAGATTACAGGGGCCTCAATGCTGTTACTAAAACAGATGCCCATCCAATACCCAGGGCAGATGAACTCATAGATAAATTGGCTTCTGCCAAATTTTTGAGTACATTTGACCTGACAGCTGGTTATTGGCAAATCAGGTTAGCTGAGGAGGCCAAGGCCAAAACAGCATTTTCTACCCCAGGAGGTCATTACCAGTTTGTGGTGATGCCCTTTGGTTTGAAAAATGCACCTGCCACTTTTCAAAGGTTGGTGAACCAAGTTCTCACTGGGTTGGATGACTTTTGTGCAGCATATCTAGATGATATTGCTGTCTTCAGCTCCACCTGGGAGGATCACCTGATCCACCTGAGGAAAGTTTTGGAGGCCCTGAAGAAGGCAGGCCTCACTATCAAGGCCACCAAGTGCCAGATAGGGCAGAGTCAGGTTGTGTACCTGGGCCACCTTGTAGGTTGAGGCCAGGTTCAACCCTTGGAGAGCAAGATACAGGCCATAAAGGACTGGGCTCCTCCAACCACCCAGACACAGGTCAGAGCTTTCTTGGGCCTGTCTGGTTACTATAGGAAGTTTATCAAAAATTATGGGTCCATTGTGACACCACTTAATGACTTGACAAGCAAGAAAATGCCAAAGAAAGTTCAGTGGACAGTTAGCTGTCAGAAGGCATTCGATGACCTGAAGCATGCCATGTGTACTGCGCCTATTCTCAAGAGTCCTGACTACTCCAAATTCTTCATTGTCCAAACAGATGCTTCTGAGTTAGGTGTGGGAGCTGTTCTATCTCAACTGAATATTGATGGTCTTGACCAGCCCATTGCTTTTATAAGTAGAAGGCTGACCCCTAAAGAGAAACATTGGTCAGCTATTGAGAGGGAGGCCTTTGCTGTGGTTTGGGCCCTGAAGAAATGGAGGCCATACTTGTTTGGAACTCACTTCCAGATTCAGACCGACCATAAGCCCCTCTTGTGGCTAAATCAAATGAAGGGTGAAAACCCCAAACTTCTTAGGTGGTCCATTTCCCTACAGGGGATGGACTTTACAGTGGAACACAGGCCTGGTACGGACCATGGCAATGCAGATGGGCTCTCCAGGTGTTTCCACTTAGAACAGGAAGACTCACCTGGTCAAGGTTAGTTTAATGTCCCTAACTTTGGGGGGGTTATGTAGGAGAGTGGGGTCTGCAATCCTATGGTCACCCCAGATTTTTGCTTTTTGCTTCACTGGTTTACGACTTTTCCTGGCTGTGGGTCTGCTAATCTGACCCACAGTCTAGATGTTCTCTCTCTAAATTGACACACATGTACTTTAGGTGCATTTACCAATTGGTATTGGGACACCTTATCAGCCCCTGTACAGTGTACCTTAGGTACCCAGGGCATAGGTGTACCCAGGGGCTGAAGCATGTATTATGCCACCCCTGGCTGGCCATCTAAACAGACACAACTGGCTGGTAACACAGCTGGGGCAAGATGGTGTAATCACCCTTTGCTGTAGATATAGTATCCCTATATCTAACCCCAAAATGGGCACATATACTCCTATAAGTCACTCCTAGGGCATGCCTTATCAATCCTGAAGGCAGGGTGCTTGGAATTATGTGAGATGGTGCTCTAGCATGAGCTGAGCCTGTCTGCAGCTTGCAGAACCATGTCCTTTTAGCTGTTCCATGATAACGCTATACCATATACTCTTAAGTGCATTATAATCCTCGCGGTTATTGCTAACTTTGGCATAGCATTATCAAAACATGTCGTGTAAGGTGTCATACGCTTTGGAATACTACCCCCTCGCCAGTTCTGGCGATGGGGGTAGCATTCCACCCTTTTAGAGGGATAAGACATGTATGTAACTGTAACCCCGGTTAAAGTTAAACAGAGCCTCAGCATCACAAATTGGATGCTGCCACCACAGACACAAGTCTGACCTCCTGCTGCTGGGAGTCCTTCCAGCGAGAGAGGCCTGGACAAAGGGTTCCTGCCTTGGGAGGTGCTAGCACCACCCCAGACAGGATTTTGTGTATTGAGGCAGGGAGGACTGAAAGGAATGAGACATGCCTGGGGCACACAAGGTGTCCCTGTGCATACCCCGGTTCAAACCAGTTGCTGGGGCACTCCAGCCCCAGCTCTGGCGCAAAACCGGACAAAGGATAGGGGGTGTAACCACCCCCTTCCTGGTCCCACCCATGGGAGGGACCTAGTCGATAGTACAGCCCCCTTTAGCAGGATAAAGGTAGGAGCTGGTCCCATTCCAAATTAGATCATCCTGAACAACTTTACAAGAAGAAACTATGGACTTCGACGTTCTGCTCCACAGAAGACTGAAGAAACCTCCCTTGTGGGCAAGGAGTGTCCACCCTGCAACTGCAGGCACCATCAAGCATCCTAGCGGTGCACTTTGTCGTCCTTCCTGCCGGAACCAGACCTCAGAGCTCGACGAGACCTGGACTCCCAGACCTCTCCGACCTCTACCCAAATCTGCAGCACAGCTGAGACCCGTGGGTGCAACGAGACACGTGGGACCGGCCATCTTTTAAGAACTGCACTTCGCTTCCAGCACGACCTCTGAGGCACCCTCGAGAAAGTGCTTTGGGGATTGAGAAGCCCTAGCCCCGAGCAGCTCCTGCATCGAAGACCAGCCCTCCAGCCTCCACGAGAACTGCGTGGGGCCCTTCTACCTGGTTGCTGCTCGACGCATTGTCTGGTCATTTGCCGGCTGGCTTGTGGCCTCCCAGATGACGAACCTTGAAATCTACACCGCTGGTCGGTTTGCTCCAGACTGGCCCTTGCTTTCTTCCAAAAGAGAAGTACCCCGGACCTTTCTGGTCCGCATCAGATGCCATATTCACTCCCCACGTGGGTTGCCTTTGCCAAGGCCTGTTGACTCCGATCCCAGAACAGACACCGCTGACAGTGAGAGCCTGCGTGGGACAGCTGGTGCCTCCATCCTGGTCGTCGAAGACGCCTCCTGGTCTACGTGGCTGCAGAGTCAAGCGTCAACTCTTCCCCTGATCGCGACAACAGCATCTGGTTCCTTCCTGGTTCCACACCAGTCACTGGCTAGTGACTTTGAACATTGGCCCCTCTGCTTTCAGGTCTCCATCTTCATCGATCCACCCTTGGATCCCTCCGGACATCTCCCTCCTGGTAGCCTGCAGCATCTTTTCTTCCAGGCTCCATTGACTTCAACGCAGAAACCCGACGCACTTTCACACCTATGCACCCGCAGCCCGGGGGGTGAGGTAACGAGAGCATTTAGGTGCTCATATGTAGATTGACTCTCCTAGTGTCCAGGTATCCTGTAGTTTTAGTCTCAACCAGTCGGAACTGTCCTTACTTACCTATTTCGTAATTTGTTCATGCCCATTGACTTTGCATTGAAACCCGCGTGTGTGTTCTAACACTGCACACGTGCCCTGTGGGCCTCCTGCTCCTTACCTAAGGTTAGGGTAGTGTAGCCCCAGCGATTCTACAGACTCTGCGTATCCTCGTTTCTTCTATCATTCTACTTAACCCATTTACTTAGTATATGGTTTGTCGTGCCCCTAGCGCACCATTGTAATTTGTGCAACTTACTGTATTTTTCTGAAGAGTATTGTTATGTGCTTAGCCCTCTGATCTCATAAAGAGTTCAGAGGTGTTTGTTAGTAATAAATATATTGTTTATTTTTATAACAACCTGTGTGGTGTCCTTTCATCTGGTATTCAAGGGGTTATATGTGGTAAAGAACAAGTTACTTACCTTTGGTAACGCTTTTTCTGGTAGATACAATATCTGCCTGTGGATTCCTCACCTTGTGAATATCCCCTTGCGTCAGCAACATTCGGAAATTCTTTTTGCAGCTTCGCGCCGACGTGGACTTGGACGTCATAGAGACACGGCATCGCACGCGACTCCGCTGACGTCACCGACGCCTACAATAGGCTCACGCCGGCGTGATGACATCAGTTCCGCCCTTTTTTCCGTTACTTCGAGGCACACGGACGGACCAATGACAGTGGACATATACACAGTATACGCAGTACAAATATCAAGGTAACACACACAGTGTGAAGCAAATGCAATAAAACATATGAAATAAACAACTCCTTGACAATAAAATAAATACATTACAGAAAACTCTGGTATAAAAGAGTGGACAACGGGGAGGCGGGTGGGTCAGTGAGGAATCCACAGGCAGATATTGTATCTACCAGAAAAAGCGTTACTGAAGGTAAGTAACTTGTTCTTCTGATAGATATATCTGCCGTGTGGATTCCTCACCTTGTGAATAGAGTCCCACAGCAGTCCCCACTCCCGGAGGAGGGTGTCCACTCTTCTAAACCAGGAAATCCTGGAGAACAGAGCGTGCAAAGTGACCGCCCCTCCTCACTTCGGAATCCAAGCAGTAATGCTCCGGGAAAGTGTGGAGGGAAGACCAAGTTGCCGCTCTACAAATATCCTCTACAGGAACACCTCTTGCCAATGCCGAGGTTGAAGACTTAGCTCTTGTAGAATGAGACCCTATACCCTCTGGTGGTTCCTTACCGGCCAAAGAGTAGCAGATCTTTATACAGAGGACAATCCATCTCGACAAGGTTCTTTTATGGACCGCTCTTCCTTTCTTGCAGCAAGCAAACCCAATGAAGAACTGGTCATCCAAACGAAAGTCTTTAGATCTGTCCAAGTAAAAGGACACCGCCCTTTTGGGGTCCAGACGGTGCAACCTCTCCTCATCCTTAGAAGGGTGTGGGGGAGGATAAAAGGTAAGGAGGGTAATGGATTGACCAAGGTGGAAAGGAGTCACCACCTTTGGAAGAAAAGCAGCCCTGGTCCTAAGAACCATTCGATCAGCATGAATGGTCAAGAAAGGGGGCTTGTAACTAAGAGCTTGAGGCTCACTTACCCTCCTTGCCGAGGTTATTGCAACGAGGAAGACTGTTTTAAGAGTCAGAAGCCTCATAGGACATTTGTGAAGAGGCTAAAAGGGAGCACCCATCAAAAAGTTCAATACAAGATTTAAGTCCCACTGAGGCACAATAAAAGGAGTAGGAGGGAACTTATTTGTGAGGCCCTTCAAAAATCTTAAAACTACAGGAGATGTAAAAAAAAAAAAGGCTGGTCAGGCAAACAAAGAAATGCCGGCAGCGCTGAAAGATAGCCCTTCACTGTGGCAACAGCAAACCCCTGTTGTGCCAGAGAAAGGGCAAACTGGAGCACTTCAGACAAATGGGCTCTCAAAGGGTCAATAGATTTCTCCCCACACCACGTGACAAATTTTGACCATCTATAAGAATAGATGGACTTAGTGGAGTCACGCCTGGCTAACAAGATGACATCCACAACATCAGGCGGGAGGGAAAAGGAATTCAGGTTGCCCCGCTCAATCTCCAGGCATGAAGGTGTAATGTCTGGAGGTGGGGGTGTAGAACCTGCCCCTCCATCTGTGAGAGGAGGTCTGCCCTGAGAGGGAGACGGAGCGGCGGGTGAGAGGAGAGGTGGAGAAGATCTGTATACCACACCCTTCTTGGCCAGTCCGGGGCGACCAAAATGACTTGGGCTCGGTCCTGGCGAATCTTCCTCAGAACCCGAGGAATCAAGGGTGTGGGAGGAAACGCGTAAAGGAGTTGATTTCCCCAACTCAACTGAAACGCGTCCCCCAAGGCTCCTTGCAACGGATACTGGAGACTGCAGAATGACAGGCAGTGAGCATTCTCGCGAGTGGCGAACAGGTCCACCCGAGGAGACCCCCACATCTGAAAGATGTCGTGAACCACCTCCGGGTGAAGCCTCCACTCGTGGTCGGCAGAGAACTGCCGACTGAGACTGTCTGCACGAACGTTCAGAACTCCGGCCAGATGATTTGCCATCAGACAAATCTGATGGTCCTGAACCCAGGACCAGAGACGCAGAGCCTCTCTGCAGAGACACTGCGATCCCACACCTCCCTGCTTGTTGATATACCACATCGCGGTCGTGTTGTCCGTCAGGACCTGGACCGAATGACCGCGAAGGGAAGGGAGGAAGGCCTTGAGCGCCAAACGTATCGCCCGCAATTCTAAAAGGTTGATGTGAAGCAACCTTTCCTCTGGAGACCAAAGACCCTTGACCTCCAGATCCCCCAGATGAGCACCCCACCCTAGAGTGGATGCATCCATTATCACTGTGGCCACCGGAGGAGGCAACTGAAAAGGCTTCCCCTGAGACAGGTTGCCTTCCACGCCCCACCAAGACAGATCCGCCGCAGCTTCTCTGGAGATCCTCACTGACTCCCTGAGATCTCCGTTGTGCTGATACCACTGCCTGCGGAGGCACCACTGGAGCACCCTTACGTGCCAGCGTGCATGGTTGACCAACAGAATGCATGAAGCCATCAGACCGAGCAGGCGAAGGACCTTCAGGACTGGAACGACCGCTCCATTGTAAAATAAAGGAATCATTTCCTCTATGTCGTGAATCCTTTGAGGAGGAGGGAATGAACGACATACAGTTGTGTCCAGTACAGCACCTATGAACAGGTTGCGCTGGGAGGGCACCAGTTGAGACTTGGGTACATTTATCGAAAAACCCAACCTGTACAACAACTGGGTTGTCTCTTGCAGATGATGGAGCACTCTCTCTGACGACTCTGCTTTGATCAGCCAGTCATCCAAATAAGGGAATACAGGAATCCCTGACCTTCTGAGATGCCCTGCCACCACTGCCATCACCTTGGTGAAGACTCGAGGCACAGTAGTAAGCCCAAACGGAAGGACCGCAAACTGATAGTGCTGCGATCCCACCGTAAAACGGAGATACTTCCTGTGCGACTTCAGGATGGGAATGTGAAAGCACGCATCCTGCAAGTCGAGCAACACCATCCAGTCTTCTTCCAGCAGTGCCTGAAGAACCTGAGCAAGGGTGAGCATCTTGAATTTCTCTTGTTTCAGATAAAGATTCAAGATCCTGAGATCCAGGATCGGACGAAGCCTGCCATCCTTTTTGGGAATCAGGAAATACTGGGAGTAGCATCCCTGATCCCTTTCCTGCTCTGGGACCACCTCTATCACACCCTTTCTTAACAGAGTTTGAACTTCCTCCTGTAGGAGCAACAGATGTTCCTCTGAGCAATATCCCTGGCAAGGAGGGTAATTGGGAGGGAATCCCCGAAAGGGAAGGGCATACCCATTTTCTACGAGATTGAGAACCCAAAGATCTGATATAACCGATTCCCAATCCCGTAGAAAGTGGGTAAGCCGACCCCCCACCGGACCCACATGATCCTGATGGCGGATCTAGGGCTGCTTTTCTGTGGCTGGGGCGTTGGAGGAGGTGGAGGAGGAAGAGGCTTGACACCCTCGAGGACGTGCCCTTTGCTTTCCCCTGTATGACCTATACAAGGTATTTTGCTGCTGCTGCTGTTGTTGCTGCTGTTGACCTTGTCTATAGGTGCGAAAAGAAGAGCGTCCAAAACGTCTGAACTTTCTGGTTGTTGAACCTCTTACTAGAAGACCAAGAGATCTAGCAGTTGCCCTGCTATCCTTAAATCTCTCTAAGGCTGTATCTGCCTTATTGCCAAAGAGACCAACTCCATCGAAAGGCAAATCCAAAAGTGCAGACTGTACATCCATAGAAAAATCCGAGGACTTCAGCCAAGCTGACCTTCTAGTGGCAACCGCAGTGCCCATGATCCGTGCCACAGAATCTGCAGTATCTAGACCGCTCTGGATAACCTGATGAGCTGCTGCTTGAGTATCAGATAATACCTCCTCAAAGTCACCCCTGCAGTCCTCTGGAACCTTAGGAATCAACAAACGCATTGAGTCCATAAGTGCGTGCACATATCTTCCCATAAGGCAAGTGGCATTCGTTGACTTTAATGCCATACTTGCGGAGGAGAAAGTTTTCTTGGCCACTTGATCTTGTTTCTTGGCCTCCTTGTCACCAGGCACTTGGGGAAAAGCACCAATTGACTTTTTAGAGCACGCAGCCTGAATCACTAGACTTTCCGGAGAAGGGTGAGATGATAAAAAGGCAGGGTCCTCGGGAGCCACCCTATATCTCCTCGCCACACTTTTTGAGACAGCAGGAGCAGAAAGAGGCTTTTTCCACACCTCCATAATAGGCTCAGTTAATGCCTCATTAAATGGGAGTAATGGTTCTACAGCTGAGCTCGGAGAATGAAGTACCTCTGTAAGTACATTTGACTTAAACTCAACAGTTGGTAATGTCAAGCCTAAAAGTCCTGCTGCCTTTTTCATTACCACGTGATATGGCTGGACATCCTTTGAAGGCGTATCCGGACCTGATGGTAACACCCACTCTGGGAAAAAATCAAGGCCACTAGCATCAGCCAGCTCTTCGAAATAATTCTCATCCAGTTCACTTTCCTCCAAGTCTGAATGAGACTCATAATACCTCCGTTCTTCCAGGAGATGTTGAGCTTCCCTCCTAGACCTCTCTTTAACACGGATCGCAGCCGGATCCACCATCGACTCCGACGGCGCCGGAGCTGACGTCGGTACAGAATCCGAAGGTTTAGAAGGATGCTCCAAGGATTTGCTTGCAGCGGGCGACGCCGGTGCTGGAGTCGTCGACTTCGGTCGAGCCGGCGTCGACCTCGGCGTCGACCTCGGTGGAGCCGGGTACTGCCACAGCGGAGTCGGGGCTGGCATATACGGCATGAAAGGTGCCGGGGCATAAGAGTGACAAGAAACACCAAAAGGGGTTGGCTCAAAACACAGTAAGGCTGCGCCATAAGAGTGAGGCACACCCAAATTAAATGCCATTGGACCCATGGGACCCGAAGGTGCACCTAAGGGGTACCATGATCTCGAGAATACTCCATACATAGCGTTCAGGAACACTGATGGATCCTGACCTGGTGCAGGAAAAGGTGGATGATTACCTTCAGGCCGATCTCGCGGCAGATTCGAATCTGGTTCTTCAACAGGAGCCGATTCTTCTTCCTCATTAGGAACTTCCTCGACCTCTTCTCGAGCCGGAGACGGCATCGGAGTCGGATTGGAAACAGGAGTCGGAGATTGAACCTGCGACTTCGAAGGCGAGGCTCCATCTTCCCGATCCGAAACCTCTTGTGGTTGAATTACCTTCGATTTAATTTCTTGGGCAATTTCGACCTCGAGCCCGACTTCTCAAACGAATGACGGCGAGACTCATGTCTCCTTTTCTTGTGCTTCTTATGCGACCTCGAAGCATGATCCGATGAAGACTTCGAAGCCGACGCCTCTCGAGATCTTGATCTTGACCTCGACTTCCTCGAGCGGGATTTTGAAGACTTCTTTACTTTATCGGCTTTCAGTCTCGCCACAAGAAGTTTAGTCTCCCTCTCTCGTAGGGCCTTAGGGTTCATTTTTTGACACGACGAACATCCATCTACGTCGTGGTCGGAGCTCAAACACCAAATACAGTCCTGGTGTGGGTCCGTAACGGACATCATTTTCCCGCACTCCCTGCAGGGCTTAAATCCACTCTTCTTTGTCGACATTATAAGGAGACAAAGAGGCAAGAGAACAAAGAAACGAAGAAAAATAGTAACAGAGTTACCAAAAGCTACTGAGTATCCCGAAACCGTTAGCGTCGACAATGTGGAAAAAAGGGAACTGATGTCATCACGCCGGCGTGGGCCTATTGTAGGCGTCGGTGACGTCAGCGGAGTCGCGTGCGATGCCGTGTCTCTATGACGTCCAAGTCCACGTCGGTGCGAAGCTACAAAAAGAATTTCCGAATGTTGCTGACGCAAGGGGATATTCACAAGGTGAGGAATCCACACGGCAGATGTATCTATCAGAAACAGCTGGCTTCACATGCCAAAAGAGTTTAGCCTAAGACTGCTCTGTCCATGCTGCCATTAGGATAGCTGGTCCATAAGGTTGACTTACAACCAATAACCATAAGGGTTGTTTGGACTGATACAAGGTGATCACTAGAACTAGTGAGCATCATATATCAGGCCAACTTCTCACACCGACCACAGGGGTTAGAGGAGAAGTGTGGCTCAGGGGTTAGAGGCAGCAGACCCGGAATCTGAGATCAGTCCTGGACCAGGGTTCAATTCCCCGCCCCGGCGGGTCTTGGGCTAAAAAATTCCACGGACTCGATAATTCTCACCCCGGTGCCTCCTCGACTCACGGGTTCACACTCTGCGACTCTGGGCAACAGCTTGCTTAATCTCCACAACGGCCCCTCGTGGCGGGATGCCTGACTTTCACCTTGTGGATACCCTGCTATCTCACAGGGGAATATCAGGAAGGGTTCCCTAAGCAAGCGCCGGGACACCTGCTTTGCGGGTAGCTGTGCGCTATATAAGCTCAACTACATTTACATTTTACATTTACATGATTCTGCCCTCCTACTGCTGAGCTGAGCAGGGCAGAGGAAGGAAGATGTTTCCTGTAACAGGAAGGTGTATTGGGCTGGGGTGGGGACACTTGCCAGCGCCACCAGACTGCTTTGGAGGGCTCATTTGGTGCCCTCCTCGCATAATTCAGTTTTATCAAGTTGGGAAAGCCGCTGGCTCTCGCTCTGGCAAGAAACTGGACAGAGGACATGGGAGTATCCTCCCCTCTGTACAACCCTTTCCTTTGGGGACTTAAGGGCTTACCTACGGGTGGCTCTTCAGATTCGTTGGGGGACAAGATTCAAACCCGAAACCGCTTCAACTTCTACCGTCTGGTCACTTTGGATGTCACTGGACTTTGCCTATGAACCGAGACTGCATCACGGAAGCCTCCTGCTGCTCCTGGTCTCGTTGTCCTGCCAGTCTTCTGAGTCGTCTGTGCCTGTGCTTACTCCAGGTTCTTCTCCAGGCCTGTGGGCATCAAAGATACCCGAAGGGATCTACCTTGGCGTGAAGGAGTCACTCCCCAGCGCAATCAAGCTGACCGGTCTGCTGCTCCTGAGATTCCCCTGGTCACTGTCCTCTCTTCAAAAATCCGTCCATGGATTCCAGCGCCATCTTTTCTGGAGTCCTCCATTGTGGTCTACGGCAGTTTCCGACGTTACTTCGCACCTATGCACCCTGCTTTCTTGATGTAGGTATCCTGGTTCCGTTTTAAAAAAAAATATCTTTATTTGTTTTTTTCCAACAATTTAACACACCTCCAGACCCACCCCCCACCCTCTCAGGTCAGACAAACAAGTTACTTACCATAGGTAACGATATATCTGTAAGAAACAGTGGTTAGTATTAGATTCCTTACCTTAGAATATCCCCAGGCGTCAGACTGGATCCGGAAATTTTTGCGTAGCAGTACCCTTGCGTGTCGGTAGGCGTCGTCTGCGGCTCCGCGTCCGTTGTCGGCGTCGTTGGTGCCGTGAAGATGTCGTCGGAGTACTTAGACGCCGCCTCCACCTGCTGATGTCAGTTCTTAGACACAGCTTTTCCACGCCAGAAACGCAGAGCCATCTAAAAACCAACACTGGTGCCATTGAAACTAGGGCCCTGAAAAGGGATGACCTTAACCCTAGATATCAGTTCGCAGAACGGGGAGGATGGGTGGGGCGGTAAGGAATCTAATACTAACCACTGTTTTTTACAGATATATCGTTACCGAAGGTAAGTAACTTGTTCATCTGAAAGAAACATGTTAGTATTAGATTCCTTACCTTAGAATAGATACCCCAGCAATACCAACCCCGGTGGTGGGTCTGCGAACCAATAATCATACCAGAAAGTCCTGGAGGACGGAACGGCCAAAGAAGCCATCCCTCCGGACTTGGCTGTCCAGGCAGTAGTGTCTTGCAAACGTGTGCAGGGATGCCCACGTAGCTGCCTGACAGATATCCTGCAAGGGGACTCCCTGGCCCAGGGCAGTGCTAGCCGCCATGGCCCGAGTGGAATGGGCTCTCAGCCCGATACGAGGCTCCTTCCTCGCCAAAGAGTAACATGCCTTGAAACACAAGACGACCCACGAGAGATGGTCCTCTTGCGCACCGCCGGTCCCTTCTTAGCACCCACGTAACCAACAAAGAGTTGGTCATCCACCCGGAACTGCCGTGTGCGATCCAGATAGAATGAAAGCGCACGTTTTGGGTCCAGACGGTGGAGTCGCTCTTCCTCTTTAGAGGGATGCAGTGGCGGAAAGAAGGTGGGCAAGGTTATAGACTGCCCGATATGGAAGGCTGTGACAACCTTGGGCAGGAAAGATGGCTTAGTCCACAACACAACCTTGTCCGGATGAACAGACAGGAAAGAGGGTTTTGATGAAAGAGCCTGGAGCTCACTCACTCTCCTGACAGAGGTGATGGCAACCAGGAAAGCAGGCTTCATAGTAAGAAGGCGGAGAGGACAGTTGTGAAGTGGATCAAAGGGAGCACACATCAGAAAGGTAAGAACCAGGTTCAAGTCCCACTGAGGCATCATAAACAGAACAGGAGGAAACGTGTGTGTGATGCCCTTATGAAACCTATTTGCAAGAGGGGACTTGAATAAAGAAGGTTGATCAGGCAGCCTGAGAAAGGCTGAAAGGGCAGAAAGGTAGCCCTTGATAGTGCCCAGAGCAGAGCCCTGCTGGGCAAGAGAAAGAAGGAAGAGAAGAACCTCAGAAAGAAGGGCATTGAGAGGATCCACAGCCTTTGCTGTGCACCATGCCACAAATGTATTCCACCTGCAGCCGTAAACTGATTTTGTGGAGGGACGCCTGGCTGCCAGATTGACATTACAGACTTCAGGAAGCAAGTCAAATAGCCTCAACTGTCGCCACTCAATCTCCAAGCATGGGGGTGGAGACTGGACAGGTTCAGGTGGAGGACCGTCCCCTGCTGCTGCGACAGAAGGTCCTCCTGAAGAGGCAGACGAACCGGGGGATAGACTGACATACTGAGTAGCTCGGGATAACAGTACCTTCGTGCCCAGTCCGGTGCCACAAGGATGACTTGGGCCCGGTCGCGTTTGATCTTCTTCAGCACTCTGGGCAGAAGTGGTATAGGCAGAAAGGCGTACAACAGACCACAACTCCACGTGCGACAAAAAGCATCGCAGAGCGAGTGCCGCCTTGGAAATTCCAACACGCAGAACTGATGACATTGCGCGTTCTCTTCGGTGGCGAATAGATCTAACCAAGGCTCTCCCCACTGCTGAAAGAGGCCTTGCGCAACGTCCGAGTTCAGACGCTATTCGTGATCCATCATGCACCGACGGCTGAGTTTGTCCGTCCTGGCATTCAGAGAACCTGCCAGGTGTTGAATCACCAGGGTCACGCCCTGATGTTCCAGCCACTGCCAGAGGCGCAGAGCCTCCTGGCAAAGGGTCCACGACCTCACCCCGCCCTGTTTGTTGCAGTACCACATGGCGGGGGTGTTGTGCGTGAACACTTGCACTACACTCCCACGGACAGAGGGGAGGAATGCCTTCAGTGCTAGACGAATCGCCCGCAGCTCCAAAAGGTTGATATGGAGCCGGGACTCTGATCTCCGCCTCTCCCATGTGGCCTCCCCAGCCCTGGAGGGATGCGTTCGTCACAACTACGTTCTCCGGTTGGGGAAGGGAGAGGGATCTGCCGCTGACCCAATCGCGGTCCGTTAGCCACCACTGCAGCTGTCTCGCAGTGCCCTCCGAGATCAGGACATGGTCAGACAGGTTGCCCGGATGCTGTGCCCACTGAAACTTCAGGTCCCACTGCAGAGCCCGCATCCGCCACCGGGCGTGATGCACCACAAGGATGCAGGAGGCCATCAGCCCCAGAAGCCGCAGCGTCAACCTGACCGAGACCCGGGATAAAGGCTGAAAGAGTGGAATCAGAGCCTGAATATCCCGGACCCGCTGCTCGGGAGGATAAACCCGAAACTGCGCCGAGTCGAGAACCGCTCCGATGAAGAGGAGCTTCTGAGAGGGGCACAGGTGTGATTTCAGCACATTGATGGAAAACCCCAGCTGGTGGTGCAGGAGGTCTGCCGTAGTCTGGAGGTGGCTGACGACTGTCTGGGGCGAGCCCGCCTTGAACAACCAGTCGTCGAGGTAGGGGAAGACTGAAACCCCTAACCTGCGCAGATGAGCTGCGACCGCCGCCATCACTTTCGTCAACACCCGTGGGGCGCTGGTAAGGCCGAAGGGGAGCACGGTAAACTGAAAGTGCTCGTGGCCAACCGTGAACCACAGGTAGCGCTGGTGGGCCGGCAGGATGGGGACGTGAAAATAAGCGTCCTGCAAGTCCAACGCTACCATGCAGTCTTCTGGGTCCAGGGCAGTCAAGACCTGAGCCAGTGTCACCATTTTGAACCTCTCCTTCCGGAGGAAGCCGTTGACGTTCCGTAGATCCAAGATAGGGAGTAGGCCCCCTTTGCACTTCTAGGGTACCAGAAAGTAGTGGGAGTAGAAACCACACCCTACTTCTGGCCCAGGAACGCGCTCGATGGCCCCCTTGGCCAAGAGGGCCGTAACTTCCTCCTGCAGAAGTCGCAAATGATCCCCCGATACGCAGTGATATTGCGGTGGCATGGCTGGAGGGGTCGCCTCGAAGGGGAGGGAGTAGCCCCTTCGGACGATTTGCAGCACCCACCTGTCCGATGTGACAGTGCACCAGTGGAGGATGTGATGGCGAACCCTGCCCCCCCACTGGCGTCACATGGGCCTGAAAGCACGGACTAGGAGGGTTTTGAGGCGGATGCTGCGGGGGAAGGTGTGGACTGACCTCGCCGTTGTCCCCTACCGCCACCACGGCGGTTTCCACAGCCGCCACCGCATTGGATATTACACTGCGGTGCGTGGCTGACAGCACGTGTGGGGGCGCCTCTTCCTTGGCCACGAAAGGAGCGAAAGGCACCCATTTGCTGGCGCAGGGCCGAGAGGCCCAAGGACCTGGCCGTAGCCCTGGAGTCCTTAAAGCGCTCAAGCGCATGGTCTGCCTTGTCGCCAAAAAGCGACAGCCATCATGCGGCACGTCCATGAGTGTATTCTGGACATCGGCCGAGAAGTTGGCGGACCTCAACCAGGTGTGGTGACGAATCGCCACCGTTGTTGCCATCGCTTTGCCCAGTGAGTCGGTGGTATCCAGCTCACACCGAATAGAGTACCGTGCCGCATCTCTGCCTTCCACAAGGGCCTGGCCGAGTTTAGCCCGTACCTCCAACGGGCATTCTGGCAGCACGTCCGCGACCGTATCCCACTTATATATAGGTGAGCTAGTGTTCCTTCGTCACGGCGTGGTTGTTAGCCGAAACTGACTTATCCGAGGACTTTAACTTAAGTATTTCTCAAAAACTTGAATGTTCTACTGCAACACCGGAAACACTGCCTACTGCGATTTAATGATAAGAACTTCTGTAACTACTAAGCCTTGAGAAAGCCCTGGCATGATCTGCCACATAGGGAGAAACACGTGTCGGCTGTTTCTTTGTCACTGTCAACAAAAGCTGGCTGTTTTTCTTCAATAAAAGATTTGGTGATATAAACAAAGAGAATTATGGATTAAATGAGTGACAAAATATTGGATATGAAGTATTAACTGTCAACCAACGAAATATTTGATAAAAAGGATTTATCCTAGGTGTCTTAGTAATTGCCAGGAGACCCTATCAAAGGCCTACTCGGCGTCAAGAAGAACTAATGCCATAGGGTCTCCTGTAACTTCCATGCTGTCAAATAGGGTGATCACTATCTGAATGCGATTAGTAGTTGATCTCCCTGCTAAAAAAACGTGTTAGTATTTAGCAATTACTTAATGAATGATAGGGGCGATTCGATTCGCCAAAACTTTCGAGTATAATTTGGAATTTGCATTAATAAGAGTGATGGGCCGTATGAGCCTAGCTGATCTGGAGGCTTATTCTTTTTTTAGGGAAAATGACTATCTTTGCCCTAGACCAGGAATTTGGAGGCTGTCTTCCTTTGAAAATGTGTACGATTAAGTCAAGTAAAATACCTTTGATCTGATCTAAAAACACTAAATAAAATTCCGAAGGTATATTATCCAATCCGGTTACTTTCCGTTTCGGTAAGTTTTTGATTGTAGTTACAATTTCTTCTATGTTAGGGATTTAATCTAAGGTAAACTGATCTTCCTCGTCGAACCTGTTGGAGCCTCCTCTATCTAAGTATCTTTTGATATTTTCTGAGTCCCCCACCCCCTCCTCAGCATACAGAGTACTATAAAATCGCCAGAATGCCTCTCTGATCCGTTCTGGGTCAGATATGTAGCCTTCCACTGAGTCCTGTATTTCACGTATCAAATTTACTGAAGCCTGTTGCGTCATACGAATAGCCAGCTGATGGCCAACTTGCTCATTGACCTCATACAACATCTCTTTATGAGCTGCGTTTTTTTTTATGGCTTTGGCAGTAAAAGTATTTGTGATTGCTGTATTTGCGATTGCCACCTGGCTCTGTGTTCTAGTTATTTCTTCTAACCCTTGGATCCCTCGGGTCGCCCTTAACAGCTCTTCTTCGGCCAGTCAAAGATTTTCCTGCAGTTCCCTCATGTATTCCCTAGCCAGTTTATAAGCCTTCAGTGAATATTGCATTGTTTCTCCTCGAATCCCTGCTTTTAGGGTGACCCACATAACTTCAATTGATACACTCCCAATGTAATGTTGTCCTTTAAAAAATTAGGGATCCACTCTCTCATGTGAGCGCAATATTTGTCATCTAAAAGGAAGGATTTCTCAAATGTCCATGATCTAGGTGTTATGTTTCCTGGTGTTGTTTCTAGAGTACAGATTAGAGGGTTGTGGTCTGAAAGAATTTAGGGCCTGTGTTCCTTCCCTAAAACTGTGTTGAAACTAAAACCCAATTGGCATCTCTGGTCCCCTGTCAGCCCCTAGTAAATGCTACCCTAGGTACACAGGGCATGGTGACCAGAGAAGACCCCTGAGGGCTGCAGCACTTATTGTGCCACCCGCAGGGGCCCTGTACCCTGACACCCACACAGTGCCTTTGCAGGCTGAATGTCTAAGTACAGAACTAAACAAAGAGTCGACTTGGCACACATCCCTGTGTGCCATGCCCACAGAACCCACTGCCCTAGCATACTTCAGTCACCCCTCTAGCTGGGTGCCCTATGCCAGCAGTGTGGGCACAAGTGCATGAGCCCTGTGCCCCTACAGTACCCAGGGCCATTCCAGGGCACTATAAGTGCAGTGATGCCATTAAGAGTATATGGTGCGGGGAGGTTGTCATTACGAACTCTACAGCACCATAATGGCTACACTGAAGACTGATAAGTTTGGTACCAAACTTCTCAGCACATTAAACCCGCACTGATACCAGTGTGGGATTTAATGTAAAATGCACCAGAGGGCATCTTAGAGATGCCCCCTGAAAACCTAACCTACAATCCACGTCTGGTCTGAGTGGCTGCAGAGGCTGCCACACAGCAGACTTGTTGCTGGACCCCTGGGTGGAGAGCCCCCGCTCTCCTGGGCCTGCAACAATGCACATCCTCGGCGAGGTGCTAGGTCTCCTCCCCCAGGATGGGCAGGGGGTAGCTTCAAAGGCATGCCGCCTCTGTGAGCTTCTCCAGACCAGTTGCTGTACTCAGCAACTGGCCCGCCCGGTTCTAACCCCCACTCTGGCGGGAAGACTGGCGGGAAACCCTACGTCAGGAAGGGGGTGTGCCAGCCTGTGCCAACACCACCCCTCAGGTGGGAGAGGCGAGGTGAAGCACGGCCCCGGGCTCCGGCCATCTTGAAGATGGGGAGCCCTACTCAATCACAGCTAGGCTCCTGCCCTCCTCCCACAGGAGAGGAGTAGGCTAGGGGGTGTACCCACCCCAGGACAGGGACATATTGGTCCCTGGCCTTGCCCTACCTGTAACGCCCCTAGATTTAGTATTTAGGGTCACCTTGAACCTTCCTTCCAGAGATCCCGATAAGAAAGAGAAGAAAGAAGATCAAGAAGAAGAAGACCGGCCGTGCAGCTGCTAACAACAGGACGACAACAACTGACTTTGCCCCAGCCCTACCGGCCTGTCGATCCTGGAACCTGCTCCTGCCTAATCCCGGCGACTCCTGCGGACAGCAACCTTGGGACAGCCAGAGGACCTGCCTGCCTTGACCGTCCTAAAGCCTGGGACTCCCCCAGCAGAGGCTCTGCTGCAACAACACCCCTGGTGTCAGCCAGGAAGCTCCGTACAAACCCACTCTGCACCCGCCGGGCCCGGCCCGTGCAAGAGTGATCCAGGACCACAAGGACGTCCCTCCGGTGACTGGGACCCAAAGTCCAGTGCCCAAAGACCCTCCTCAACGACCCCGATGATGCCTGAAGCCTCAGGACAAAGGACCCCTCCGACCGCGAGCAGCAGGGGGTAAGATTTACCGACCTCAAAATACACCCCTGTACCTGGCGCCCCACGGCCCCCTGTGCCCAACTCCTGGGTGCCTATCTATACTCCAAGATCCCAACTTACCCATCGAAGTGTTGGTCGCTCCAGAAGATCCTCCGTCCCAGAGCCTGCAGCCTTTGTTCCCTTTTCAAGTTCCTCACTGAATACCATTGAGCGTCCGATGGCTCAAAAGCACCCTGCCCCCAGCCGCCCGAGTGCCCCTGGCAGGGCAACCTGTACCCTATCCTACTTCCCCCTTTGCCCTGAGCAAGTAACTAGGAGCCCAGCTCTCACAGCCGCGTGGCCTGCTAGCCAGCAGCCACCAACCAGAGGCCACCTGACCCCCATTGGATAACATTAGGCCTAACTACCTCTGCACCCGGCCGCCCCTGCGCCGCTGAGGGTGAACCAACTGTAACTACCTGACCCTGGAGGACCCCGGAGTCTAAGCCCTGAACCTTAACTTCACCGGTCGAAAAATCTTCTAAGTGTGGAGTTTTGAAAACGTAAAATATTCATATAAAATCAACCGAATTTCGAAGTACTCACCTGTGCTCAGGAGAGAAGCCAGTACTGTACCTTGTGGCCCAGTACTGAACCGCAAAAGTAATCCTTACCGGGTTTACATATGTTTCATTGACTTAAACACTTTAGGTTTCCGGCCCTTGTACTGCCAGTCATCCTTCAAAGACCAGTCACTGGGGAGGTTGATGTTAAAATCCCGGCAGATCAGTAAGGGTAGAGGCCAGTGCGTGAGCTCATTAGAAATCTCATGGAAGACTGACGGATCGTCGCTATTGCTCCCATATATAGCGCAAAGAGTTATCTTTTGCCGCTGTCCATCTTGGCACTCTGTGACTGCCCAGCAGCCAAATTTATCAGCTTTAGAGTGGTTAAAAGTATACCCCGAGCCCCTGGCTAATATAGCAACCTTCCGTACCCGAGCCCCCTGTGAAGTTGCACAAACCAGTTTATACCCCAGTGTTTTTAAAATGTGTGTTTGTGCGCCCTCTATATGAGTTTCCTGTAAACAGACAACATTTGTGCCATTGGTTTGTAATCCTATCGCAACAATTTTTCTCTTTTTAATGTCGTTTAAGCCACAGATATTTAAGGATAGCACTCTTAGCACCCCCATCTCGCTAGTTCATGTGGTCCGAATGTGTGCTCTGGATTTTGCATAGCCCCTTTGCTAAACCATAACCTGATATTTTCAACATACCAGTTTGCCCTGTTGAGGTTCCCCTTACTCTTACTCAAAATAACAACCTGTCTGACCTTCCACCCTTTTTCAAGTTCCTCATTGAATACCATTGAGCGTCCGACGGCTCAAAAGCACCCTGCACCCAGCCGCCCGAGTGCCCCTGGCAGGGCAACCTGTACCCTATCCTACTTCCCCCTTTGCCCTGAGCAAGTGACCAGGAGCCCAGCTCCCACAGCCGCGTGGCCAGCTAGCCAGCAGCCACCAACCAGAGGCCCCCTGACCCCCTTTGGTTAACAATAGGCCTAACTACCTCTGCACCCGGCCGCCCCTGCGCCGCTGACGGTGAACCGACTGTAACTACCTGACCCTGGGGGACCCCTGAGTCTAAGCCCTGAACCTTAACTTCACCAGTCGAGTACCCACCTGGAAACCGATAACTCACTTACCTGCCTATGGATAACATTGACTGGTTTGATTCGAAAAATCTTCTAAGTGTGGAGTTTTGAAAACTTAAAATATTCATATAAAATCAACCGAATTCCGAATCTCGAAGTACTCACCTGTGCTCAGGAGAGAAGCCAGTACTGTATCTTGTGGCCCAGTGCTGAACCGCAAAAGAAATCCTTACCGGGTTTACTAGTAACCTGTATTTTCTCCATAGGAATCCATTGTCTGCTTTTCTATGAAATTTCTTCTGTCTACTTTTGAAAAATGTAAATATTCTTAAAAAATCATACGAAATACTGAAACGTAATTACTTACCTGTTTTAAGTTGAGACCCCAGTGCTGGACCTAGGAGCCCAGTCCTGAATTACAAAAGTAACGAGATCATACTTTACCTGCAACCTGAATTTTCTCACTTTGGATAACATTGCCAGATTTTCATTGAAAAGTTTCTAAGTGTGAACTTTTAAAATAGCTTAATATTCCTGAAAAATCACCGCAATAACTAAAACGTTTTTACAAACTGTTTTCAGCTTAGACCCCAAGACTGAATCTAGGATCCAGTCCTGGGATTACCAAAGTAATCTATAAAGTAATCAACTGCATTGATGTAGAAAAACCCATTGAGCTCAATGTTAAGCTGTGTTTAGAACTGTGTTGCCTACTGCAACCACTGTACCTATTGTGTTTCCAAAGTTTATTGCCTTTCTGCAAAGTACTCATCTGAGATCACTCATATTGAGCAAAGTATATTTTGATACCTGTTGGTTCTAAAAATATAACAATTATATCTTTTGATATAAAAACAATTGGCCTGGAGTTCAGTCCTTGAGTGTGTGAAACCTTTTGCTGACTGGGTGTGTACAACAAATGCTTTACACTGTCCACTGGTACTGCCTTACTGCTCGACCAATCTACCACTTTAAAGAGTAAGGTCACACCTGGCTTTAACCTCTGTTATACCTCTGGGGTTTGTGGACTCTATACATACTGTACCTTATTCTGGTCCAGTATATATAGAGCCACTTTCTCACAGGGAGCAAACAAGAAGGAAAAAAATACCATATGTCCACCTCACTTAAGTTATAGCCTCTACTTCCTACATTCCATATCACATTTTAGCACAAGTTGTCAAGCCGGGGCATTTCTATTGCAAGATTACATAAGTTACTTATGTCCTGAAATTTTCTCTAGATACTTTTTAGCCTGTACTTCGGAAATAAAACTACGAGTAGTCCCTTGGTGAACAACTTTCAGTCTGGCAGTATTATGAAGGTACACTATTTCCTCAAGCTTCTGAAAGGGATCAAAGAGCTGCCTCATTCTCCATCTGCGCTCAACTGTAGTGTGTGCAAAATCAGGCCTGGTAAAAAAAAGTTATTCCATCAAACAACCGCTTGCTTGTGGGTCTAGCAAGATCATAAAGAGCTTGCCGGAGCAGAACATTTCCAAAAAACAAAAGCTTAGCGGGGGGATATTGTTGAGCTTGCGAATTGCGTTTCCTGGGAGACAGAGTGTAGTGTAGCTCCTATTTTCCCAATAGGCTCTGCGCATTGGAATAGTGCCTACAGCAGTAAAGGCCTAGGCCAGACGTTAACTAGGTCTACTACTGTCGATACTAGACTTAATTTTTGGGTTTGCCAGCTAAGCTCAGAGTTCGCTAGAAACTTTCTCGAATGTTCAAGGAAGGATTAACTCCCCTGATTAGACAAGAAGGGATTTAGTTTCTGACAACCATAGAACATGACAACTTTGCTCTCCCCTAATCAAGAGTCAATCTCGAGAGTCGTGTGAGCACAAGGCAATTATTTTACTCAGTCAGTACGTGCATTCTTAGTCTCATCAGAATGTAGAGAAAAGGAAGAGACGGGCGTGTTCAATAAAAGATGTTATTTATTGATCAGTCTCTTTTCTCGTACAAGAGAAATGGATCGATATTATTGCAATACTTATAGTTAAGTAAAGTGCATACATTAGAAGCAATAGTATAAAATAATACTGTAAAAACATTGATATGGTTTCTGAGCCATATGATGTTTAAAATGATTAAAATATATTTACATACACATATACATTTGACTAAACGTACTCAACTGGTGTTTCTAAATACGCCTACCCTGTGTACCTGACCTAAGTCTAATGCGTGGGCGGGAATAGAAAGTTACAGTTTTAGTTTAAGTTTGTTTTTGCCAAGTGAATAACTAAAGAATTCTCTAGGAGGGGTTATTCAGTTCTGTACCTGGAATTTAGGATGAATGAGGAATGGTATCTCTTTCTCTGCTCTCGATATTCCAGGCTGCCTGCGAGGGCTGCCCAGAAGCGCCGGTGCTGGGTCTCTCGGCTTGAGATAGCAGCGCGTCTCTCAGCGCGTCAGGAAGGCGGGGCTGCTGCCTGCGGGGTCTGCTTCTGCTCTCGGCTTCGGCAAGTATGGCTGCTCCGTCTTGTCACCACGCGTGTGTTTGCATAGGGCAAGGTCGGCAATATTTATACCTTAAAGGTGCCGGGATTGACGTAAGGATGGACATAGGTACGTCAATAAAGATGTCATACGACTTGCTCGTTAGCACATTCTTTACTAAAGTTCTCTGTGAAATCAAAACAATGGCCGCACGGATTATCCAGGTTGTCATAGGTTTGATTTGTTATGAGAACGTCGTATGCCTTATCAGGGGCTGGAGGAATATCGCTTGTCTAATTAGATCTCAAGCGTTATGACCTAATCAGATAACACGTTCCTGTGCCGTAGTGTGACTGCGTCAGATAACGGTATCTGCATCATGGGGGTTTTCTTGCCTCATGGGCTGACTGTTAGTTAACTAGCTAGTAAGTTTAACCAGAATAGGGTCAGGAATAGGGGGATCGAATCAGAACCTATAGAAATACACGACACCCACTCCACGCTAACTATGGTCATATCTACTAATCTATGCATAGTATAACATAGTACAACATACTATAGAGTATAGTGTATACCTTACCACCCCAAAATACATAAATGCATTTCGAAATTTTCAAATATACTGAAAAATTGCAGTCATATATATTGTATGCACTTAAGCTATGAATTAAATGCAAAAGTGAACACGCATTGTTATGCATTATCGATTGTTGGTATATGAGAAATACACATGAAATGGCTCTTAATATGGCTATACAGAAAAAAAGTCGAAACCATTTCATCACATAAAATCTATTGCGAACATACCAGCGGGCAGCTAAAGTCTATAAAGTCTATAAATTATCTAAAATAGAAATCTTAGTTCTCTTGGAATAGTCTCTTACTTTAAGTAGAAAATCAGTGTCCCGGGAAAAAATATATAGAAAAATATTTAAGGGGCTTGCTGAAAAAAGTTGCTGTCCGTGAACTGGATTGTAATTGTTCATGTGACTTTATTTTTAAAGTTGAAGGCCGAATTCAGGGAACGCCGTGTGCGAGTTTACTCAAAAGTCTCTATTTCTGTTCCGGAGAGAACATCATATCATTCAGGCTTTCGAAAAAACTGTCAACAGCTTCATGGGAAAGTTCCTCTAAGTCGGAAATAGGGGTAACCATGCATTCATGCGCATGATTGTCTCCATTGACATTCTGATTTGCATTGCTGACAGAAGGCCGTACCTGTTCGATGCTGCTTTCATCTTGAACTTCACTACTCTTCAATCACAGTGGTGAAGATTCCAGGAATGCCGTCATCAGAATTGGCAGCCTTTGAGGGCAGCACAGTGCGTGAACCTTGGTAGGAGCCAACAGTGTATCTGCATCCACCGGCGCATCCGATTGTAGCGTCAGACAGGTGTCTAACACGCATTCTTCTCCGCATAGCAGACACCTTAGTACAGGTAAAACACACCTTTGCCACATTGGTCGAAATGATAGAAACCAAGTCATGTTTAGGTCTCTAAGCCGGGATAGTCCCAGGATTTTTGATATCCGGTCCCGGTATCCAATGGCTAGGATCGTATCTTCCATTGTCGCGAGAGTTTGATCTGTGACATGGGTTGCCATAACGAAAAATAAGGACTAGGAATAGGATTCCTGCAATTAGTCCTAGGATCAGGGGAAGTCCGCCAAAAATCGAATGGACGAAGTCTGGAAAAATACCCAGTATGGCTTTGAATGGTGTTAATGCCATCGAAAATACTGTCTTAAATACCTTTGAGACCCCTGTGGTATCAGAAATATTTAAGATTTCGCTCAGGATTTCCGCGAAATGTACGGGGGAATTAGTTGATAATAATGTATGTATCTCTGCAGTCGTCCTTGCGACTTGTAGATCATACGTTTCTTTAGATGACGTGAGCCTTGTAGGCGTCTGAAGAAGCACTGTTTTCATTCTGCTTAAAGTGTCTATTCGAATAGAAGTAATTTTCAAACTGGGCCATGCCCTCGCCTCCCTGTCTAGAAAGGAGCTGGGAAACAAAGAACGTCCACAGCACTTGACCTTCGCCGTCGTAGTGACGAGATAAGGAGTCCCGGGCATAAGACTACAGCATCTGCGGTCTACAATAAGAATGTAACTCCCATTATAGAGTCTTTGAAAGAATGGTTCTATTTCAGTTGCAGGTGCGCCTTGCTGGTGACATGAAAGGTTGTATGAATTCCCTTCACAGGCTCCGTGCAAACTAATACCGTTACACAGAAGCGTGCCGCTTAGTGACATAGCACAATTGTTGCCACTAAGAAACACTTTCTGTCCTTTGTTACTGACACATGCATGTGAATAGGGCAGGTTCCATGTTGTTTTAAGGTACCCCTTTCCCAATTTCTCGTACATGCCAGCCTGTATATATTTTTGGCAGTATTGAAACCTGAAGGTTGAGATTGGAATATTTATGATTCCGTGGATTATCCATTCACTGACAGGTCGTTCTGACATTGTCAACGGTAATCTTTCTAGTTTTTCAATGCTCAAGATTGTATAATCAGCACCCTTCTGCGCCATACCGATCTGTCTATCAGTAAGGTTAAAGATTTGAAATAGTGACGTTGTGTTGATTAAACGCCAAGGCACGTAGCCTGAACGCAGATTTTGTAACGTCCAGCCAAGCTGTACAATAGAACGCAATTGTGACTGACCATGTTGTAATAACAGTAAGTCTTGCGATAATATATCGATTGCTGAAGACACAATGCTGTCCAATGAAAAAATTCTGGAGGACAGAGTCATTAACCCATTGTCCACTACAGAAAGTGATTTTTCCAAATTAATACGGTCAATTTCCCGTATTCTTTCTGCTGTCTCAATTTGAGTAACCTTCCAGGCCTCATTGTATGCTGCATATACAGAGGCTGCTATGAAACGCTTTTGACGCTGTTTGCGTGGTCCCATTATGAAATCACGCAAGTCAGCACCATCAGTAAGTAAAGTTAGGTGTTGCTTAATTTCAGGCAGTGTGGAAGTTTGTAGCCATTGAAGGCATAATTTGCCCACACTGTAGGTTGTTATTATCCCTGGGTGATGTCTTTGGGGATATCTAGGGTCTGGCCTGTTCATTTTGAAACCCTGTGTTTTATTCAGGAATCTATCTTGACAGTTATTTGTATCTGTGGGCCAGATCAACCATTGTTTCCAATCAGGATGTGTTCTGTTTTGGTTAAGTATATGGTTTATGTCTATTTCTTCATCTGTTTCAGAGTTATTGCTAAACATTGTTGGCTTTGGAATAGACAGGTTATTTAAATCTTTGATTTTGGCTAAGCCAAGACAGGTGGTTTGTTGAACGGTGTCATTTAAAAATATCATTTGTTCTGGGATCATGCAGGCTCTAAACAAAGCTTCTAAACCCTGTACTTGCCATTCTTTTGTGCCCCAAACACTTTTCAAATCAACATTTTTGTCCCAATAATCGAATCCAAAAGTATTCATTTTTTCAAAGAAAGAATCAGAATAAATCAATTTTGTGTTGGTTATCATGGTTTTCATCCCTGTCTTGTTTGACAATTTGTAATAAAATGTTTCAGCATTAGTTATGTTAAAACCTGAAAAGTATGAATATTTGCCATACACGGTTCTAGAGCTCCCTTTTGGAGGTGTAGCACAATGTTCCCATTGATTAAATTTTAAAACATTTCTAGGCTGTGCAGATTTATGCAAGAAATGGTTACCATAGTGGTTATAGCAATACATACTATCATAATTTGTAGAACCTTGCAAATAATCATGTTTTGTAAATTTAGCAGACATTACTAAGTCAGACATCATATTGTTTATACTTTCAAAGTCCCAATCATCAGCAAATGAGTTCGGTTTCGCAAAGTCACTCAAAGAGATCTTAATTTGGTGTGGATATTTCAGGATCTCGACCGGACCGTGAATTTCATAGTCAGTGTTGTCCCAGGCTACCCCACCAGGTATTGGAATTGCTGTGAAATTGGCTGAAGAAAGTTCTGAAGAAAGTTCTCGTTTCTCGACGTGTGAAGATGTCTGTGGTTTGAGGACCAAGTTGATGTTCTGACTTGCTGTGTCCATTTTAGCATATTTTCCCTCAATGAAGCGTCCCAAAGTAAATACCATGATGAGCCAAAGTATGAGGATAAATGCACCAAAACCCACCCAAAATTCAATCCATGGAGAAACCAGATATGTTTCTTTCAGTTGTTTCAAAAGTTCCTTAGCTTTGTCTTTAAAGGATTTTGATGATGGCTGTGTCTTTTGTTCGCTGAAGCCGTCAGAGGAATCATCGAAGTTGATGAAGTAACCGGATGCAGTTCTGTCAATTGTTCCAATTGGTTCAGGATTTTTGTTTCTCGCATTTTCACTTGGTACTTCTGTATAGATTGGTGTGTCTCTGCTAAATGTCTTTATTTGGGTTTTCAGAGGTCTAAGTTCTATTGCATTGTTGCATAGTCCTTGTTGTTCTTCTGTAGGCGTTTCGAATGTGATGAGCCTCTTTGATAGGACCTCTGTACTGGTAGCAAACCTTGGTGTTCTGCTACTTATTGGGAGTCCACTTGGCCTACTGTTGGTTATCGGCCACATGTTGTGGTTTTACCAGGTCGATGGATACAACTCGGTTCTCCTTTTTTCCAGCAAGTGGCGGTAGTACAACTGATCTTGTCCCGTTGACAGACAATACAGGAACTGCTTTTCTGTAAGAAGGCCCAAATTCCTTCTTTACCGCAATCTTCTCCCTGACTAGATCCCCGATTTTTGGAATCCAGACAGGTCTTGCTGGGACAGGTGGTGATTCTTCAGTGGTCGTTGGCTGTTCTTTCAACTGTATGTTGCTCAGGTCTTTTCTTGTTTTGTTTAAGTCCTGCAAAATAGCCAAACGGTCTTTGACTTCAAAGCTTTTTTCTGTTACCACTGAAGTCTGACTATCAAGGTCAGAGATCAACATCCTAGTTCCGAATAATAATTCGTACGGACTGAATCCCTTCAGAGAATTTCTTGGCAAGTTATTTAGACTACGTTGGACACTTATTAGATGTTTGACCCACCCAGCTCCCGAACCTAATACCTTTGCCGTTATAGATTGCTTTATGTCACGGTTTTTTCTTTCAACAATTCCGTTCCCCTCAGGGTGAAATGGACAAGAGTACCGCAATTGCACGCCCATGCTGACCATGGCCTCCTTATAAGCCCGAGAGCTAAAAGCAGGACCATTGTCCGAATGCAGAATGCCAATTGCGTATGTGCCGATAAAGACTCGCAAATCTTTTATAACAGTTCTGGCGTCAGCCGTTCGCTGGGGCCACATCCATATGAATCTCGTGCATGAGTCCACTGCGACCAAGATATATTTATAGTTACCATCCCTTTGTAAGGGACCGCAGTGGTCTAGATAAACACAGGCTAATGGTTTATCCGAGATTAGAAGGGGCGTCTGTGCTGGACGTCTCACAGTTGATACTTTCATTTTTTGACATATTTCACATGCTAGAACATAGTTCCTTGTTTGTCTTCTCATTTGTGGCCACCAGTATCTCTGTTTTAATAATGATACAGTGGCTGAGACGCCAGCATGGGTAGAAGCAAGCCCTTCGTGTGCCGCTATTATCAGTCCTAACCTATGTTCCATGTTTGGAATTGCCCTATCCCCCACTCCAGGGATTCGAGCAAAAGGAACATTGTTTGTATCAGTTATGTATGAGTATTTTACTGGAAAGCCTTTAGGGAGTGGTTCTATCGAATCCTTTTCTGAAGCGCTGACAGCTTGTAATATTTCGCTGTCTATTTTTGTTTTTGACCGGGTGACGGCAGCTACGGAAGCCGTTTGCACAGCTGCCTTCGCGGCCTCATCAGCCAATGAATTCCCTACAACGTGAACGCCATCACGCTGGTGACTCAGTGAGTGTGTCACGTGAGTCTTTGGTAGTTCTTTTTGTAAAAGAGCTACTTGTTCCCAGAGCATTTTATGCTTGATTGTGCCACCTTTCGCATCCTTGAAACCATTCTGAAGCCAGATCTGCAAGTATTCATTATAAGATTGAACGCAATAATACGAATCGCACACTATGAGCGTGGGGAATTCTCGATCGGTATTTTCAAGCGCCATCTTGAATGCTAGTAATTCAGCTCGCTGAGCTGTACAATCTCCTAGGGATTGTGTTTTAGTGAGGGTTGGTTTAAATTTCCCTTCGTGCCAACGACCTTTAACAATCGCGCACGCAGCACTGTAAGCTTGTTTACCCCCTACTGCGGGTTGTGCTGATCCGTCTGTATATATTATACAGCCGTAGTCATCTAGAGGCAGAATTTCGGTTGGCAGAGGACATTCAAATTCATATTGGAGAAATTCTTGTGTTTTTAAATAAGGATCAAATTCGTACATCACGTCTGTTGCAGCAAGAGAGTTAGCCCATTGTATCCATCTTGGATGTAGTGCTTTAGCATTTGGAATGCTTGCCTTTGTTACCGCCTCTAAGGCTGGTATTGGTGTCACGATTATTATTCGTTTACCTTGTGCCAGGGCTCGTTCTTTTGCTATAGCTGTCTGTGTTGCTGTAAGAATTTTTTCCGTTGGGCTAAATTTCATTTCAGCCTTAGTGTACAAGTGTGATTTGAATGCAATTGGTACCTTATCTCCCTCATTAGAGGTTAGGTATGTGAATCCGCATCTCCCTGGGATGACTCGGATCACAAGGTTGCGTGTATTATCACGGGTTTCTAATTTTGTTTTAATTAGCATGTCTGTTTGTAAGGATCTCAAAATTTCTGTGTGTGCTTGAGTCCAACTGGATCTTTTAAAGTCTGGTTTAATTAGATCATAAAGGGGTTTGACCCTTTCTGCGTAATTTGCAATATATGTTCTTCCGAAATTTAGGAAGCCTAGAATTGACTGTAGGTTTTTTAGTGTTTTAGGAGCTTGGATTACGGCACATTTCTCTAGGAAATTGTCTGCCAGGCTTTTGCCTTCACTTGATAACTCATATCCTAAGAATAGGACCGTCAGATGGGCAATTCTGGACTTTTTGAAGTTGAATTTGTAACCCTCTGCAGCGAAACCAAGTATTATGGTGTTCACTCTTTTCAAGTGAGTCTCCAAGTCATCATCTGTTAAGTAAATGTCATCGACATAAGATAATGCTTCATCATCATATAGTTGTAGTAATTCTGTTACTCTCGCTGAGAATACCCCCGGGCTATTCTTGTACCCCTGGGCTAACCGACAGAATTGTTTTTGAGTGCCATTTACTGAAAATGCAGTTAAATATCTGCTCTCTGGTGCTATGTTTTGACAAAAGAATCCATTGGAGATGTCCAAGGTTGTTTTGTATTTTTTGCGCACTATGTTATTCATTAGTGCAGCACTGTGTGAGTTTTGCACTGCAAAAGTTTTGCAACATGTGTTAAGGTGTCGGTAATCCAAAACTAGACGGTACGAATTGTCTGGTTTGGAGACCGGAAATAAAGGATTGTTCATTTGTGAGGTGCAAGTTTCAATCACCCCTTGGTATTCTAGCTGATCTAGTATTTCATTTACCTGTTTTTTAGCTTCTTGCTTAATTGGGTACTGCCTTTGTGCAGTAGGTTGTGATTTTAACTGGATTTTGTGAGGAGGAGAATCCTCATCCCATCCTACATGATTTTTATATAAAGCAGGTGCTAAGGCCACTGCCCACTTTCTAGCAAGTGTATATTTTTTATGAATCGGGATTTGATTCGAGAAGGCAGGCATAATTACTTCTTCGCCATGAGGGCACTCCCTGACAAACTCTGGTGGCCAGTCTTTTTCAGCTAGAAGTATGTCATAACCCTTTGAGAGGTTATCCCAAAATAGTCCCCTTATTTTCCTAGTCTTATCTCCCTCTATACGTAATGTTATCTCGTATATTTTGTGGGGCTTGCTAACTCTGGTATCTGCAGTTTCCACTTGAAGGTATTCATTCGTGTCCACTGTCTCCAGATGATCCATAAGGACTTTGCGAGCTATGCTCACCTCTGCTGCGCTGTCTAGCATTGTCTGAGCCCATTCTCCGTTTTTCAGTTGTGTCCTCAGTATTCTCGGCATTGTTAACTACCTTGATACTGGCTACCTTCTTTTTTGGAAATTGTGATTTCTTTTTCAGTTGAGCAGGTTCCTTGTCTTTGGACTTGGCGTGCTCTTCTGATCGTCCTCTTCTTTCCGATTTCTGCGAGGAATTCTGAAAAGATTGAGAGGGACGTGTATCAATGTCTTGATATCTATCAGGTTTTTTAATATTATCCCTATTTCTAAGGTTATATCTATTCCCAGAGGGTTCACTCTGAGGTGACCTTTGTCTCGGGTTTGGAGATTTCTCTCTTCGCCTAGGAGACCTTCCTCTGGACTGGAATTTCTTTTCTTTAGGATTGGATTGGTTATTTCCATCCCAGTTCTTTTTTGGTGAATTATTATTAAAAAATATTTTTTCTGGACTAGTAGTCAGTTGCGGTTTTACTGGTATTCCACCTAGACTATCTCTGCCTAGTTCTTCATAGGATTTTTCTATGATTCTGGCAATTTCAGCTGGTTGGTCTGCTATATCTGTCTCTTTTAACCTCTGGCGGATCGCCACGTTTGCTGCTTCACCTTTTATGTTGGCTAGTAATATAGCCGAGACTTGCTTGAAGTCTTTCAGTAATTTCATACCAAGAGTTAAAGCAGGTTCTGGACCGTATTCATCTTGAATTTGTTTTAGCACATCTGGTATCACCGAAATGGATGGAACACCGTGCGTTTTTGTATAGATGGAAGCAAAGACTGTACCCCAAGTGTCACAGTCCTCAATGTGTGGTGCGATTCCCATTGGGAGACATATAGTCAGAATCCTGTGTTTTTCTAATGGGGTGGTGTCAGGAAACACCGCCTCTATTTGGGTAATTTTCTGTGCCAACCAGAATGGTATTTGTTCCCGTTTAGCTGGAACTTTACCTAGGCAGGATTGGATGTTCTGTGGTGTAATTTTATTTGTGTTCCCCTGGTGAGGGGTCAGCTGTGGAAGTTTAATCGCTGGCTGAATTGTTGAAGTCCGCATTACATACTGAACTAATTGTCTGTGAATTTTTAGTAGTTGTTTTAGCTGTATTAACAGCTCTGCTGCAGGCATTCTTTCGATGTCTGGATGTGGTGTGTATCCGGCTAGGACCGGCCACGTTGCTCCTGGTCTTCCTAAAGGACCGAGCCTTGTAATGTGATTGTTATGTATTAGGGCGCCATCAAATAAGAGCAAATGCTCTTGGAATTTGAGTGGTACTTCCACCTCCTCGAAAGGAGTGTACGTTTCAGGAGGTTCCTCTACTTTGTAATAGTGGAAGTACTTTGTTACAGCATTTGCTGCTGGAAAATGTATCCATGTATAGTATACCTCTGTCTGCCGATATTCGTGTGCCTCAATTACGAATATGACTGTGCCACCTCTAGGTGTCAGTCCATTTTCTATAAGTTTTAAGGTTATAGATCTCCTTTTAATGACCGGAATAAGTATTATATCCGCGTCTGCTGCTTGCATGGTAGCATCAGCATCTGCTATTTCAGTAGCTAATCTAATTGCCTCTCTTTCTCCATCACTGTCTCCCATTTTACTGACAGGATGGTATTATTTTTGTTTGCAGATCAGGTTTCTTTATGGAAACAGAGATTAGATGCACAATATTCTGGAACTGTTTTATCCTTCAACGTTGACTAGACCAAGAACCATACATAGGAGTTCCCTCCTGCGAGGTTTTGGAGGATATTATAACCTTTCACCCACTCCAGACGTCTTTGGAGTATTTGGGAAAAGGGGTCTGAGTGAGAAAGCACGACTGAGTTACTCTAAATGTCTTACGTTAGTTTTATCGCCCTTTCCAAACGCGTTGGGCGCCATGTAGTGTAGCTCCTATTTTCCCAATAGGCTCTGCGCATTGGAATAGTGCCTACAGCAGTAAAGGCCTAGGCCAGACGTTAACTAGGTCTACTACTGTCGATACTAGACTTAATTTTTGGGTTTGCCAGCTAAGCTCAGAGTTCGCTAGAAACTTTCTCGAATGTTCAAGGAAGGATTAACTCCCCTGATTAGACAAGAAGGGATTTAGTTTCTGACAACCATAGAACATGACAACTTTGCTCTCCCCTAATCAAGAGTCAATCTCGAGAGTCGTGTGAGCACAAGGCAATTATTTTACTCAGTCAGTACGTGCATTCTTAGTCTCATCAGAATGTAGAGAAAAGGAAGAGACGGGCGTGTTCAATAAAAGATGTTATTTATTGATCAGTCTCTTTTCTCGTACAAGAGAAATGGATCGATATTATTGCAATACTTATAGTTAAGTAAAGTGCATACATTAGAAGCAATAGTATAAAATAATACTGTAAAAACATTGATATGGTTTCTGAGCCATATGATGTTTAAAATGATTAAAATATATTTACATACACATATACATTTGACTAAACGTACTCAACTGGTGTTTCTAAATACGCCTACCCTGTGTACCTGACCTAAGTCTAATGCGTGGGCGGGAATAGAAAGTTACAGTTTTAGTTTAAGTTTGTTTTTGCCAAGTGAATAACTAAAGAATTCTCTAGGAGGGGTTATTCAGTTCTGTACCTGGAATTTAGGATGAATGAGGAATGGTATCTCTTTCTCTGCTCTCGATATTCCAGGCTGCCTGCGAGGGCTGCCCAGAAGCGCCGGTGCTGGGTCTCTCGGCTTGAGATAGCAGCGCGTCTCTCAGCGCGTCAGGAAGGCGGGGCTGCTGCCTGCGGGGTCTGCTTCTGCTCTCGGCTTCGGCAAGTATGGCTGCTCCGTCTTGTCACCACGCGTGTGTTTGCATAGGGCAAGGTCGGCAATATTTATACCTTAAAGGTGCCGGGATTGACGTAAGGATGGACATAGGTACGTCAATAAAGATGTCATACGACTTGCTCGTTAGCACATTCTTTACTAAAGTTCTCTGTGAAATCAAAACAATGGCCGCACGGATTATCCAGGTTGTCATAGGTTTGATTTGTTATGAGAACGTCGTATGCCTTATCAGGGGCTGGAGGAATATCGCTTGTCTAATTAGATCTCAAGCGTTATGACCTAATCAGATAACACGTTCCTGTGCCGTAGTGTGACTGCGTCAGATAACGGTATCTGCATCATGGGGGTTTTCTTGCCTCATGGGCTGACTGTTAGTTAACTAGCTAGTAAGTTTAACCAGAATAGGGTCAGGAATAGGGGGATCGAATCAGAACCTATAGAAATACACGACAAGAGGAAACCTATGGGCTCTTTGAATTTCCTTGCCCCAATCCTAGGATTATAGTTCAGGGAATGAGCCTTTAAGAAGCGTGATAATGAATTTTCTGGGATCATCTTTTTCGGCCCTCTCTGGTGTTGTATGGCATTTTAGGACCCTAGTGTAATTTTCCCAATTCATGCCCATATATAGGTATAAATCACCTTGTCCTTATACAGGCATAGAAGAACAAGTTACTTACCTTGGGTAACGTTTTTTCTGGTGGATACAGTATCTGCCGGTGGATTCCTCACCTTGTGAATATCCCCCTGCGTCAGCAACGTTCGGAAAATTCTTTTGTAGCTTGCCGGCGTGGACGACGTCACAGGAGCACGACATCGCACGCGGCTCCGCTGACGTCAACGACACCATAATAGGCCGGCGTGATGACATCAGTTCCGTCCTTTTTTCCGTGCCTTCGAGGCACACGGACGGACCGACAACAGTAGATATATACACAGTGTACACAGCACAAAATAGTCAAGGTAACACACAAAGTGTGAATACAACATAGCAGATCATGTACAAAAACACATTTCCTTTGAAGATAACATGTAAACATTAAAACATTGCTATCATTTCAGGAATAGAAGAGTGGACAACGGGGAGACGGGTGGGCATGTGAGGAATCCACAGGCAGATACTGTATCCACCAGAAAAAGCGTTACCGAAGGGTAATGGACTGCCCCAGATGGAAGGGAGTTACCACCTTAGGCAGAAAAGCAGTCCTGGTCCTAAGAACCATTCGTTCAGCATGAATGGTCAAGAATGGGGCCTTGGAACTAAGAGCTTGAAGCTCACTTACCCTCCTTGCCGAGGTAATTGCAACCAGGAAGACCGTTTTAAAAGATAAAAGTCTCATGGAACACTTGTGCAAAGGTTCGAAAGGAGAACCCATCAAAAAAGTCAGCACAAGATTCAAGTCCCATTGAGGCACAATGAAGGGAGTGGGATGAAATGTATTTGTAAGGCCCTTAAGAAACTTTAAAACCACAGGAGATTTAAACAGACGGCTGATCCGGTAGGCAGAGAAAAGATGACAAGGCCGAAAGATAACCCTTGATTGTTGCTACAGCAAACCCTTGCCGAGCCAAGGAAAGAGCAAACTGAAGTATGTCAGACAATCGAGCCTTCAAAGGGTCAATGGACTTGTCCCCACACCGAGTAACAGATTAAGACCACCTGTAAGAATAGATAGATTTGGTGGAATCACGCCTGGCCGATAGAATGACATCCACCATGTCATGTGGGCGAGAAAAGGAATTCAGGTTGCCCCGTTCAATCTCCAGGCATGAAGGTGTAAGGTCTGGATGTGGGGGTGTAGAACCTTCCCCTCCATCTGAGAGAGGAGATCTGCCCTGAGAGGGAGACGGAGCGGCAGGCACGAGGAGAGGTGGAGAAGATCTGTGTACCACACCCTTCTTGGCCAATCCGGGGCGATCAATATGACTTGGGCCCGGTCTTGGCGAATCTTTCTCAGAACCCGAGGAATCAAGGGTATGGGAGGAAACGCGTAAAGGAGCTGTGAGCCCCAACTCATCTGAAACGCGTCCCCAAAGGCTCCCTGCATCTGAAACTGGAGAGTGCAGAATGACGGGCAGTGAGCATTTTCGTGAGTGGCGAACAGGTCCACCTGAGGAGTCCCACACGTCCGAAAGATGTGACGAACTACCTCTGGATGAAGCCTATACTCATGGTCGGCTGAGAACTGCAGACTGAGACTGTCTGCACGCACGTTCAGAAGTCCGGGCAGATGATTTGCCATCAGACACATTTGATGGTCCTGAACGCAGGACCAGAGACGCAGAGCCTCTCTGCAGAGACACTGCGACCCCACTCCTCCCTGCTTGTTGACATACCACATCGCAGTGGTGTTGTCCGTCAGGACTTGAATCGATCGACCGCGAAGGGAAGGGAGGAAGGCCTTGAGTGCTAGACATATTGCCCGTAACTCCAAAAGGTTGATGTGAAACAACCTTTCCTCTGGAGACCAAAGACCCTTGATCTCCAGATCCCCCAGAGGAGCACCCCACCCTAGAGTGGATGCATCCATTATCACCGTGGCAACCGATGGAGGCAGATTGAAAGGCTTTCCTTGAGAAAGATTGCCTTCCACGCCCCACCAAGTCAGATCCGCCGCAGATTCTCTGGAGATCCTCACAGACTCCATGAGATCTCCGTTGTGTTGATACCACTGCCTGCGGAGGCACCACTGGAGTGCCCTCATATGCCAGCGTGCATGATTGACCAGCAGAATGCAGGAAGCCATCAGACCGAGCAGACGTAGGACCTTCAGGACTGGAATGACCGCTCCATTGTAAAACAAGGTAATCATTTCCTGTATGTCGAGAATCTTTTGTGGTGGAGGGAATGCCCGACACACAGTGGTATCCAGTACCGCACCTATGAACAGGTTGCGCTGGGAGGGCACCAGGTGAGATTTGGGCACATTTATCGAGAAACCCAACCTGTAAAACAACTGAGTTGTGACCTGCAAATGATGGAGCACTTTCTTTGGAGATTCTGATTTGATCAGCCAATCGTCCAGATAAGGGAATACTGGTATCCCTGACCTTCTGAGATGTGCTGCCACCACAGCTATCACCTTGGGGAAAACTCGAGGTGCAGTAGTAAGACCAAACGGAAGGACCACAAACTGGTAATGTTGCGAACCCACCGTAAAACTGAGATACTTCCTGTGGGACTTCAGGATGGGAATATGGAAATAAGCATCCTGCAAGTTGATTGACACCATCCAGTCTTCTTCCATCAGCGCCTAAAGAACCTGAGCAAGGGTGAGCATCTTGAACTTCTCCTGTTTCAGGTAAAGGTTCAAGACCCTGAGATCCAGGATTGGACGAAGTCTGCCATCCTTCTTGGGAATCAGAAAATACCGGAAGTAGCATCCCTGACCCCTTTCCTACTTCTGAACCACTTCCTTAACAGTGTCAGGACTTCCTCCTGCAGAAGCAACAGGTGGTCCTCTGAGCAAAAACCTTGGCAAGGAGGATAATTTGGGGGAAATTCCCGAAAGGGAAGTGCATACCCATTCTCTACGAGATTGAGATCCCAAAGGTCCGATGTCACCGATTCCCTATCCCGTAGAAAATAGGTAAGCCGGCCCCCCACAGGAGCCGCATAATCCGGAATGGCAGATCTAGGGCTGCTTTGCTGTTGTAGGAGAGGGTGGGTAAATGGAAGTATAGGCTCACCAACAGATGAAGGAGAATGAAGGACATCGGTAAGAATGTTCGATTTATACTCAGCAGTGGGCAAAGTCAAATTGAGTAAATCCGCTGCCTTTTTAATAACAACATGATACGGTGCCACATCTTTAGACGGAGCATCCAACACCGAGGCAAACTCCCAATCAGGGGACAGTTCAAGTCCACTTGCCTCTCTCAAATCATCAAAATAATACTCCGGATCCTGAAGCTCACCCTCGTCAAACTCAGCTTCCCTATGACTCCGCTCCTCCAAAAGGCGCTGGGCTTCACGCCTCGACCTCTCCTTCCGAAGCGATGTCATCGGATCCGGAATCGACTCCGAAGGGGCCGGAGCCGGCGTCGAACGCGGAGCCGGCATCGAACTACGAGTTGGAAGATCTCGAGGTCGGTCCGGAGTCGGTGAAGCCGTAAACGATGTCGATGACCTTGGCGGCGCCGAGAGATGCCAAGGCGGAGTCGGGGCCGGCATGAACGGCATGAAAGGCGCCAGAGCATAAGCTTGTGGAGAAGTGTGGCTCAATGGTTAGAGCGGCAGACCTTGATGCAGAACTCTGGCCCGGGACCAGGGTTCGATTCCTGCCTCGGCGGGTCTCAGGCTAAAAATTTCCTCGGACTTGATGAACAAGTTACTTACCTTCGGTAACGCTTTTTCTGGTAGATACTATATCTGCCTGTGGATTCCTCACCTTGTGAATATCCCCCTTGCGCCAGCAACGTTCGGAAATTTTCTTCGTAGTACGCCGACGTGGGCGACGTCACAGGAGCACGGCATCGCGCGCGACTCCGTCTGACGTCACCGACCCCATATCAGGCCCACGCCGGCGTGATGACGTCAGTTCCGCCCTTTTTTCCGTGCCTTCGAGGCACACGGACGGACCAACGACAGCAAATATGCAAATATACAATGTACACAGTACACATAGAACTAAATCAATAGTATAAACATATATACAGAAAGACCAGGTATAGCAGAGTGGACAACGGGGAGGCGGGTGGGTCAGTGAGGAATCCACAGGCAGATATAGTATCTACCAGAAAAAGCGTTACCGAAGGTAAGTAACTTGTTCTTCTGATAGATACATCTGCCGTGTGGATTCCTCACCTTGTGAATAGATTCCCACAGCAGTCCCCACTCCCGGAGGAGGGTGCCCACTCTGCTACACCAGGAAGTCTTGGAGGACAGAGCGCGCGAAGTGGCCATCCCTCCTCACCTCGGTATCCAAGCAGTAATGCTTCGCGAAAGTGTGGAGGGAAGCCCAAGTCGCGGCCTTGCAAATATCCTCAACAGGTACACCCCTAGACAACGCAGATGTTGCAGACTTTGCTCTAGTAGAATGTGCTCTAATACCCTCAGGAGGGTCCTTACCAGCAAGAGAGTAGCAGATCTTGATGCACAGGATTATCCACCTGGAAAGTGTGCGCTTGTGCACCGCTCTGCCCTTCTTGCAGCCAGCAAAACCAACAAACAGCTGGTCATCCATCCGGAAGTCTTTAGTCCTGTCCAGATAGAACGACACCGCCCTCTTAGGGTCCAGACGGTGCAGTCTCTCTTCCTCCTTAGACGGGTGAGGGGGAGGATAGAAGGTAGGAAGGGTAATGGACTGCCCAAGATGGAAAGGAGTCACCACCTTAGGCAGAAAAGCAGCCCTGGTCCTGAGAACCATCCTTTCAGCATGAATGGTCAGGAATGGGGGTTTGGAACTTAGAGCTTGAAGCTCACTTACCCTCCTTGCCGAGGTGATTGCAACGAGGAAGATCGTTTTAAAAGAGAGAAGCCTCAATGGACACTTATGCAAGGGCTCGAAGGGAGAACCCATTAAGAAGGTCAGCACAAGATTCAAATCCCAATGAGGAACAACAAAAGGAGTAGGAGGGAACATATTTATGAGACCCCTCAAGAATCTCAAAACCACCGGAGATTTAAAGAGAGATGGCTGATCCGGCAAACATAGAAATGCCGATAAGGCAGAAAGATACCCCTTGACCGTGGCCACAGCCAAACCTTGCTGCGCCAGATAAAGGGCAAATTGTAAAATATTAGACAAATGAGCCTTCAAAGGGTCAACATCTCTCTCCCTGCACCAAGAAACAAATTTTGACCACCTATAGGAGTAAATGGACTTAGTGGTGTCACGCCTGGCAGAAAGAATGACATCCACCACCTCGTGAGGGAGAGAAAAAGAACTCAAGTTGCCCCGTTCAATCTCCAGGCATGAAGGTGTAATGTCTGGAGGTGGGGGTGTAAAACCTGCCCCTCCATCTGAGAGAGGAGGTCTGCCCTGTGAGGGAGACGGAGCGGCGGGTGAGAGGAGAGGCAGAGAAGGTCTGAGTACCACACCCTTCTTGGCCAATCCGGGGCGACCAATATGACTTGGGCCCGGTCTTGACGAATCTTCCTCAGAACCCGAGGAATCAAAGGTATGGGAGGAAACGCGTAAAGGAGTTGATCTCCCCAACTCAGCTGAAACGCGTCCCCCAATGCTCCTTGCATCGGATACTGGAGACTGCAGAACGAAAGGCAGTGAGCATTCTCGCGAGTGGCGAATAGATCCACCCGAGGAGTCCCCCACATCCGAAAGATGTCGTGAACAACCTCTGGGTGAAGCCTCCACTCGTGGTCGGCAGAGAACTGCCGACTGAGACTGTCTGCACGAACGTTCAGAACTCCGGCCAGATGATTTGCCACCAGACAAATCTGATGGTCCTGAACCCAGGACCAGAGACGCAGAGCCTCTCTGCAGAGACACTGCGACCCTACTCCTCCCTGCTTGTTGATGTACCACATCGCAGTCGTGTTGTCCGTTAGGACTTGAACCGAACGACCGCGAAGGGAAGGGAGGAAGGCCTTGAGTGCCAAACGTATCGCCCTCAATTCCAGAAGGTTGATGTGAAACAACCTTTCTTCTGGAGACCAAAGACCTTTGACCTCCAGGTCTCCCAGATGAGCACCCCACCCGAGAGTGGATGCATCCGAAATCACTGTGGCCACTGATGGAGGTAGCTGAAAAGGCTTTCCTTGTGACAGATTGCCTTCCACGCTCCACCAAGACAGATCCGCTGCAGCTTTCCGGAGATCTTCACTGACTCCCTGAGATCTCCGTTGTGCTGATACCACTGCCTGCGGAGGCACCACTGGAGTGCCCTCATGTGCCAGCGTGCATGACTGACCAACAGAATGCAAGAAGCCATCAGACCGAGCAGACGAAGGACCTTCAGGACCGGAACAACCGCTCCATTGTAGAATAAAGGAATCATCTCCTGAATGTCGTGAATTCTTTGAGGTGGAGGGAATGCACGACATACAGAAGTGTCCAGTACCGCACCTATGAACAGGTTGCGCTGGGAGGGCACCAGGTGAGACTTGGGTACATTTATCGAAAAACCCAACCTGTGTAACAACTGAGTTGTCTCCTGCAGATGATGGAGCACCATCTCCGGCGACTCTGCTTTGATCAGCCAGTCGTCTAGATAAGGGAATACAGGAATCCCCGACCTTCTGAGATGCGCAGCCACCACTGCCATCACCTTGGTGAAGACTCGAGGCGCAGTAGTAAGTCCAAAGGGAAGGACCGCAAACTGGTAGTGCTGCGATCCCACCGTAAAACGGAGATACTTTCTGTGCAACTTCAGGATTGGGATGTGAAAATACGCATCCTGCAAGTCGATCGACACCATCCAGTCTTCTTCCATCAGCGCCAGAAGAACCTGAGCAAGGGTGAGCATTTTGAACTTCTCCTGTTTGAGATAGAGGTTCAAAATCCTGAGATCCAGGATAGGCCGAAGCCTGCCATCCTTCTTGGGAATCAAGAAATACCGGGAGTAGCACCCTTGACCCCTCTCCTGCTCTGGAACCACCTCTATCGCACCCTTTCGAAACAGTGCCAGGACTTCCTCCTGCAGGAGAAGCAGGTGGTCCTCCGAACAATAACCTTGGCAAGGAGGGTAATTGGGAGGGAATTCCTGAAAAGGAAGTGCATACCCATTCTCTACGAGATTGAGAACCCAAAGATCTGATGTAACCGATTCCCAATCTCGTAGAAAATGAGTAAGCCGACCCCCTACTGGCCCTACATGATCCAGAATGGTGGATCTAGGGCTGCTTTGCTGATGCGGGTGGGGGTTGGGCATTATTGGAGGAAGTGGAGGAAGAGGAGACTTGACGTCCACGTCCACGACCCCTCTGTTTACCTCTATAGGATCTATATAGAGGGTTTTGCTGCTGTTGCTGTTGTTGTTGTTGGCCCTGCTTGAAGGGACGAAAAGAAGATCTGCCAAATCCTTTGAACTTTTTAGTCGTCGACCCTCTCATCTGCAGACCCAAAGATCTCGCGGTGGCACGGCTGTCCTTAAACCTTTCCAAGGCTACATCAGCCTTCTTACCGAAAAGGCCAGTTCCATCAAAGGGTAAGTCCAGCAATGTAGATTGCACATCCGCAGAGAAATCTGAAGACTTTAGCCATGCGGCTCTCCTGGTCGCAATGGATGAACCCATAATTCTAGCAACAGAATCCACAGTGTCCATACCGCTTTGAATGACCATGCGGGCAGCAGCCTGAGTGTCAGAGACAACTTCATTAAAGTTCTTCTTATCATCCTCAGGAAGTTTTGATGATAATTGCTTCACTGAGTCCATTAGCGCATGCACGTATCTACCTAAAAGGCAAGTAGCATTTGATGATTTAAGAGCCATGCTCCCAGAAGAGAAAGTCTTCTTCGCAGACAGATCTAATTTTTTAGACTCTTTGTCAGCTGGCACTTGAGGGAAGGAGCCAGCAGCCCTATTAGAGCAAGCCGCCTGAACCACAAGACTTTCCGGAGATGGATGCGTAGAAAGAAATGCAGGGTCATCAGGAGCCACCCTATAGCGTCTTGCAATAACTCTTGAAACTGCAGGAGCAGATAAGGGCTTCTTCCAAATCTCCTTTATTGGATCCGTCAAGGCATCAGTAAATGGCAGTGTAGGTTCCACAATTGAAGAAGGAGAATGTAAGACTTCAGTGAGGATGTTGGGTTTGTACTCCACTGTGGGCAGCTTTAAATTAAGAAAGTCAGCAGCCTTCCTAATGACCACGTGATAGGGTGCCACGTCCCTAGATGGAGCATCAGAAGCTGAAGGCAGAACCCACTCGGGAGAGAGTTCTAGACCACTAGCATCCCGAAGCTCATCGAAATCATCGTCATGATCAGGAAGCTCGCCTTCTTCCACATCAGAACTTTCATCATCTTTTTGTTCTAGAAGACGCTGAGCTCTTCGCCTCGACCACTCCAATCGAATCGAAGTCGACGGATCCGGTAACGACTCCGACGGAGCCGGTTCCGGCGTCGATCGAGGAGCCGGAGCAACAGGACGAGAGTCATGAACAGGTGTGGTACCTCGATCTCGACTGCGAGGTCGATCCGGAGTCGGCGAAGCCGCATGCGGAGTCGAAGACCTCGGTGGAGCCGTACCGAGCCATGGTGGAAGAGGCGCCGGCATGAACGGCATAAATGGAGCTGGGGCGTACGACTGAGGAATACCAAGATTGTATGATAATGGACCCATGGGACCAACAGGTGCTCCAGTGGGGTACATTGCCCTGGAATATACTCCGAACATTGCATTTAAAAAATGCGAGGGATCCTGTCCAGGACCAGGAAAGGGAGGGTATGGACCTACCGGATCCAATGGAGGTCGCCCCGACACACTCTCACTCTGACCTTCCGGATCCGCAGGAGTCTCCGCTGGAGTCGGATCTTGAGGAATCACTTCTTCTTCCTCTTCATGTTCCGAGGACATCGGATCCGGATCCGGCTCCGGTTCTGGCTCCGGGGTCGGAGAACCTCCTTTCGATAAAGCAGGCGAAGGAGAGACAAAGTCTTTACGATGTTTATGAGACCTTCTCTTCGAGTCAGAGGATTCCTTCTCCGAATGATGTTTCGAACTGTGCTTCCTCCTCTTATGCTTTCTCCTCGAGGAGCTCGAAGCGTGACCGGAAGCCGATTTAGATCTAGACCTAGATCTTTCCCTGGATTTTGATTTCTCTTTAGATCTCGTATCCTCACCAGATCTCGAACCCGCTCTGGATCTCGACGCCGATCCCGACTTCGATCGAGACCTTTGCTTCGACTTCGATCTCCGTGACGTCGATCTTGAATAACGTCCAGAATCCTGTTTTACCTTCGCTAAAAGTAATTTAGCTTCACGCTCTCGAAGTGCTTTCGGATTCATCTTAAAACAGGAATTGCAGTTCTTGACGTCGTGACTCGAACCAAGACACCACAAACAATCCTTATGTGGGTCAGTGATGGACATCGTGCGGGCACAAGACCTACATGGCTTAAAGCCTGTTTTCCTCGACGACATCTTCGGAGAAGAATCAAGTCGTAAGAGAGAAACAGTGGCAATTAATTAACAGAAAGATACTAAGTATCGCAGAAGATCCCGAAAACCGTTAGCGTCGAAGACGCGGAAAAAAGGGAACTGACGTCATCACGCCGGCGTGGGCCTGATATGGGGTCGGTGACGTCAGACGGAGTCGCGCGCGATGCCGTGCTCCTGTGACGTCGCCCACGTCGGCGTACTACGAAGAAAATTTCCGAACGTTGCTGGCGCAAGGGGGATATTCACAAGGTGAGGAATCCACACGGCAGATGTATCTATCAGAAATTCTCGCCTCAGTGCCTATTCTAATCATGGGTCCCACGCTGCAACTCGGGGCAATAGCTTGCTTAATCTCCAGAACGGACCTAAAAGCGCTGGAATACCTGGTTTCACCATGCGGTGCCCAGGAGTGGACACTTCACAGGGAAAAACAAGGAAGGGTTCCTACAGCAGTATGAGTACAGCGCAGAGCAACCTCTGGGTAGTTGTGCGCTATATAAGTACAAAGTTTACGTTTTTTTTAGGGAACTCCCAAATTGTATGCCAATGGACCCATGGGACCAGCCGGTGCTCCAGAGGGGTACATGGCTCTCAAATAAACACTATACATGGTGTTTAAAAAATGCAAAGGATCCTGTCCTGGACCCGGAAAAGGATGATACGAACCCACCGGCTGCTCCTGGGGAGGTTGCACCAGAATCGACTCCTCTTGTTCCTCGGGTTGGTGAACCGGAGTCGACGAGCCCTTAAGAACAGGAACCTCTTCTTTGTCATGTTCTGAAGACTGAGATGGAGCCGGAGAAGGATTCGAAATCGGAGCCGGTGAATGCTCCGGCGACTCCAACGGTAAGGCCTCACCTTCCAAATTCCGCTCTGGAGAGGGTGATACCATGTCCGTACAATATCGTCGACCAGACGACTTCGCCCTCGAATCCGACTCCTTTCCTGAATGGTGCCTTGATCCATGCTTCCTCTTCTAAAGCTTTTTCTTCGATGACCTGGAAGCATGTCCCCAAGTCGACTTCGAAGCCGACCTCGACCGGGACCTCGATGTCGAACTCTTCTTGGCCCCTTTACCTTTAAATTTGGCAACCAGGAGTTTCGCCTCACGTTCATGAAGAGCCTTCAGATTCATTTTCAAACAGGATCTATAACCTTGGAAGTTGTGATCTGAACTCAGGCCCCATAAACACTCGTCATGTGGATCTGTGATGGACATCATCTTTCCGCATTCACCACACGGCTTAAAACCAGTCTTCTTAGACGACATCACAACAGAAGACAGTGACACTGGAAAGATACATAAAACCTACAATACTAACAAAGTTACTATCAACGCAACAGAAGATCCCTCAAAACTGTTATGTTGACGACGTGGAAAAAAGGGAACTGATGTCATCACGCCGGCGTGGGCCTATTATGGTGTCCGTGACGTCAGCGGAGCCGCGCTCGATGTCGTGCTCTTGTGACGTCGTCCACGCCGGCGAGCTACAAAAGAATTTTACGAACGTTGCTGACGCAGGGGGATATTCACAAGGTGAGGAATCCTCTGGCAGATGTATCCATCAGAAATCATAACCATATTGCAGGGTGCAGGGGGTGTCACTTTGACACCCTCTAGCACCCCAAAGACGGGCATGTTTGCCATGTGGCACACAGACATGCCCTAAGGGCATGTCTGTCTGTCACATGGCTAGGTGTGCATGCACACATGTGCATGCACACCTGGAATCGGTATTTTACCACCCAATTGGATTGGGTGGTAAAATACCGATTCTGTAAGGCCTTAGGGACTCTGAAGAGTCCCACCTACATCTGGAAGGTACCGAATCGGTAAAAATACCGATTCGGTATTTTACAGATTCTGTAAATTTACAGAATCTGTCAAATCTGGCCCCCTACATCTCAAGATGCCAAATACCGATCGGAAACGGCCGAATTCGGCCGTTTCCGACCGGTAGTTGCCACCTACATCGGGCCCATATTTCTTATTCTTGGGAAGCAAAGTTGTCATGTTTATGCAGTTGTCAGAAACGAATCCCTTCTTGTTAATTCGAGAAAGTTTCTAGTGACCTCTGAGCTAGCTGGCACTCACTATTAAGTTTAATATATTCGATAGAGACCTAGTAGACATAAGTCCTACGTCAATTCTATAGGATATATTATTCCAATGAGCAGAGCCTATTGGGAATATAGGAACTACACTACACTGGAATCCCTAGGGAGCGGAGGTTGTTACGTCTCTTACGGTTTTCCTGTTCCTCCAGCTTGCAAATGAGGTCCTTACCCGCCCCCTCATGCTCATCAGTCTTAGTTTTGAGCGAGGTTACGTCCTACTCTAGTTGTTCTGTTCTTTCTTCCACTGAAGCCATTCGATCTACGATTTCGGTGCAAGTTTTTTCCACTTTCTTGACTGCCCCTTGCAACTTCTTTGCTGACAGGCGGGATCTGCGACTATCGGCTTTGGCTTCTGCCTGAAAGTTCTTGATAGACTGTAAAATGTCTGTTCAAGCTGGTTCACTTCTTTGATCGCCGAGTGTCCCCATTTGATTGATGCCGGTGCTAGTGATTGTTTGATTACCCCCAGAGGCAGCCATGGTGTTTGAAAATATTGTGAGCGATGTATCATTGTAATCCCACTTCAAATCTGTGGCGTTCTCTTTTTCAGATAGGTCATAATTCTTTTTGTGGCGGTCCCTGCTTTTCTTCTTTTGTAGTTTTTTAGAGACATGTTTAAGTTTCTGCAGGTCGGTATTAGAGCTGCTATACCACTTGCCATCCTCCTCTCTGCTTGAGAAGTAAATGCTAATGTGTGACATCTCAGAATCCTCTGTAAGAGAGTAGAATTGGTCCTGATTGTCAGGCGTTTTCAGCATGTAATCGTGCTATGTGCTACAAGTGACTTTTGATGATAGTACAGCATTCGAGTACTCCTCCTCTGGAATATTTGACCTGCCCCTAGGGATAGTACTTTTGTTGTTGTGACTGTCAATGCTACCCACGGGAGCGCTTTCTAGCTGAGCAGAAAGTACCAGGTCAGCTGTTTTTTTGCCTTGGATTGCGGGGAAGTGGGTATCTGGGAGCTGCAGATCACTCGGTACGACTGGTGAGGAGTGACCTATTACTTCTCCTTCTATCTGTACAGTCACCTTTATCGTTACTCCAGGGGATCCAGCTGGCTGCATGGAAGCGGCTCCCTCCCACTCGCAGCACCAAAGCTACTGGTAATCAATGGCTGAGAACAGTCAATTTCTTTATTTAAGCGAGCGGGGGCTTTTTTGTAATAGCAGTATTTGCTATGTCATTTTCCCGGGGCTCTTGTCAGCGCACTTCCTCTTTTCTCCTTTTTCTCCCCCACTTTTGCCATACTTCGCTAGAGTGTCCAGTTTTTTCTACCGTGTCGCTGCTAAAGTTGCACTGACCTGCGAGGGTATCGTGACATTTTTGCCTTTCGCTACGCGTGCCCCTTTGCCAGTCATTCTTATTTGTCTCTCATGGGTACTGATGTGGAGCTGTACCGCAGATGGACTGGCTCTTGAAGAATTTCCGTAGCGGCCACAGCACGGATGTAGAAGCTGACAGTTTCTCCTCTGGAGCGCATCCCAGTGCCTAGCCGTGCTCCTGTGATTCCGCCGTTCCGCTTGAGGCTCACGCAGGCCAGAGTGAATCCGAGAGGTCAGAGCCTGGCGGACATTCTCCAGGCAGGGAAGATGCGTGCATTCGAACCACAGCAAACAGGCAAGCGAGATGAGAGAAAGTTTTTTCTGCTGCATTCCCTGGTCAGGTTTTTATTTGGAAGTCATAAAAATTCAGCTTTGTCACAAAGGTTTTTTCAGAAGCGAGTTTAGACAAATTTTTGGGTGATGCTCAGCGGAGCATCACAGCGGTGATGTTAGCCGTACGCCATCTTGCCTCCAGATACGAGATGTCTAACTATATATTGGCAGCACCAAACCTAGTCATGTTTTGTATCAAACATGTTGGAGTCCTACCCCAACACAGATTCCAGTGTTGGATGTAGGATCCCATGTACTTGGGGGTCCCCTAGGGAGCACCCCTGTATTTCCGATACCAGCCTTTTAGGGTCTAACAGCAAGCTAGTGTTGCTGCCGACCAGACACAAATCTGCCCTCCTGATGCTGAGCCACCCACTAGCAGGGGAAGGTAGAACAATAGGTTTCCTATCACAGGCAGATGTCACCAACTCCTAGACAGGACTTACAGCCATATTCATCATTGAAAAATGGGCTCGCAAAGGGCCAGATTCTGAGAATCCGGCCCTTTGCAAGCGCAATTTTTGCATTTGGGATTCATCATCCCAAATGCAAAAATCGCTAATTGCGAGGAATTGCATTTAAGGAATCTCTATTTGAGATTCCTTAAATGCAATTTATTAACCATTTTTTAATTGCGAATTCGCTATTTCTGGCCGCTATTTACCGCAAAGTCTGACTTTGTGGTAAATAGCGAAAATTTAGAAAAATGCACTGTAGTGCATTTTTCTAAGTTGTATGTTGCACACACACATGTCCTATGGACATGTGTGTGCGCAACATCAGTCTATGTTGACATTTCAGGGGTGCTACAGGGTGTCCTTTGGACAACCCTGGCACCCTTGAAATCGCATCCATATTTGCGATTAGCAAATTGCTAATCGCAAATAAGGAATGAGTCCCCATTCATTCCTATGGGCCTTTAGGAAGCTGTAGGAATCACAAATAAAATTGCGATTTCTACATGAATCCCGTTTTGCAAGTACTTAATAGCGATTCCTTAATAATCGCTATTAAGAACTAGCAAAACGGGACAATGATGAATCTGGGGGTTAGTGTATTGGGCTGAGGAGGGGCCACTTGCCAGTGCCACCATACTGTTTGAAGGGCTCATTTCATGCACTGCTTCCATACTCGAGTTGGAACCAGTTCAGGGAGCCATTGGCTCCTGCTCTGGTAGGAAACTAGACAAAGGACATGCAATTGTACTCCCCTCTGCCCAGCTCCTCCTCTGGGAGGAACCCCTCAATCGTCTCAAGCCTTTCCTTTCGGTACTTAAGGGATTACCTATGGGTGGCTCTTCAGATTCAATGTGGGACAAGATTTAGATCCAAAAACACCTCATCCTCAACCATCTGGGCACATTGGGCATTGTTGGACTTCGTTTTGAGACCGGAGACCGCATCTTGAAGACTCCTGCTGCTCCTGGTTGCGTAATTCTGCTAGTCTTCTGCGTCGTCTGTGGCTGTGCTCCAGGCCTATGGGCATCAAAAACACCCGAAGGAATCTCACTTGGAGTGAAGGAGTCACTAGCCTGCACTTACAGGTACCGCAACTAAGCAAACAGTCTGCTGCTCCTGACATCCCACGGACGCAAAGAAGCTCAGCAACACAGGTGGTGGTTCTGCAGCTACCTCGAGGTCTGCACTGTCTTCTCAGCAAGTTTGAAGTCAGCATCTCTCGTTGGAACAGCTGAAGCAGTACCTCTGTGCACAGCATCAACTTGCCGTTGCCAAGGCTTGTTGACTCTCTTCTTCAGAGATCTTCGAGATCCAAGAAGCTGCAGACTCAAGCTTCCCCTCCTACTAAGATCTTCATCCTCACTGCATCCTCTGCACCGTGGGCCTGCATCATTGGTGAGCTGCTCTAGGTTCTCTTGCGACTCCTGTCCTTTTGGCCTGTGGGTCCTCCTGAGGGTCTTCTTTGGCTCCAGTGGGCTCCCCCGCTTGCTTGGGGCCTGCTCTGACTTTCCTGTGTTTGGTGAGTCCCTTGGACATTGTTGGTCCGACACTGCACCTTCTTTGTTTTCCTCGTCTGTTGCTGTTGCTGTTGCCAAGGCTTGTCTTGCTGAACACCGACCATCTGGCTCCCAACTTACGAGGTGGGATAGCTCGGGCACGGCTCCTGGTCTTCCACAAAGTTCCCTGGTCCTCACAGCTGCATTGATAAGGTCACCGTCAACTCTCTCTCATTTGCCTTCATCGGTGGTCATTGGTCTTCCGTGCCTCCTGGTAACTCCCGAGTGACATAAAATCTGTGTCCTCTGCTTGCAGGTTCTTCTCTTCAAGAATCCATCCTTGGATTCCACCGGACTCTTTCACCTTTTTTGCCAGCAGCATCTTTCCTGAAGTCCTCCATTGTGGTCTACGGTGGCTTCTGACGTCACTTCACACCTATGCACCCTGCTTCCCTGTTGTAGGTATCCTGGTTCCTGGAATTTCCAAGGGTGGTGTGACTCTCAAACGTTCTGTCTTCCACAGGGTTTCTTCAGGGTCCACTGGGAAGGGTTCTTCTTCTTGAAAATTGCAACAGCGACATTCCCATTGACTTGCATGAGTATGGGGCTGTGATTCCACTCTACACACAGCCTATGTGGGGTTCCTGGGTACTTACCTCGGGCGGTTCCTTGGGTCTTCAGCTCTTCTAAGTCTCCCGCTGCCAGCCTTCCAGGGTCTAACAGCAAGTTAGTGCTGCTGCCGACCACGGACAGGATTCTGCCCTCCTGCTGCTGAGCTGAGCTTTAGCAGGGGAAGAAAGAACAATGAGATTCCTGTCACAGGGAGGCGTATTGGGCTGGAGTGGGGGTGCTTGCCAGTGCCACAAGACTGCTTTGAAGGGCACATTTGGTGCCCTCCCTGCATACTCCAGTTTGAGAACCGTTGGCTCCCACTCTGGCGTGAAACTGGACAAAGGGCCTGGGAGTATCCTCCCCTCTGTCCAGCCCCTCCTCTGGGAGGGACCCCTGAATCGTCCCAACCCTTTCCTTTGGGTACTTAAGGGCTTACCTGTGGGTGGCTCTTCAGATTCATCATGGGACAACATTCAAACACCAAACCACTTCAACTTCTACCATCTAGGCACTTTGGACTTTGCTGGATTTCGCCTAGGAACCGAGACTGCATCAAGGAAGATTCATGTTGCTCCTGGTCTCATCGTCCTGTCAGTCTTCTGTGTCATCTGTGCCTGTGATTCATCCAAGTTCTTCTCCAGGAATCTCCCTTGAAGTGAGGAAGCCACTGCTCAGCATCTGCAGGCACTGCAACCAAGCTGACCGTTTTTTTGCTCGTGACATCCTCCTGGTCACTTCCAAGTGGCATAGACTCTGTACCCTCTGCTTGCATGTACCTCTCTTCAAAAATCCATCCTTGGGTACCACCAGACTCTTTCACCTTCTTCGCCAGCTGCATCTTTTCTGAAGTCCTCCATTGTGGTCTACTGCCGTTTCCAACGTCACTTCGTACCTATGCACCCGGTTGCATAGGTGCGAAGTGACGTTGGAAACTGCTTGCTGTAAGTATCCTGGTTCCTGTGGTATCCACAGGAGGGGTGACTCTCCAACCTTCTGTCTACCACAGGGTTTCTTCAGGGTCCACTGGGAAGGGTCCTTCTTCTTGAAAACTGCAATGGCAACTTCCCTATTCATTTGTGTTGAGTACCTGAATGTTTCTACTCTGCATATAGCCTCAGTGGGGTTCCTGGGTACTTAACTTGGGTGGTTCCTTGTGTCCCCAGCTATTCGGAGTCTTCTGGTCCACGTCACATCACAATATTGATTGCAGTTTGCATTTCACTTCTTTAGTATATGGTTTAGTCTCCCCCTTGAGGCCATTGTATATTTGTGCTTATTTACCTGTTTACCATTGAAGTATTGTGTGTATTGTGCTGATATCTCGGGGTAGAGAATATACCTATGTGTTAGTGAGTGTGTATAATCAATATAACAATTTTTATAACTATAATGTGTGTTTCTTTTTCGTTTGACCTACACTATATAATTTGTTCTGGTAAAACAAGCTGCTAAACACTCGTTCTGGACTAAGCCTGAAAGCTGCTCTCCACAGCTACCAATTACGGAACTTTCTATGCTTGTCGAAGACCACTAAAATCACCATAAGTGTTGTCTGGATTAGTGCAAGGTGCTTCACTTAAATATGTGTGCACCATATACAAAGTCTGCAAGGTATCCCGGAAAGCATGTGAAAACCGTCCAAGAACACAAGGCATGCTGATGGACCTTAACGCAGAAGTAGCAGAAGCAAATAATTATCTGCCACGTGAATCTTGACTCCTAGATTCCTTATTTAATGGAGTCTTAGGTGCAGAGTATTCATCCTGTCAGGCTGTAGCAGCATAATCTACAAGGCTATGAGTGGTACGATGCCTGAGGAAACAAAATGAGTCTCCTGGACCAAGTAGGTACCTGCGAGATATAGCACAGTTCACAGAGACCCCAGAATCAAGTTTCACCCATGTTCCTAACAATATGTCTAATAGGGCCTCACTTTATGGAAGAACAGGTTCCTCTCCTGAATGTCCTTGGTAAATCAATCAGAGGGTCGGTGGACTTGTCCACTGTAGGCAGTGACAAGTCCAAAACTGCAACCACTTTCCTCAACACATCTGTGAAGGAGGAACTTGCTTCAGTAGCGAGACTAGGAGCGGAAAGTAGCTCTGAGGCTTGAGAGGACTGCAGCCCACTAGCCTCACCAAGAGTAGATATTGTCATGTAGTTCCTATATATCCATATAAGATCTGCGTGTTAAGACAACATAAACTGTGAGATCAGTGTCCAGAATGATTCCAGACACCCCCACCCGATATGTTTGCCTGTATACCAGCTAACTCACAGTGCCACCAGGAACTCCTCTTACCAAGGAGCAAATCGTTTCTGGCAACTATCAAACATGACAACTCTGACCCTCAGGGATCGTGGAAACAGTCCAGTACTTTTTGCTCATTCACTCATGCTCACCTTGTCTCAGAGAGATACACAGAATAAATGTTGGGGACATTTTCAATAAGCATTTAATGAACCAGCATCATTCTAGTTTAAGATACGTGTGCTGTAATAGCCATAAGACAGAAACAAATTTATACGGTTATAAACAGAGTAAATAGATGGTAGAATTCTACCATAGTGCTAAAACAATGAATATATGCAGGGATATAAATGCATGACAGTAATAATGCGCACTAATACATTGCTAACGCTAGCTAAATATACCTAAGTGTACCTAGCATATATGTAAGTGGATAGCCAAGAATACCCCTAGGAAAAAGCCAACACCATTAGGTGATGTGAGAGAAAGAAGGACCCCGTCTTGGGCTTGAGTTGGACACCCAGCAAGGGATGTCAGACCATAGTGTGCTTGAGTATCTGCTGGCAGGGACCTCACCGTCTTGTGTCAGCGCATCAGCAAGGAACACTTTCTCCTCTGCCTGCTTCAGCAAAGATATGGTGCTTATGTACCCAAAAGGTACCCTGAGGGGCTCTACCTTGCTGTGTCATGTCGGCCGAGGATGACAATAGGGATGAACTTTATACATAGTTATTATGCAGAAGATGCGGAAGATGGTAGTCCTGCTGCAATTCTGAGAATCCTCATGCATAATAAATGAGACTAGTTTTCAGAGAAAACCACACAACATGTATGCAGCCCCTACATGATAAAAGGTCAGCACAAAACCTGTTATGTAGTACAATTGCAGGGTAAATTTAGGTGAAAGTTTAGGTAACTAACCAGGCCTACATTGGGGTACATTGTGAATCATAACAATATCCAACTCTCCTCCACTTGAGATCGAATAATCTCAGAAATGGTCTGAAAGAACCCAGACCTCCTTACATCACCCGTTAAAGGGAGACTCTCTGAAGTCTCACCTGAGAAGGAAGTGACAATGCCACATTCTCCCAATTTGCTCTATCGACTCTGCACCCGACGCCGATCGACTCCGAGAAGGCGACGCTTCGACGTCGATAGGAGGAGGAAGAGAGACTTTAATTGGTGCCACCAATGTCAATGCCTGAGTCAGCTGATCAACAACAGATGCCGAAGGTGGAGTCACAGAAGGGGTGTATAGAGGCTCCATAACACCTTGGATAACGAATCCACCACTGTGGTTGCACTCACCTCCTTGGGGCCCGTGGGAGCTCCAGTGGGATGTGGAGGACCAAAGATGTGTAGAGAGTTATAATACTGCATCATCTGGGCAATCAATGCCTTGGCTCCCGGAAATATGGAGAGATGCAAGGTGGAGTCACAAACGGCCTCCTCAACCAGTGCACAGGAGGGGCAGTGAGAGCCAGAGTCTCCACTCAGCGGGTGCCGCGTCTTCAAACGCCTGCGCTTACCTTTGGATATTTCTGATGTACGACGTCCTGTAGAACGGCCTTGCGAACTTACCTCCGCAGGAAAAGAATGACGAGGCTGCAATGTCTCTGAGGACCCCAACAGACATTCCACCAACAACTTCATATGGCGTTCCTTGAGCGCCTTTGGTTTCAGTATTTGGCAGGAGTCACAATCCTCGGAGTCGTGGCGTTTCCCCAAATACTACACACAAATGGTATGCAGGTCTGTAACCGTCATCTGTTGGGCACAGGTTCCACAAACTTAAAGACCGACGACATTGAAGAAAGGCAAACTGTTCCACCGACAAAAGCTGTCAAAATAGGCAAGGAAAAAAGGGCCTGAGAAACCACTTCTCCGGTTGCACTTTGCAGCATGGAAAAGAAGAAACTGACACCGGTGTGCTGGAGGGGACTTTTATAGCTGCACTGATGTCACAACCAGAGTCGACATCATCATGGAGCTGTACAGCACCTTCCCCCGGAGCGCAGAGGGACTGCTGACAAATGTCCAGATCCATATTGATGCCTGGGGAGAATTCAAAAGTTAAGGAATCTGAGGCTAGGTGTCTCTATCAGATGTTCTCAGGCAGACATTGCGCCACAAGGCCACCATCTACGAAACGGCTCTGCTCAACGTGTCAGTCTTATCCAGACCACTGTTCCCAATAACGTGCGCGCACGTTATTGGGAACAGTGGTCTGTATATGTAGCGCGCAGTGATGTGTGTGGAGCGTGCACACACACAGTACATCAAACAAGAACGTTTGCAAGCAGCGGTGCGAAAAACTGGTGTTTCTTTGATGTAGAGCTCAGCTGCGGTGCATACTGTGTGTTTTGTTTAAGTATTCATGTTAATTGCAGCGCCGTCACGAGCTGCAATTAACATGAATACAACGGCGCTGCAATTAACATGAATGCTTTAAACAAAAGCACACAATCTGCCCATCACCCTGCAGCTGCGCTCTATTAAGAAAAGAAATTCAGCAAGTCTACAAACAGGGCATGGAAAGCACACTTCTTGTTTGTAGACTTGCTGAATTTCTCTTCTTAACAGATCTGGGCTGCAGGGTGATTGTGTGACTTTGTTAAAGTTTTCAGGTTGATTGCAGCTCCAGACGGGCGCTGCGATTAACCTAAAATCAAACAACAAAGGCCCACAATCACCCTGCAGCCCAGCTTTATTAAGAAAAGAAATTCAGCAAGTCGACAAACAGGGCATGAAAAGCATACGTCTTGTTTGTAGACTTGCTGAATTTCTCTACTTAACAGATCTGGGCTGCTGGGTGATTGTGTGACTTTGTCAAACTTTTCAGGTTCATTGCAGCTCCAGACGGGCGCTGCGATTAACCTGAAATCTTTAACAAAGGCCCACAATAACCCTGCAGCCCAGCTCTGTTAAGAAAAGAAATGCAGCAACTATACAAACACGGCGTGAAAAGCACACGTCGTGTTTATAGACTTGCTGAATTTCTCTTCTTAATAGAGTGCAGCTGTGGGGTGTTTTACACTTTTCTGTGCTTGGCATAGTGTGCCACCCTAATTGTATTTTCCTGTTTCTATCATTGCATATGATACAACAAGTAACATCATATCCAGGGCTTTAAGTGGGATGGAAAAACTGGGGGGTGTCGCAAAGGGGCGTGACCAGTGTAATTAAGGCCGTGGCTTAAGACACATACGCTAGAAATCTGTGCTTAGCATAACGTACAAGGAATGTGGTAATTAGTATAGGAGATTTGGCGCCTACGGTTGATTTGCACTAACTTATTTTACTCAGTTTAGATTGACAGTGCTCAAAGGTGTGGGGAACCACCAACCCCCACAAAAAAGAGAGCCAAGCTCTCAAAACATGAATGAACTCCCAAGCACACGCTAAAATGAAGACAAGGTTTCCCAATTAGTGAGTGAACAAAATATAGTAATTCACAAGACAAAATATACACAATTTCTTTGGATGTTCTTTTTTATACCGTGGTTATTCTGTTGATTTCAGCCACAGCCAACACGTGTTTCTCGCATTCGGGGCGTTATTCCGCGACTTCCTCAAGGCTGTACAAATACAAGCATTCAAAGTTCTATCGTATTTGATACTACCACATCATTAAGTTTCAACATTGTTAAAACTCACATGCACTAATCATTAGAAGTTTAAACAAAAACACCAAATCATGTGACGTATTTCACACAATTTGTAAGTTTAACTAAATTGTAGATCAATCTAAAAGATGGAGAGAATGAAGAAATATCCAAAATAATCCAAGAATCACTAGATGTGCAAACTTATTGCCCTAATTGTGTAGTGGGGTGAAAGACGGAAACCTGATAACACGTACGTGCACATACGGACCAGTGTAAGATACGTGTGAAGTGAGTGATGGTAGCTAGTTAAAGTGAAACAGCTCAACGTGTAGCACACAATATGTTCACCAAATCCTTTATAACCTGTGTTAGGGTCATAGTTTACAACGTATGTAAATACCTATAAAGTCCAAGTGTAAGATCTGAAGATCAAATAAGACAAGCACGAATAAATTAAGGTAAGTAAACAATAATGTCAAGCCATATTAGCCCAATCTCAATACCTTATCCCAAATCTGTTAGATTTCAATGAGAAACACCTACTGTAAATGTGGTGATACTTCCGACCCACAAAGGGGTTCTAATTTGTGAAGTAATGGTCCAGCAATAAGTTTGCTTTCAATGTCAAATCCAAGTTTTCAATGTGTTGATTATCATAATCTGAAATCCAATATGAAACAATCAGGTCCCATAAATCTACACCCTCGCTATAAACCATACATGATAAATGTTCTAGAATTCTTCCTTCTCTTGGTAAATTAATCCAGATAAGAAGTCGTCATGATAGTGACTTTTATCAGGAGCCACCTCGCAATATCCTAAACCATATCCAATCTCACATTAGTAAAGATCTGTGTTACATCATACATATTCCAAATCATAGTAGAGTTAGAGGTATAGTGAGTACTTATATTCATTCAAAACAATCTCTTCAGAAATAATATTAACCAAGACATGATCCCAATCTCGTTTCCAAAATCCACATTTAAACCAGCCTATTGATTTGGCCCGACACTTGGACATGAATTAAATAATTGTCCATAGATACGGCCCTGCTGTTTTTGTCATTGCATCCAGATATAAGATACAACAAGTAACATGAAACCTACAAGTCAGGACTATTGCTTTGTCAATGAGTTGCATAAGATAAATAAGCAGCAACTATGGCTTGTATGCAATATTGAAAAGGCTTCAACTTAAAACCCCAGTGATACCACGACAATGTTGCTGCTCCTGAGATTCAAAAAGAGAAAATGACTCTCTTTAAAGGATTTCCTATCCCCTGCAAGTAGGATGACTAGATCGTGCAACCCAAAAACCGGGACATTTTGCAAAAATAGAGGAAGGACTGCAAATTTACATCAATAAAGTGGCAAATAATGACAGTCCTCATCCTTATAAAAACACAGAACAGGCACTAAGAAAATACATAAAATGTAATTTTTAAAACCAGCATCATGCCTGTTAATTAAACTGCTTCCTTATAACAGCTGCTTACTAGCCCTGCTTTGGAACACCTACAAAAATGCCTCTCACTGTTTTAAGTTCACCCTCTCAAAAAACCGGGACATGAGCCACTTTTGCCGAAATCTGCTGGGACAACTGGAAGCAAGTGTTAGTGAAGCGAATTCTCCCGATAGATGGATCAGTCATTTACACACTTGCAGCTGCCATCTGCTCATACCTGCATCTTGGGAAGATTAAAAATCTTGTCAAGGTCTAACCAGCCTTCCACCCTTCTTAGTTCAATCAGGTGAGCACGGTTACATAGAGCAAGTGTTTAGAAATGACAAGATGGAGCAAAAGGCCCCTAATAGAACCCCCTAACGTCAATATGCAGAGATGCTACTTCTGATGCATTGCCATACCACACTCGCTGTCTTCTCGGACATATCTTTTGTCCTTTTTTCTTCTACTCCTCAGCTGCTCTCGCCATCTCCTTCTCTTCTTTTTCTTCTTTCTCTTATCAGTCCCGCTCAACGTTTACCCACTTTCCCCTTCTCCCCATCCCATTCTTGTCTCCATTTCCCTCTCCCTGCCTATTCTTTGCTTTCTCTCTTTCCGGTTTTCCAATCTCTGTTCTCCCTCCCAGTTCTCCAAAGCCTCTGGCTGACTTTCTATTTCAGTCCCTCTCTTACCAATTTCTCCACTACCCCTTCCCCATGTCTCGTCTTTGCGCCCTGACTTTTTTTCTACTTTGTTCCTCTCTCTCCTCCTTTCTCCGCCACTAAATCCTATTTCTCACTAGTCTCCTCTCCTTTTCCTTCAGGCTATGTTACAATTTTGAAAACACATACAACTGTAGCTGAATATTACATGGAAGCACATTTAGAATTTGGACCAGTATGCCTCTGCAGTGTCGGTGACCTGGCCAAAAAGAACAGGAAAAGCTGAAATTGGATCATAAATCCAAAGCTGGTCTAATCTGGGGCCCCAGAAATAAGTTTGGCCCAGGCACTCAAAATCCTTAAGATGTCCTTGTGAATTTGTTAAAAGTTTCATGTTAATCGAGGCACCCATCGTGAGCTACAATTAACACGAAAACCTTAACAAATGCACACAATCACTCACGGCCCAACCCTATTAAGAAAAGAAATGCAGCAACAGAGCAGCCAAGGTTTCAAATTGCAATGTGGGATGTTTTCATAATTTCACTGTAATTACTAGTGCCATTTGAACAGGGCCGGCTTTAGTGCTGGTGGCGCCTGGTGTGACAATGTTTGTTAGCGCCCCAATGACCACCTCCGCCATGGATACTCTCATTACCAACCTTTACCAGTGACCCTCAAGCCTCCATAACCCCTCTCTCTTTCACATTTATTTTGTTTAATATCAGTGTAAGGTGTCTAGCATTTTACATCGCATACACATTACACAGAAGCACTGTATCATAGTGTGTAAATCAATGTATAGGAAATGTTACATCAGACAGAGGAATAAAATGTCTCTTCTTCACAGAGCTGGGCTGCTAGGGTTTTAAGCAAACGTTTGGAGTGATATTTGGCATTGCACACACGTGCAGTGTGGTTCCTGGCGCACATATCCATGGCTGCAGCGCACAGAGACCCTACACTGCCGCACACAGAGGAAGAAAATTTGTTGGAACATTGATCCAGACCACCCCTAATGGTAAAAATCGCTGCATATCTCCCATCTTTCACTACTTGGGAGAGGAGGGGCAAGGCCTCCTCCAGAACTCATGGCAGCACTTGCACAACTGTTTCCCATAGGGTATGAGAGTAATAGCCTAAAAAGCATGCGATGTTCACCAATTGCAATACGATGGCTGGCAGAAGGAAACAACTTCATCCAATTCAATTTCAATTCATGAAGCTTTATTCGGCACATAAAAATGACCATAAAAGCACAGAATATATACAATGTCAATGTTACAGAATAAAAAAACATAAAAACATGGCATAAAATACAGACAGAATTCCTAAAATAGCATATTTCTACATGCCTTGACAGAACAATTTAAAAAGGTGGCAGTATAAAAACAGATATCAGCAGACTCCATATTAAATAACAAGTTAATTGCCTGACTAGCAGTACACGCACCATCTGTAACAAACAGGGGTTTCAGATAAACTGATCGGAAGTTCTTGTACAATTTACATATCAATAAAAAGTGCACAGTGCTCTGTTTAGTAACGCCGTCGCACAGGCAGGGCCCAACTGGATGTTTCTTAAGGTTTGGTAGTGCCACTGAGTGGTGTACTACGCCAAACCTCAACCTAGTTAGTACAAACTTGTGGGATGGCCTAGTCACCATTGATAAATAGCCTGGCAGACCTTCATTCGTATTGTATTTATTGTAAAATATTACTGTGGACATAGATCCTGAGACTCGAGACCCGTTTCCTCGCTTGGTAGGTATGGAATGTAGTTTTCAGCCCTGCTTTGGGTATCTTAGATGCGGCACTTGGGTCATTCAAAATATTGATATTAAATATTTCTAAATAGCAGTCGGCAATATATTTTAACCATGGTATGTTACGGAATTTATCCATTAACAGGCAATCCTCTATAATAGATCTATTAAATGCTTTATCTTCTTGAAGCCATATTGAACGCCATAACATTAGTGGTTTCATTAATAGTATATCATCTAAAAAATGGATATTCGATTCCCGGTGAATCAACTCAGTCGAGGCAGATGGAGATAAACATAAGAGTTTTAAAAAAAAGAGTTTTCCTCCAGTTGCAAGTTGTGGGAGCGCGTATATCCCTATACCCCGGCACCGTACATCGCAATAGTGACGCATCCGGCTTGATAGATTTGAAGCATGTCCCTGGTGCGTCTGTCACCAACTTTTGACGCAAATCTAAAAACACCATGTGCATTTTTCATCATTTTATTACTAATAATATTAAATTCATCAGTCCACTTTTTTTTTTTCGAGAAGGTTATACCAAGATAACAAAATTTGTCAACTTCCAGCACCTTTTCACCCTCAATTAAAAAGGCATTAGAGGTTTTTCTTCTGGCACCATAAGTCATTGTATGTGTCTTCCCCTTATTGATAGACAGTTTTCTATCCTTAATAAAGATAGAGAATCTGTCAATCAGACGCTGTAATCCGCGGGGTGTTCTTGACAGTAGGACAGCGTCGTCAGCATACAACAACACAGGTATGGAGACGTCTTTAATTCTAGGGGCTTCAGCTTTTACTTCTTTTAAAATGGAGTCGATTTCATTAATAAACAATATAAAAAGAAGGGGGGCTAATACGCAGCCCTGCCTAATCCCTCGTTTTACCCTAAATTTCGGGGTGCATTCACCGTTGGTGCCATAGCACACACAGGTTTCTAACTTTTCATATAATCTGACAAGGAAGAAAATTATTCCCTCTGGTGCTCCTAGCTGTAACAAGGTCGGCCACAGTATAGAGTGGTCGACCATGTCAAAAGCACTACTGAGGTCTGCAAAGCAGAGATATAATGAGCCCTGTTTGGCTTCAGTATATTTACCTATCAGTAAATCTAGATTAATACACTGGTCGAGTGTCCCCCGACCCTTCCTAAATCTAAACTGGCTATCAGCCAAGATACCCTCTTGTTCGGTCCACTCTTCCAGTCTGACCAACATATCTCTACTCATGATCTTAACTGAGGAGTCCAGAAGAGAGATGGGCCGATGGTTTCTTGCGTCAGACCTGTTGCCCTTTTTATGAATCGGGATTATGATGGATTCCCCCCATGTTTTTGGTGGCTCGGTACATACAGCCGCGTTAAAAACAATGGCCAAAAGGGGGCTCCACAACTCTGGGGCTGCTTTGTACGCATCTATGGCTACCCCATCAGGTCCCTGAGCTTTTCCACCCTTGCTAGCACCAATGCCAAGCTCAACCTCTTTAATACTTATGTCCAGAGGAATAATGGGCCATCTATTAGGGTTGTTATTGACAATGTTAGACACACCAAATATTTTAGAGAAATGCGAGACCCAGTCATCACTAGATATGTTGGAGGTTAGTTCAGGTATGTTTTCCTCCTTAAGAAAAGCGGAGTTGACAGTTGCCCAAAACAAGGTGTTGTTGGATAGCTCCGCAGCTTCATTAAGTGAATCCCAGGCCTGCTCCTGCATCTCGTCCTTCCTTTTCTTTAATGCTTGATTATACTCAAATCTCAAGTTAACTATTTCCCCAAGAGCCCCAGGCTTTTTTACCAGAGTGCATTTGAGCTTAGTTAGCAAACTAGTACATGTATGGTCAAACCAACCCGGTCCATTTCTACTCTGAATTTTTTGTGATTTCGTAAACCTGGCATTGATGGATTTATTAATATCATTAAAAGCAGTTAAAACCCGCCCATAATCTGTATTAATGTCAAGAATAAGTGTAATATCAGTTTGGCTCTCTTTGACAATAGAACTTAACAAGTCTTTAGCCTTCTCTCCAGCCCATCCTATTCTTACACCATTGGGTCTGTGTGGCTCAACATTACTAATTATGGTACCTGTTTTCACTTTACTTTCGCCCCAATGAGTACATTCCATAATTATACAATTATGGTCGCTTAAAGATGAGACCTCAATCTTAGGGGGAGCAAAGTATGAGGTAATATTCGATGAGACAATCACGTGGTCGATTACTGAACTGCTTTGCTTATTCTTAAAGGTAGAAATAATTTGACCCATGTTGTCTTTGGCAAACTCTAGGATTTCTAGGTCATGGCAGCCCATAAGCTTGTGTAATGAATCACCGTAATTGTCATGTTTAAAATGCAAATCATCAGAGCCAACATTATTGGTAACCCCACAGACCTTTTGGGTTGACAGTTCACACAAAGGCAGATTAAAATCGCCCAACCAAATTAAATCAAATAAATCATTGGATTCAATACAAAGATTGTCAATTTCACTTGCTAGATTATTAACTACTGACGACCTAGAGTTATCAAACACATTGTTGTAGTAATGAACAAATAATATATTACGCCCATGGTCCGCAGTGAGCCACAAAAGCTGGGCGTATGCGCCCACGGTCAAATACCTTATTACTACTATCTTCCGTTTAATCGAAACCAGGATCATAAGTCCTCCTTTACCTCTCCCTGAGGTTGAACCTTGCGCCGCCAAACAGTAGGATACAAAACCCTCGTAATTTACGTCTTCCCTACACCAAGTTTCCTGGAAGCATAAATATCATGGTTATTAATAAAGTCTTTCCAGCCCAGAACATTTCCCTTGGATTTTAGTCCGGCGATATTCCAGCTGACAATTGCAATACCATTAACATGCGTAATACTTTTAGCATCCAAAACACCAATCGTATGTGTACTGGCTCCCGCCTTTAAATTGACATTAAGAACATTATTAAGGTCAATATTTACTATTAGGCCGCTCATCAAGATTTGCTCTGAGGTTGTGTGCGGAGCAGTTGGTTCCATTATATGGCTTTGAATGATCTCCCCTGCAGATGATCCACAACCCTGTAGATGTCAATCATTAGTATCCAGAAGACTTAGAGCTTGAAATCTGTTCTGCATAGTTAATTCAAAGACAGGGTGGTCAGTTGGTAAAAGGGGTCTGCTTCTGTTGATGACGGGGGGTACTACAATTGATGGACTATAAAAATAGCCAAGTGGGTGTACATATATGCTATTCGCATCATGTACTAGGGAGGCTGCTCTTAACAGGGCTGTTGCAACATGTTGGGGGTGTTTGAAATTTATAATGACGCAGTCACCCCTACAAGTCTTTCTGGACGGGCCAATCAAATTTACCCTACTGGTGGATAATATTTGGTCGGAATAGGCAGTTGGAAAGCCGCAATGCTTATTTAGCCATGAGACTGTTTTGTTTTTTAGTGATTCATGGGATTCCTGGTGGGGCTGGGTGGCATGGGGATCGTTAGGCGGGACATTGGTCAAAACAACCACATAAGGCGCACAGTCAGGGGGCAGATTAATAAAGCAACTTTTCTTTACTTCCCTAAAGCCTGGCTTACTATCTGATTGTACAGTACCCTGGTTACTCTGACAATTAGTTGGTATTGGGTTAGACATAACAGTTGGGGCTACGCTAATTCCCCCTCTAGGAGGGTTAGGTAAGCTTTTACTAGTACCATTGCCCTCTAAGACTGGGTTTGTGGCAGCGGCCTTTGACCTTTCAGTCACGGTCACATGCGATTCCATAAGACCCATTCATTGTTTTACTTCTAGGGAGATAGTATCCAATTTAAGCACTAGGGGTTTTATAATCTCTTCCAGTTTAGTTTCGATAACTCTAACCAGTAGGTCGAGTTGCTCAGAATTTAATGTAGCAGCGCTTTTTCTTTCCATTAAATCGGGAACATCTCGGGGGCTTTAAGGGGATGTTTCTACTCTATTTTTGTTTCGATTTCCCCCGTGTTTGGTTTGCAGCTTCCTACATGCCCTCACTGCTCTAGTGGGTGGTGGACATTGTTCAATTGCCTCGGTTGATACATCCAGAATATCCGGATGGGAATCAGAGTGGACCTGGGCTTCGGTCGTAACTACTAATCTGCTATCTAATTCTAGACTGTTATCGTTGACTGGTACAGCCGAGTCGGAGGGAAAGACTTGGTGTATAACCAGGGGACTCCCTCATCCTAGCGATGCTCTCCGGTCGTTATTGATTTTATTAACGACTTTGACTAGGTAATTGTCTATAGTTGCTAACACTGGTATGGCTTTATCAGATTTCTGTTTAGACATTGTTAAATCTAGCGGCAAACCCTTACTATTTGGTAGAAATTTAAAAGAATAAAGACTAACATGAATATTCAAATATATTAATACCAGGATCGGCACACAGGCCTAGAGCCCGGTATAATAAGTAATACTGGACAATGTCCACAGTCAATAACATAAAAAATCTCACTAGAGGAAGCGTGAATGGGCTCGGTAACAAGACCAAAGTCTGTGGCCCAGCCCAGCCTCGTCCTGCCGCGGACTGCCACAGACTGCCCCGCCCTTGTCCCGGGCTTCTCCCGGCGACGCCACCGCACGTCCCGTGACGCGGGGGCTGTGTTCGGGCCTTGTAGCGCCTCCAGGCGCGTGATTGGCGGCAGGCGGCTGATGACAGTGCTGCAGGGGAGTCTGGGGGAGTTAGTCCTCTACTCCGCTCAGTGGCCGCTATGCTTGGCGGCGGCGGGAGGAAGAGTCAGGAGGCAACAACGAAGCTGGTGGCAGGTAGGAACAGCGTTCACAGTGTTCACCCCCCAAAAGTAGTTACAACAACTTCATCCAAAGTGTGCCCAGCTTTTGGATTCTCTGTCCAGGGGTGCGACAGGGAATGCACCATGGCAAGTCGAAGCTTGGACTACCAAGCTCTCAGCGTTGGGGTGGTGGCTTGGACCAATTTCCTAGAAGGACATCTGTCAGTGCTTCATTAAGGGTCAACAGGGGTTCAGATGAGGTAGCCTCAGGCTGAAGCACGCCAACCAAGAGGTTAGTCTTGACTGCCAACGAGGGAAGTGAAAGTCAAGGACCACCGCTGCCCTATTCACCACCACTCCATAAGATGCCCCCTCCTCAGTAGCCCCTGTAGGTGAAGAGAACATGCCAGTATCTGGAGAGTTGTCCAGTCCACTGGTCTCTCCTAGCTCCTCATACCAGTACAAAGTCTCATAAGTGGTGTCAAACTGGTGTTCAAAAGGGTCTTGTAACCCCTCACACTCTTACCCCATGCATGTATGCTCCAAAATAAGCTCAGGCAACGAGATAGAGACACACCGAGTCTTCGGGAATAAGAATGGGCTCGTAAAGCTTATGGGCACTGGTGGTGCAGGGAGCATCGACGTCGGGGCCATCATTGAAGGTTGCGTTGGCACAAATGTGCCAATACAGATCTGTTATCGGATCCAGGAGACCCCACTGGACCAGAGGCCAGAGCTGTTGATGCAGAATCGGATGGGGCCTCCCCCGATCCTGCAGGGCAAGTCTGCTCGAATACTCGGCACACGGCCTTGTAAAACCTCTTCATTTGAGATGGTGTTGCTCTGCGTGGAAACGGTGGAGGAGGCCCTGACAACGGCTCTGCAGAACTGTGTCTGGGATGTCGATGTTCCCCACTTGGCTCACCAACTTTCGAGAGATGAGGTGAAGTTGTGACTCTTCATCAAATATTCAATGAACTCAAGCGCCAATAAGAGAACTTGGGACTTCTGCAGCGGTCCCGCGACCTTCTTCTTAATTGGGAATGACACCTCCAAGGAGCCGCGCTAGATGGTGTCGACTGCCGAGGTGCAAGGAGCTGCCTGCTACCTCAAAGACTTCGGAGCCATGGCCCGGCAGTCCGAGCACGAGATACCATAAGCAAACAAGGTGAGGGTCGGTAACTGATATGGCACAGTGACAGGCACCACACGGCTTAAACCCATCTTTCCTAGCTAGATGACATCTCGACACACAAAACAAAACGTTGAAAAAAGTCTGTCAAAAAGAGATAAAGGGGTAGCTCTTCTCCGGATCAGCGTTAACAGGTGTGGAAAGAAAAGAACTGACATCTGCGTGTCTGTGTGGCACCTATAAAGGAGACCACGATGTTGCTTCCAGCGCCCACAACGTCGACAATGCCGCACAGAACCAACTGAGGCACCCAAAGTTGCAAAGGGGTATTGCTCATGCAAAAGCTTCCAGATCAGTCTGACACCTCGGTAATTTCAAGGTAAGGAATCATCAGCTAGGAGTCTCTATCAGATACATAATGTATGTCATCAAAATATCCAACTGGACATGATGGCACAGGTTTTCCAAACCAAACAAATACTTCTATCTCTACCTGGGGGTCATGCAGGATTCAGAACCTGATGGTCTGGGATTGTTCTGATTTACAGTCCCCTGAGGAGGCCACAGACATCAAGTGCCTAGCAATAAGATCTGGATTAGGACAACTGGACAATTTATTTCACTCACTCACTGGCACACTCATTTACATGACAGTCTTATTTCAATGTCATTATCCTTTACACCACAGTCAAAATGATGACTCAGCTAAATTCTTGTAATAAACTGAAAGGATTTTAATTGTATATATTAGTCATTTATGCATGCATAGCGTTGGTGTACTACCTATATGGAGGTCTTACCTGAAGGTGATGAAACCAGTGCAAACTAAAGGGAAAAACACCAGGCAAATGAGAACCCGAATCAAGGAGTTGTCGTCGGACAGCTCCCCCCACCAGATCTTAGTCAGAAATGTCTGCAATAAGAGAAAAAGTCAAACGGTAGCAGCTATGATCATGCTATTACTGAAAATAGATTAACAGTACATGAAAACGAAGGTACCACATAAAGGCTTGAGTGGATAAAGCGTAAGGCATGATATGGAGACTGCCAAATATTTCCCATAGTGCTTATAATCGCCAATGCCAAGTTATGAAATGTGTTGTGTGGCTAATATGGAACAGAGTGAGAATGTTTTAGCAGGTCCCATTGATAGTTAGTGTAGGAAAATAGGATCTGCTTTCATGGTTACTTTCACATTTTGCTGGTGTCAGTATGTTTTTTTAACTAGTTTGGCTGGGATCCTGCTAATCAGGACCCAAGCCAATGTGCTTACTCCCTGAATTTGGCATGGTAAGTACTTTGGTATCTCCACAATTGGTGTACCCTAGTAGGCCCCTAGTATATGGTACTAAGGTACTGTAGGAAAGTAGGATCTGCTCTCATTGTCACCTCCACATTTTGCTTATGTCATTCTGTTTTTCTGACTATTCTGACTGGGATCCTTCTAATCAGGACCCCAGTCACTGTGTTCTCTCCCTAAATTTGACTATGATAAGTGCTTTGGTACCTTCCTAATTGGCTACTGGTGTACCCTGATAAGTTCCTAGTATATGATACTAAGGTACCCAGGGCAAAGGTACACCTGGGGTCTCCGATGGGCTTCAAGATTTATTATGCAACCCATGAGAGACCACTCAGCCTGTGACTACAGGTCTGCCATTGCAGCCTGTGTGAGCTGGTGCTAGCACCACTCACAACTGCTATAAGTTTCCTTATATCTCAGATCATTGCATTTAAAACATATAAGTCACCCCTAAGGTAGGCCTTTTTAACCTGAAGGTAGGATGCTTGGTTATAAGTGTAAGGGGGCCCTGCATGAGCAGGACACCCCCTACAAACCTAGGAGTCGATACTTCCGACTTTATAAGTGTGGTCAGCAATTTTATACATATAGTGGACATCAAGAGATGTCTAACTATATATTGGCTGCACCAAAACTAGTCATGTTTTGTATCAAACATGTTGGAGTCCTACCAAAACACAAATTCCAGTGTTGGATGTAGGATCCCATGTACTAGGGGTCCCCTAGGGAGCACCCCTGTATTCCAGATACCAGCCTTTCAGGGTCTAACAGCAAGCTATTGTTGCTGCCGACCAGATACGATTCTGCCCTCCTGATGCTGAGCCACGCGCTAGCAGGGGAAGGTAGAACAATAGAAATATGTTGTGGGTTGTAGGATGTCAAGAAAACGCAGTAAAGTAAGTAGTAATTAGTTTGAGAGTTTATTCTCAGAGTAACGAGCCACCGCACCATACACTGGCACAGAGAGGCATCAACTGACAACAAACAGAATTGGAACCTCGGCAAAGGCACCATGGCAAGTTAGTAAGTTCTAATAAGAAGACATAAAGCACTAGCAAATACAACATTATCTTTTTTTTTCCAAAGAAAGAAAGAAAAGAAAAACACATGGTAGAAAGTGGAAAGAAAAGAAAGAGAGAGAAAGAGAAAGAGAAAAAGAAAGAGAAAGAGAAGGTAGCAAAGTTACAAGGTGAACAATTAAATCAAGTGAACTTTTATAGGTAGCAAAGTTACAAAGTGAGCAATTTGGATCAAGAGAACTTCAATAAGCTAACGAAGCTTCCAGGGGAGTCGGGTTACACGAGTAGACCTCCTCACAGACGAATCCCCCATATAAGGCACATCAGCATTGAAACTCAAAGGAGACGGAGCAGGTCTCCACTGAGAACAGGTAGCATCCGGTTGAGTCACCTGAACATCATCACACCTATTCAACTTAACAACTTTACACAGATTCCACCAATGACCTCCCTCCACCATGACAGCATTACCACACACCTTCTCGACACGAACAGGTTCACCAAAAGAGTCTGAACCTTTTTTCACAGATCTATAATTTTTCACACGCACCATATCCCCAGGACAAACATTGATGTTTTTAGTGGATTTTTTGTCATTGAACCTGGAGACCATTTTGTCTTGAGCAATTTTAACACGCAACTGCAACTCATCATCAGCAGCAGGTTGTGTAGGAACCTTATGAGCAACAGTTTTCAAAAGCCACGCAGGATAAAGAGCTGACGTGGGCATTCTACCCTAAGAGAAACAAATGGAGCGACTTTGGTTACAGAGTGTGGGGTGGTGCGGTAGAACCAAATCATGGATCTCACTGAACTCTCCACATCGAAATTATTCCCCTTGGCCCATTTGATGCATTCCACAAGCACACGATTCATTCTCTCAACTTGACCGTTGGTTTGAGGATGTCCCACTGAACTCCTCAGATGCTTAATCCCAGATTCAGATAGAAAAACACGCATTTCAGTATTGACAAACTGGACACCATTGTCTGAAACGAGTGACTCAGGAAAACCTTCTCTCATAAAAATTTCCCTAAGGAAAAGAATAGTAGAACTGGCAGAGGGATTGGAGCAGAACTTCACTTCAGGCCATTTACTGTGAAAGTCCATAAGCACAAACGCAAATCTGAGGTGAGAAGGAAGGAAATTGAAAGGACCAAATAAATCAATGCCTAGTTTTAACCAAGGTTTGGAAGGAAAAGGAATGGGTTGCAAAGGTGGAACAGAAACCTTCAAACCTTTCTCAGCAGTAACACACACTCTACAATGCCTAACTCTCTCATCCACTTCGCTGTCCATAGAAGGCCACCAATAGTGCAGCCTTAAACGTCTCTTGGTCATTGTGATCCCAAGGTGTCCCTCATGAGCCCTGTCGATCAACTTCACACGAATATTTAGAGGAGGAACACACCTGTCATCCCTCATGATAACACCATCCTCTATAGAGAGTTCTTCAGAAACCTTCCAGAAGGGTTGGATGTGTATGGGAAGACTTCTTTCCCTAGGCCAACCTGCCACAATGTAATCCTTGACACTTAACAAGGTTGCATCAGAGGACATGGCATCAACCCATTCCTTTTCAGAACAACCAACACACTCAACAGCATCCACAGTGGCTATGAAACAATCTTCTTTATCTTCATCCAAATCTACAGAATCGGACTCCTTCAAAGGCAACCTGGAAAGCATGTCAGCTTTACAATTTTCCTTCCCAGGAATGTGTTTAACAGAAAATTGATATTGCAACAATTTCGTAGTAAGACGAGCTATACGAGGTGTAGCATATTTTACACGATCACCAGACAAAATGAAGACCAGAGGCTTATGATCAGTCTGAATCATAAACTTTCTTCCCCAAATATAAGTGCGAAACTTCTCGCATGCCCAATAGCAAGCAAGTAATTCTTTTTCGATCACTGAATAATTTATTTCAGGATCTCTTAACACTCTCGAGGCGTAGCTAACAGTTACCTCCTTGCCATCAATGATTTGGGTGAGCACAGCACCTAATCCGTAACTGCTTGCGTCAACAGTGATAATACAACCAACACTGGGGTCATAGGCTTTCAAAATCTTGGCATTCAATAGTTCAGACTTAACCAAATCAAAAGTTGACTGACACACTTCATCCCAGACAAAAGGAATACTAGACCTGAGCATACTTGACAAAGACTTCATCTTTCTGGCATAGTCTGGAATGAATCGTGAATAAAATTCACACAAACCCAAAAAGGACCGCAACTCATCTTTACTCTTAGGCACTGGACAATCCACCACGGCTTTAACCAACCTCGGCCTAGGGGAAACACCCAAACCAGACACTAAATGGCCCAAAAATTCAACTTCTCTCTTCCAGAATTCACATTTGTTCTTCTTCACTACAATGCCCTTACTGTCAAACTTTTTGAGCACAGATTTAAGAATGACATGTTGATCTAAAAATTTGTCAAAAATCAAAACGTCGCCTTGAAAAATCACAACTCCCTCGACATTTTTCAAAACACTCTGCATGATCCTCTGAAAAACTGAAGCAGCAGAAGCCAACCCAAAAGGCATTCTGCAAAACTGAAAAGTACCAAAGGGAGAATTGAACGCTGTGTAATGTCTTGAATCTTCCTCCAGAACAATTTGATGATACGCAGAAGCTAAATCAATTTTGGAAAACCATTGCGCACCTCTCAACTCCTCCAACAAATCGCCAATTTTTGGAAGTGGATGGGCGTCCACCCAAATTTCCTTATTAAGGCTCCTGAGATCACAACAAAGACGAATATCACCATTTTTCTTGCGTGCGACCACCAAAGGACTAAGCCATAAACTAGATTCAATAGGTTCTATGATGCCATTTTTCTCTAATCTCTCGAGTTCAGTTTTAAGATCAGCCCTCAAACTAAACGGCACGGACCTAACCTTATGCTTCACAGGGATGGCATCACTCTTAACCTTAATCCGATGTTTGAATCCCACAATTTCACCAAGTGAATCTGAAAATACTCTGGGAAACTCCTTCTCAAGAGATGAAGAATCGGGCATATCTAGTACCACAAGTACCTGTTCTTTTGCTCCAGGTCGTAGTAACATACCAAAGAGACCCTGATGGTACCACCCCAATATGTTTAAACCACGCACAGCCACATAAATCTTGCCCTGTATCTTCCTGTCTTTGAATTGCAAGATGTCTTCAATGAAACCCTCCAAAACTATCTTACGACCCTCGTAGGAAACAGGTGCCCTATCTGGAGGAAACAATTCTCTGTCAGACCAAGACTGTTTAAACAACTCCAGAGCAATCATGGTTATCCTGGCACCAGAATCTACAAGAAGTTTTAAACAAACCTCACCTACGAAAATATCTACATAAGGATCTACACACTCCTCTGGGTTTCCAGTGACTATGCCATCGTCAGTGACAGTAACGATCATGTCTTTAAATTCATTCACCAAGTCATTCTCTGAATCACGCTCATTCTCCAACAAACAACTGACCTTTTCAGGTTTACTTAAGTTGGCTTGACAAATTTTGGCCAAATGACCAAACTTCCCACATTTGTAACACTTAGCGTTTTTTCCTGGACAATAACTATTTTCTTTAGAATGTGTAGGGTAACCACATCTGTAACACATGTTTTTCTTAGAAACATTCCTCTCATTAAACTTTTCTTTTTTTTGAAAATTAGGCCTAGAAGATGGAGACACAACAACATTCACATTCTCTTTATGCACATCAGTTTTACCAAGTTCCTTAATTGACGTTTGAGCTAGTTCAAGACTCTTAGCTACTTTAATAATTTCCTCTAAAGAGGGATTGCCCATGGTAAGTAATTTTTGGTTGGATGTGTTTATCACTACAATGAGCAATGAATTGATCCCTCACTAGTTGATCCTTAAAATCACCGAACTGGCATTCGGCACAGAGTTTACGTAAAGCACTCAGATAAGAATCGACGTCTTCACTCTGAAATTGCGCTCTTTTAAAAAACTTGTGCCTTAGTACAACTAAACTCGGTTGAACATCAAATTTGATGACAAGTTTCTTAATGGTTTCTTGATATTCATCAATAACCTCACCTTCAGTAAGAATCAAATCAGGCAAATGTTTGTAGACCTCCCTACCCTCAAATCCCAAACAATTTAAAAGTAAAAATTTCTTCCTCTCAGCTTTGTACCTGGAAGCGCCAATGGCACCAATATAGGTCTCAAACCCGTCAAACCATTGCCTCCACTGAATTTGAGGGGTACCTGGACTTTCTAAAAATGGGGGAGGTTGATTTACAGCTTGCATTTTAAATTAGTAAACCTAAATATGAAGGAGAAAGAAGAACACGCAAAAATCCCCTTACTCACAACAACCCAATGAGAGAGTAAAACACTTCAAAATAGCTATAAATGTCAGAACCTTACTGCTGAATACTGATGTATATGTTCTTGCGATATAATTCTTGAAAGAAAATGCGTTATCACAGAAATAAACATGTCATAAGCGATGACACACTCGAAGTGAACAGGAAATGAAGTAATCCTTTCACTTCTTCGCCGGCGATGTTACACTCGTGGTGTCATTCTCTCAGATAGCGCTTATGCCAGGCATACGGATCGTGTTAATAACTGTCAGGCTTAATTCTTGAAGAGGCCGGAATGACGCTTCACAATAAACAGGTCGGGAGCTTCCTGAAACGTCAGGCTGAAGACACGTCGAATCATCCAATGCGTACACGCTGACAGCCCTTGTGACGCACTGTCAGATCACCAATACCCGATGCGCGTTCCAAAGCGTCATCACTTGTTAGAAGGAGTCGAGCGGAGACAATCTCGCTGGGAATGAAACTTGAGCAACTGCCACTGCTCACGAGGTAAGCTGGTGGGTTGCAGTGTTAAGATGGAGATGCTTCAAACTGTGAAATTTACTGTAAACAGAACCGTTACAGTGGGGCACACAGTCAGCAAAAGTAAAGCGTCTCAAATGAGTTCTTTAAGCGTCATAAATCACAACGACAAGAGCAATGACCCACACCTCGACCTCCTCACCTTGAGATAATAACTGAATAAAACTGCCGCTGGGGAAAGTCGATTCCCTTCGGAGATAACAGCCGCTGGAGGAGGGAGCGGGGTGAAAAGGTTTAATCACAGTCCTTGTTGTGGAAGATCGTTTTTCATATGTTTCAAAATTAACTCGAAGCAGTGGCTCGCTTTCTTCTTCGTTAATCACTGGTCCTCGTCGCCAAAAATATGTTGTGGGTTGTAGGATGTCAAGAAAACGCAGTAAAGTAAATAGTAATTAGTTTGAGAGTTTATTCTCAGAGTAACGAGCCACCGCACCATACACTGGCACAGAGAGGCATCAACTGACAACAAACAGAATTGGAACCTCGGCAAAAGCACCATGGCAACTTAGTAAGTTCTAATAAGAAGACATAAAGCACTAGCAAATACAACAGTTTCCTATCACAGGGAGATGTCACCACCTCCCAGACAGTACTTAGTGTATTGGGATGAGGTGGGGCCACTTGCCAGTGACACCAGACTGCTTTGAAGGGCTCATTTGATACACTCCTTCTATACTCGACTTGGAACCAGTTCAGGGAGCCATTGGTTCCTGCTCTGGTGGGAAACTGGACAAAGGACAAGCAAGTGTACTCCCCTCTGCCCAGCTCCTCCTCTGGGAGGAACCCCTCAATTGTCCCAAGCCTTTCCTTTCGGTACTTAAGGGTTTACCTATGGGTGGCTCTTCAGATTAATAGTGGGACAAGGTTCCGATCCAAAAACACCTCATCCTCAACCATCTGGGCACGTTGGACATCGTTGGATTTCGTTTTGAGACCGGAGACTGCATCTGGAAGACTCCTGCTGCTCCGGGTTGCGTAATTCTGCTAGTCTTCTGCTTCATCTGTACCTGTGCTCCAGGCCTATGGGCATCAAAAACACCCAAAAGTATCTCACTTGGAGTGAAGGAGTCAATAGCCTGCATCTGCAGACACCGCAACTAAGCAAATGGTCTGCTGCTCCTGACATTCCACGGACGCAGAAAGGCTCAGCAACACAGGTGGTGGTTCTGCAACCCCCTCGAGGTCAGCCCTGTCTTCTCAGCAAGTTTGAAATCAGCATCTCTCGTCGGAACAGCTGTGCACGGCATCAGCTTGCCGTTGCCAAGGCTTGTTGACTCTCTTCTTCAGAGATCTTCAGGATCCAAGAAGCTGCAGACTAAAGCTTCCCCTGCTACTAAGGTCTTCATCCTCAAGCATCCTCTGCACAGTGGGCCTGCATCATTGCTGAGCTGCTCTAGGTTCTCTTGTGACTCCTGTGCTTTTGGCCTGTGGGTCCTCTTGAGGGTCTTCTGTGGCTCCAGTGGGCTCTGCCCGCTTGCTTGAGGCCTGCTCTGACTTTCCTGTGTTTGGTGAGTCCCTTGGACCTTGTTGGTCCGACACTGCACCTTCTTTGTTTTCCTCGTCTGTTGCTGTTGCCAATGCTTGTCCTGCTGAACACCGACCGTCTGGCTCCCAACTTACGAGGTGGGATAGCTCAGGCACGGCTCCTGGTCTTCCACAAAGTTCCCTGGTCCTCACAGCTGCATTGATAAGGTCACCGTCAACTCTCTCTCATTTGCCTTCATCGGTGGTCATTGGTCTTCCGTGCCTCCTGGTCACTCCCGAGTGACATAAAATCTGTGTCCTCTGCTTGCAGGTTCTTCTCTTCAAGAATCCATCCTTGGATTCCACCGGACTCTTTCACCTTTTTTGCCAGCAGCATCTTTCCTGAAGTCTTCCATTGTGGTCTACGGTGGCTTCTGATGTCACTTCACACCTATGCACCCTGCTTCCCTGATGTAGGTATCCTGATTCCTGGAGTTTCCAAGGGTGGAGTGACTCTCAAACCTTCTGTCTTTCACAGGGTTTCTTCAGGGTCCACTGGGAAGGGTCCTTCTTCTTGAAAATTGCAACAGCGACATTCCCATTGACTTGCATGAGTATGGGGCTGTGTTTCCACTCTGCACATAGCCTATGTGGGGTTCCTGGGTACTTACCTCGGGTTCTTCAGGGCTGCAACCCAAAATTCGAGACCTAAGTACAAAAAGACAAGGAGAGGGGGGGAGAGGGAGCAGGCGATCCAGGTGCAAGGATAAGGAGCTTAAGATCATGGAAACAACAATAATGAACAGAGATCCTAATGCATGTGATATTGAGGTGATCAATTTATCTTCATGTGAATTGTCTGAAGATATGATACTTTTGTTAATGAAAGGATTGGGATTTTGTCCCATGACTAAACAAGATTGGTATATAATTAAAATAGACCCATTTAAGTTTGTTAGGAAACTTAAGTTAAAGAAGTTTTTTGTGAATGTACCTGAGAAAGCGAAACACACTTCAAATAAAACATCGAGTAACCTTATCATTCAAGAAATTAAAGATACACAGTTGCTAATGTCTTTGACTGAGAAAGAGGATGATCCAGTAACAATTTCCAAATTATTGGAAGAGTTAGAGGTTGAAAGATTTGTAAGTGAAGCAAATGGACTCAAAGTGAAATCAAAATGGACCCCACAGTTGATCGCCGGTAACACTATTGATGTATTTTTTAAAGCTGTTAATGCTGATATTGATAAGGAAATAGGTGTTTACTGTAGGGGACATATCAATTCGAGAGATGATAATCTAACTGTTGGTGAAAGAAAAGCCTTACAAGAATTGATCAATAACAAAACAAGTGCTATACGTAGTGCAGATAAAGGTGGAAACATAGTGGTGCTTGATACTAGTGATTATAACAATGAAGTCTACTCCCAACTTAATAACACACAATACTATGAGAAACTTACCTCTAATCCGATGAAATAACTAATTCTGCTAATTAACAGTAAAGTTAAAGAATGGTATGATTTATCCCTTTTGGATCATGATGAATATCTTTATTTGTCACTCAATGCACCAAGAGCACCTTGCATGTATACTTTGCCAAAAGTCCACAAATGCCGGGACAAGCCGCCAGGAAGGCCTATTGTTTCCGGCATAGGTGGACCAACGGAACATTTGTCTGAATTCATAGATTGTTTTCTTAGGCAGTACGTGTATAATTTGCCCTCCTTTATTGAAGATACCAAACATGTTTTGAATTTACTTGATGTTGTATGGGAGGATGGGATGATTCTAGTAACACTTGATGTAGTATCCTTGTATACTATTATTGATCACGACCTTGGCATACATGCATTAGAATACTTTCTGAGCCGTAGACCAGCTGAAGTGTATGATCATACTCAGATGATCTTACAGATGACCGAATTGGTTCTCAGGAACAATGTCTTCTTATTTGATGGAGAGTGGTTTAGGCAGCGTCATGGGACCGCGATGGGTTCCAGGTTCGCTCTGTCTTTTGCCAACCTATTTATGGGTTGGTTCGAGGCGGAGCGGATCTGGGGACCATCTGGCAGACACTGGATACAATATATACATTACTGGGGTCGATTTATCGACGACTGCCTACTAGTATGGACTGGAACTGTAGAGGAGCTTAAGGGTTTCTTTGACTATCTCAATGATAATTTGCTTAACCTTCAATTTACCACACATTATGATAGTAAAAGCATTACCTTCTTGGACGTAGAGCTGTTTATTGAGGGGGATAAGATAAAAAGCAAAATGTATAGAAAACCTACAAGTTGCAATGCCATCTTCATTGCTGGAAGCTGCCACCCCAGCAGTCAAATTAATGCAATACCGTACGGAGAGCTTATTAGGGCCCGGCGGAACTGTGCCCTAGATGATGATTTTGAAATTAACTTGCAAGATAAGACAACTAGATTTCTGAATCGTGGATATAAACATGATGTGATCACAGCTGCAGTATCCAGAGCGAGGAAAGTGAAGAGGAAAACTACTCTGATTAGATACAATAAAGGTGAGAGAGAGTAAGATAAAGACAACAAGATCAGGTTGATTACCAATTATGGCATGGGGAGTTCGAGGTTATTTGCTATTTTGAAGAAACACTGGCATCTTCTCCTCATGGACCATGACCTGAAACCTTACCTTATGGAAAGACCCAGTTTGACCTTTAGGAAAGGTGTTACTATAAGGAATTTGGTAAGTTCTAGTTATCCTAGGAAACCAGATATGTCCGACTGGCTGACAAATTTCAAAGGCTTTCACAAATGTGGAAGATGTAGTTCGTGCAGATGGGCTAAACCCAAGGTACTGCAGTTTGACTACAACGACTCAGGAACAAATACTATTGGCATGTTTATTAACTGTGACACCACATTTGTGGTTTATGTAATTGTGTGCTCCTGTGGCAAAATCTATGTAGGGAGCACGATCAGGAGACTAAGGGACAGAATGGTGGAGCACTTTAGCGCCCTTAAGACTGGTGATACACGTTATCCAATAGCATCTCATATAGTGCATAATTTTGAAAATAGAGGACAACATATCTTCTCCTTTCACTGAATAGATCATATCAAACCGGATCCCCGTGGGGGAAATAGATTATTGACATTAAGGAGAAGAGAAGTACTGTGGTTGATAAAGTTAAAAGCTGTTGAATGTGGTCTTAATGTTGATCATGAATTTGAATTCTTTTTAGGTCAAGAATAACCGTATAATGATCAATGTATATGACAGTATGTCAGCAATTTATTGTTCTCTATAAGATGCTTGTATCTTCTGTCCAGAGTAATTGGAAGTGATGAGACTGTTTACGTAATATAGAGTATGAAATGTTATCGCCTTATGTGAACAGTTCTGTGGGAAGAATGTGATGCTACAGTGTTTTCTTAGGATTTGTATTATGCATTGAATACGAGGGAATGTTGAATACTTGTGTTTATAAAAAACAGTTCTGGTTCGTATTCACCCCCTTACCTATCCGACCTAATCTTATTGCTCATTTTTCTTCTTTTATTACTACTTGTGCATTGGTTGTGAGAATTGGGTGACAACACAATACCCATATTTAATTATATTGTTGTATTATAACGGCGATTGGGTTGAGCGTTAGCGAAAGACATTGAGTTCCGTCTTTTATCTTGACATTGGGTGACATCCATTTTGTATTTACGGCGGCCATTTTGTCGGCCACATGTTGCCTCGTGGCGACCATGTGCTTTGTCCTACCTTTCTGCTCATGGCCTTTTGAATCTGCCCGGCAACAGTCTAATAATAGCATCTCTGTGTTTTTCGCTGACCGTTAGGGTCTACATCTGCTAAAGGTTAGCCCTAGAGTGGAATGTGTTAGCCGATACCCCAAGACTGTTAACTCCTCCCACTTATTGATTCTGCTTCTCAATATTACCTTGTATGGACATAAAATGTGCTCTTGTGCATTGTACCGCCTCCTCTTGAGCCCCTGTGTGGGTATAAATAAACCATGTGGTCAGTAGCCCTTTGTGCTACTTCTTATAGTGCCGAAGGGTACTGTCTGAACTTTAGCACCATCTCATGAGATGTAATAAACTATGTGTTTTGCAATTCCAGTTTGCCGTGCGAACTTATTCCTTTGGGTCTGAGGACTTCGTGCGCAGAAGGGCGAACCCCTAGCACTAGCGGGCCTGGCTGAGGCCTGCACAACAAATTGGCGCCCGGTACGTCGGGCTCATCGGCGACTCGGATGCCCGAAGGACTGGTCGTGACGAAGGTTCGGAACTTCGCTGAGGTTGCGATCGCTACCAGATGAGACCCTGTCTTGGTATCCGAGGTGTTTCTTCCTTACTTTCTGATCCGACCATCCAGGCGGCACCGGTCCCCGACTGAGACCTCTTCTGCTGGTCAGCCGTGTAGTGACCATTTGGTCGAATTTTTGAACTTGGCAGTTGGAATCTGTACAGCCTACGACTGGTAAGAGTCGCTTACGGCACTTGCCGCCTGTAGTAGGTTCTGGCAATTTGAGGCTCCTGTTTGGCAAGGCAGTTTTAGGAACGCTTGCTCCGAGCATTGTGTTTGGATTTTGGATAGACTTGTCTACTTTGGTTTTGGATTTGATTTTGATTGTGATTTTGGTATATATGTGTTGCAACTCATATAGGCAGGCGAATGCACGGAGTTTTCTCCGCCTCTTCTTTGTATTGCGCGTTGTGCTAAGAAAGTACCTTAAGCGCTCTTCTCTTATGGTAGTGTATATTTTGCACTATTTCTGAAGCAATGCCTGTTTTTCGCGCACTTCGAAAGATGTGCTGCTTGTTTGGTGGCGCCAGTTTACGACTTGAGGAATCACAGCCGGCTCCCCCCGAGGGGACTCCTAATAGAGATATGTATGTGAAATTTGGTCCTTCTGCCATAATGTACAGCACATTGTGGCATAAGTACACTAAAAAGGATCCTGAGTTACGTTGGCCACTGTATGGATCGTTCGATGCGCGAAAGGTTGAATATGTGGAACTATGTTTGTTTAAGCGAAAATCTAGACGTGATATGTTTGAATGTTTACGAATGTGGGAGAAAGAAGTACGACAGCAGGAGAAGCGTGAGCAAGCGTTGATTGAGAAAGAGTTGCGAAAGACTGTGTATGAGAAAGCGCTGGAGTTACGAAAAAAGGAAGCGAAAGAAATACAGGAACGAGAGGACAAAGAGCGTAGGTTACAGATATCTGGTCAATATCCAGTCCGACAGCCTCTCTATCCTGTCCTTAATAAACCACAAGATGATTTTTTGTTATTAGATCGACCTCCACCTCCGTACCTCGCTTCGACTGCTCCGGCCGGGAGTGACGAAGACTCCGACACGGAACGACAGAAAACGCGGGACCCTCGATCCCGGCTGCCGGCGGATCGAGTGGCAGAAATCAGACAGGCTGCTCGTAAAGCATTGCGTAGCACACAGTCTGCTGCCGATCTCTTAACTAGCATACAGGGCTGGTCAGAAAAAGAGCAGCTCTACTTCACTGTATCATTCGCTGATGAAATCGTAGAACTGTTTCGGAAATATTCCGATGTGTTAGAACCTGCTGATATTACAACTGATCATAAGCAAATAAGGGATGGTCTTTTTGTTTTTTCTCAGGCACCCGATTTCATTAGACGGCTGGTTAAATTGCGGACTGAGGCGAAACAGTTGAGAGATCAGAAAAAGGCTGCGGATGCCGCTCCACAGACTGGCTCGTCCGGAGAGGCACAAAGCCCTATCCTCGTGACAGATAAGATGATACCGGTTGTCATGAAACCCATGCGGGAAGCCGCGCCTTTGTATGTTCCCCCTAAGGGAACGGGTGATATTGATGATAAATTTTCTTCCGATTCGAAGGGCTATTTTATTTATAATTGGGTTTACACTCCTTGGAATAGAGCGGATGTGATGGCACTTAAAAATGCGTTGCCCGATCCACGTAAAAATCCAGCCGCCTTTTATGAAGAAGTTGAAGGTGCTTTAAATTCCTGTGTTATGACTTTATGTGATATAGATTTGTTTTTCGGTCTTATTTTACCCCCAGATATGTGGAGGACCGTTCGTAAAATTGATGATCGCGCTGTTTTTGGAGCTGAATGGAAAGAGATAGAGCGCATAGATACGGAAAGAGAGCCCGCCCAAAAACCACATAGACTGATATTAGACCTCCCTGCAGCCATTTTGACTAAACTTAAAAAGATTATCCCCCCTAAAAAGATTGATTGGACTGTTTTAGCGTCCTGTAAACAGAAATTAGATGAATCAGTCTCCGATTTCTTTACTCGTTTTGAGGAAGCCTTTCATGATTTTAGTGGTCAGTCTCTTACTGACGATACTGGCAGGCACTTGTTTGTAGATAAGTATGTTTCGAATTTACTGCCTAGTATAGCGAGTCGATTAAAAGCTAGCGAGAGTTCTTGGACTACGTCCTCTCCGGCCTCTGTGTAGACAATGGCTCAGTACTATGAGCGCCAGGAGGCGGAGACGAAGGGGACAGAGGACAAGAAGTCGAAGGAGTTAAAAACGAAAGTCATGTTAGCTCAGGTATATGGCCCGCCTGCTCGAAGTTACGGTAGGGGCTCTGACAGGAATTACGATAGAAATAATCGAACGTCTTCCAATGCTTCTTTTAATCGCTTAAACCTCGCCCCGAATCAATGTGCATATTGTAAACAGATTGGTCACTGGGCACGTGATTGTTTGGCGCTTCGTGCTCATCGAGAGGCCCGGGAGCGAGGCCAAGGAGGGTCTGGCCCAAATTACTCAGCGCCTCGTGGTAATACGAATGATGGAACCAGATCTGATGCGAATCCCCGTCCGCAACAGAGACCAAATACCTTTGACCAACAAAATCAGTATCAAGTTTCTGACTATGTCCCTCCCAGTTTGTACGATTCTGCTCATTCATAGGATTGCGTAGGATGGGGTAAGGAATCAGTTGAAGTTCCGGTAGATCAGACGGGTCCTTATGTTACAGCACATGTTATGGGCTCTACTGATCGGTTTCTGGTTGATACAGGAGCTACACGTAGCGCTTTGTCTAAACAATTGGTTCCGAGGGCTCCCCTGTCTGGCACAACTATTACTTCGATAGGTTTCGATGGAACACCTTCCCTTAGCCCATTGTCTCAACCACTCTTGTTCTCTGTTGACAAATTTGACGTTCCATGTCCATTTTTGCTTTCCCCAAGAACTCCAGACAATATTTTTGGACTTGATATATTAAAACACTTTAGGGCCAAAATACGATGCTTTCCTGAAGGGGTGCGGGTCATTCTAAATGATAATTACATCGAATCTGATAGGATGTGTTTGATTCAGGAGGATGCTGCATTGGCGTCTCTTCCTGCATCCCTATGGGCTACCTCGGACACTGATGTGGGTCGGATGGTTATCCCACCGATCCAGATTACTGTTAAGGAGGGAGCTGTGTTACCTCGCTTGCCACAATATCGCATCTCACAGGAGGGAGAGGAGGCGCTCATACGAATTGTACATGATTTGATACGAGTTGGGGTTGTTGAAGAGGTTTCGCACAATGTTTGTAATAGCCCGATCCTTCCGATTCTGAAGAAGGATTCAGACACACGAATTTATAGGTTCATTATTGATTTGAGGGAGGTGAACAAGATCGTAATACCACAGTTTCCTGTGGTTTCAGACATTACAACACGGCTTACCCTAGTCCCTCTGACAGCTACCACCTTTACAGTAATTGATTTGAAGAATGCTTTCTTCTCGATCCCTATTCATTCTGATAGCCGATACTTGTTCGGTTTCACTTTGAATAATCGATCATATCGATTCTGTAGAGTTCCCCAAGGTTATACTGAAAGTCCGAGCATTTACAGTCAAGCATTGAAGAGGGAGCTTGACTCTTTCGAACTGACCGAAGGTGTGGCTCTCATCCAATATGTCGATGACATCTTGTTGGCGGCCGACACCCCAGAACAATGTGAAAAATGTACATTGTCACTGCTTTTATTTCTTGCTTTGCACCATCATAAGGTTTCTCGAAAGAAACTGCAATATTGTAGACCAAAGGTAACCTACTTAGGTCACCTTTTGTCTAAGGAGGGCCGTGCACTGACATCAGATCGTATACAAGCCATTCTAGATACACCAGTTCCTACCACACAAAAGGGAGTACGTGCATTTCTAGGTCTCACTTCCTTTTGCAGACAGTGGATTTTGGGGTTTTCATACATTGTTAAGCCTTTGTTAGCACTTTTGACGAAAGATACCCCCATACCCCTCCCATGGACAGATGAATGTGAGAATGCTTTTCGACAGTTACGACAAGCTCTTTGTTCAGCACCAGTGTTAGGTACACCAGATTATACGAAGATTTTTACACTTTATGTACATGAGAAAGACGGATGTGCATTGTCAGTGCTGGTCCAGTTACACGGCGATAAGCAACGCCCGTGTGCGTACTTTTCTGCAGTTCTTGACCCTGTTGCAAGAGCATTACCTGGATGCTTTCGTTCGGTTGCCGCAACAGCGGTATCCATCCGACAGAGTGAGGGAATAGTTTTGTCACACAAATTGTTAGTATTAGTACCACATGCTGTTGATGCCCTTTTGAATCAGACAAAGACGCAGCACTTGACCAGTGCTCGCCTTACAGGATATGAACTGACACTGCTAGCCCCCCACATTACATTGAAGAGATGTGCAACTTTAAACCCAGCCACTTTGTTACCATATCCGGTGACTCAGTCTCAGTCACAAGAAATGCACGATTGTATTTTTCTGACTGAGGAACAGACAAAGGGTCGCATTGATTTACAGGATACGCCCCTTCCAGATGTAGATGGTGAATTGTGGGTTGATGGGTCTCGTTTGAAATTACCGGATGGGACAACCTCAGCTGCGTATGCAATCACCACACTCGAGACGATAGTGGAGACAGCTCGCATACCACAGAAATCGGCTCAGGCAGCTGAATTGATAGCACTGACGCGAGCGTGTGAGCTCAGTGCTGATTTGTGTGTGAATGTTTACACAAATAGCCGCTATGCTTTTGGAGTAGCGCATGATTTTGGCCTACTCTGGAAGGAAAGAGGTTTTCTTACGTCTCATGGAATGCAGATAATGCATGGAGATTTAGTGCATAATCTCCTGACTGCATTGACATTACCGAAAAAGATTGCTATAGTGAAGTGTAGTGCGCACAAGAAAGTTACAGATAAGATTGGTCAAGGAAATGCTTTTGTGGATCATATAGCACGTGAGACTGCCACGCAGAGAGGTACCACCTCTATGTATGTGGTAAAGTCACAAGCTGAAAGATGGTACGATGTTAGGCAGGAAGTGCGAGAGATACAGAAGACAGCTTCTGATAAGGAACGTGAGCAATGGTCCAAAGAAGGAGAGTTAGATGACGAAGGTTGCTGGAGAAACAAACAAATGGACCGATGGAAGTTGCCCATAACCTTTGTGCAACCCATGGTTCAAATGGCAGATGGTGTGGCACATGTTGGAGCATTGGCGATGACGAGAATGCTCATGCAAGTTTGGGATAATCCTGAGATTGCCAACACAGCCAAGAGAGTGGTACAATCTTGCTTGATTTGCTTACAATACAATCCTGGAAAGGGGACACGAGCTCCATCTGGAGGTTTTGTTACACCGACTGCACCTTTTGAAGTCCTGCAAATGGACTACATTCAACTTGAGCGATGTAATAACCTGAAGTATGTCCTAGTGGTGGTTTGTGCTTTCAGTAAATGGATTGAGGCATATCCAACGAAGGATAATACAGCTATTACTACTGCTAAGGTGCTACTGAAGGAGTTCTTCCTGAGGTATGGTGTTTGCAGACTTTAATGGAGTGATAACGGACCTCATTTTATTGGGGAAGTTATCAAGTATGTCCTGAAAGGATTAGGCATCAAGCAGAGGTTCCATGCCGTGTTCCATCCACAATCCGCAGGGTTGGTGGAAAGGTATAATGGCACTCTTAAGCTCAAGATTGCAAAGATCCAAGCCTCCACGAAGTTAACTTGGCCAGATGCTCTGCCCTTGGCACTATTATCTATCAGATCGGTGCCACACTCTCGAACGGGTCTTACCCCATATGAGGTAGTGTTTGGGCGACCGATGAGCGTCTGGGGAGTTCCGAAGCCAAGATCTGTGTATGATGTACCCTGTGTTTTAATGAATGACTATTTGGCACAATTAACTGACAGCTTGGTTTCTATTCATCAACAGGTTCGAGAAGCGCTCCCTGATAAATCCCAAGGTGAGGGCCATGGTCTCCGTCCTGGAGATTTGGTGATGATTAAGTCCTTTGAGAGATCGAACAGCTTGGAGCCGAGGTGGCGTGGCCCAGAGCAAGTTTTTCTGGCAACAAGGACGGCAGTCAGGACGACCAACAGGCGCAAGGTATCATCAACCTTGGTGGATCCTGCTGTTCTGACCGATCACCAAGATATTCTTGCTACAGAGAAAGGCCCTGCTGTATCACCTGACGGATCTGCGGAGTTCTTCCCGGACCAGACAACTTCTGGAGCAGCTGGTTATAATCTGAGATCGAGGAAGAAGCTTTGAAGTTTTTTCTGTTGCGGGACTGGTTGAGCAACCGCTCTGGGTAGTTAACGGAATGCCGATATGACAAGGGAGGGGGATCAGCCCGGCGTAGTGTAGTGACACCTGTCTTGATCTGTGGTGAAAAAATCAACGGCTGCCGAGGGTAAAGAGCTCATTGACTATTTTTAATTTTTATTTTTTAGTTTGAAGAGAACTTTGAGACTATGGACATTACAAAAAAAAAGATTTTGGGAATATTAAGTGTTTTTGTTGTTTTGTTAGTTATTGCAGTAACCACTTGGTTAGTCGAAATAGCGAGCCCTGCTCGAAAGATTTTTTTGGTTCCTACTACTCCAGTTCCGGAAGAGCATCAGCATTTTACTCTTCCCTATCATGAACATAAGCACCGAGAGTCTTATTTGAACAACACCTTTGTTCAGATGCTGCACCACACCCATGACGCTACGAATACCACGAATTGCTGGATTTGTGGTATGCTTCCAGCACATCAAAAGAGAGGTGGAACGCCATTCATTCCACTTCCGTTTTCGCATAATGGTTCTTGTCGAGCTTGGTATACTCTTCTCTTTCCGAATAGGAAACCTACTGTAGGTGGACTTCTTTTCCGTTTAAACAGAGAATGTTATCAAGATAAACATGGTTATCCTCAGGCGAATGGAACTATATGGGAGTGGGAAGAATATCGACCGGACAATGCTTCTACACCCCGTGTTTTTACCCATACGAGAGATCCTACTACGAACAATGAATCTGTGATTACGGTGACACAAACCAAGGCGAACTTGTGCGTGCAAAGTATTGGGAGAATTCCAGTGGGGACCAGTGACTGTGTGGTTGTATTGAATTTAGATGGAATAAACGATAGTACGTTTTTAGCTTCACATAACACATATCTAGTATGTGGAAGCCATGGTTATCATAGGCTACCTATAGGGTGGTCTGGTGTTTGTTATGTATCTTTCCTATTGCCACCTGTTTTCCTTGCACCTGCCTCTTATCATCGAGATTTTAAATTATTTCAAAATATTTCTATGAATCGATATAAACAAACAATTCGAGTTGAAGATATTGATCAGACAGATACTAGTCTGCAGCAATATGTTGATTTTAATTTAGGTTTATTTCCATTTGTAGGTGCTGCTCTGAATAGCAGAAAGATACGGCGTTTGACTAGAGTAGTGGAGGCTGTCACCAATACACTGGCACTTGGCAATATTACTGAAGAATTACAAATTGCTAGGATTGTAACTCTCCAAAATCGTATGGTTTTAGATGTTATGTTAGCAGATAGAGGTGGGGCCTGTAAAGTAATCGGAAGTAGTTGCTGCGTGTATATACCTGATAATTCACCTTCTGTTTATGAGGCGATTCTCAAACTACACAAGATAGCTTCTGATATTCACGAGAAAAATGGTACTTGGACATTTGCGGGATGGTTTTGGGCGCTGATTTCTGCTTGGGGTTGGAAACTACTGACTATCCTGTGTATTGCAGTAGGATTGATTTTTTCCTGTTGCTTGTGCATACACTGTGGTCCAATGTTATGTTCTATGTGTATTACTGCCTGCATACCGTCCAGACGAGAAGCCGTAAAAGCGCAACAATTACTGGACAAAGAAGTGACCAATATAATGAGCATAGATATACAAGATGAATGTATAGACTATCCTAAGAGAGCCTATGGCCCACATGCATCAAGCATTTTTGGAGTCGCAAACGGTGCGATTCCTTAAAATCGGCCGTTTGCGATTCCAAAAGTGCTTTTTGGGATGCATGAAGCAATTTTAGAATTCGTAACATTTTTGCGAGTTCTAAAATTGCGATTGCTTTTAAGAAGTCGCAGATGTGCGATTTCTTGAAAGCAATGCATCATTACTTTTAAAAGTGTGAAATCGTAATTAGGGTGTCAAATTTACAGAGTGATTGAACCACTCGGTAAATTTGGAAAAAGTGTTTAAAATGCTGAAAATGCTTTTTTTTCAACATTCATGTTACGGACACACATGTCCTTAGGACATGTGTGTGTGAAACATGATGCGAAAAATACATTTCAGGGGTGCATGGGGGGGGTCCTTTGGACCCCCCCTGCACCCATGAAATTTTCAAAGTGCCACTCGCAATTTGCTAATCCCTTCCAATTGACTCCTATGGGCCTTTTGGCCCATTGGAATCAATGGGAATTGCGAAAATTAACTTAAGAATTCGGTATTTATTTGGGATTCGGTAAAAATTGCGATTTTTACCGAATCACAAATGAATACCGAAAATAATGATGCATAGCATTTTGCAATTCTTAATTTGCGATTCGTTATTTTTCGCAAATTAAGAAGTGCAAAATATCTCAATGATGCATGTGCCCCTATGTCTTTAGCTAACGCTAAAAGGGTCGTCTGTTGTATTATAACGGCGATTGGGTTGAGCGTTAGCGAAAGACATCGAGTTCCGTCTTTTATCTTGACATTGGGTGACATCCATTTTGTATTTACGGCGGCCATTTTGGTCGGCCACATGTTGCCTCGTGGCGACCATGTGCTTTGTCCTACCTTTCTGCTCATGGCCTTTTGAATCTGCCCGGCAACAGTCTAATAATAGCTTCTCTGTGTTTTTCGCTGACCGTTAGGGTCTACATCTGCTAAAGGTTAGCCCTAGAGTGGAATGTGTTAGCCGATACCCCAAGACTGTTAACTCCTCCCACTTATTGATTCTGCTTCTCGATATTACCTTGTATGGACATAAAATGTGCTCTTGTGCATTGTACCGCCTCCTCTTGAGCCCCTGTGTGGGTATAAATAAACCATGTGGTCAGTAGCCCTTTGTGCTACTTCTTATAGTGCCGAAGGGTACTGTCTGAACTTTAGCACCATCTCATGAGATGTAATAAACTATGTGTTTTGCAATTCCAGTTTTTCGTGCCAACTTATTCCTTTGGGTCTGAGGACTTCGTGCGCAGAAGGGCGAACCCCTAGCACTAGCGGGCCTGGCTGAGGCCTGCACAACAATATGACTCTGGTGAGTATATAAATATAGACTCATTATCATATGGATAGCGCCTATATACATATAAGAAGGCGCATGAGATTGATCTATGTGTAGTTCAGGCAAGGAAAAACTTGTGTTGATGATATTATAACTAGCTGACGCTATACACGACTGATAAAATCACTAAATATGTACTGACAGATTTGAACAATAGTTTGGAGTAAGTTGTTTTACACGAGTAGGAAGATAGGATGGATTACGACAAATAGTAAATGTCACACGGCCAATGTGCAGATTACAACTACATATTTTAGTAAGTATAGTGCGTGGTTACCACTCTAAGATGGCGCCCAAGATTTGCCTGTGATATCCGTGCTCTGAAAAAGAGAAGGGACAAGAATCTCGGGCACGGGTACCACACCAACTTGCTATAAATTGCCATTTAATTATGGCGCTGGTGCTGAACGCCACTACTATGCGTATGACCACAGATAGATACGGTAAGCCGGGAATTAATGTAACTTAATAAAATTTGACGTCCCTTACGGGTGACTAGATCTAGTCTTCATGTATGGCGCCCTATTACTATTTTATACATATATTCTTTCTGTATTTTGGTTACAGTACACGTACTCGTGAGTAACCATACCGAAGAAATTACGCGGACGTGACGGGGATCGTCCATCTACTGCACCAACCTGTAATAAGGTGAGATAGGAAAACTATCGAATACCGTATCAAACGCAATGAGTGAAAATTTCACTTTTGAGTATAATTTAGGACTATTGCATTACGTTTCCAAGTGAATGAAATAATAGTGTGTTCGTAGCAAATCACCAGAGTCTCAATTAGCAGTGAGAAATACAGATACTATTGACTAAGTGATACAACTTAATTTGTAGGAGGAATATCCGTTTGATATTGATAACCTCATTGGAAGGATAAGAATAATTGGAGTACAGACTGGATCTGACTACTGGACCTGTTTTGAGGTGAGGGTCTATTTATATTATGGACAGAAAGACTCGATTATTGATTATACATTGGGAGAGATGACTGAGGGATGCTGTTTATCCCTTAGATTTGTTTTTACTGGACTAGTGGAATACGTTGGACACCGATGGTGATGAGATATTGGTGAGTTTACACTTTATTGTATATGATAGGCTGGAGGTAAATAACTTTTTTCTAAGATTAGGAAAATTGGGTAGAATGTTGTCACCCGAGAACCACGACAATCTCTATATATATATTATTAAGTAGAGTACTGGTTATAATCACGTATACTCTTTTCTTTCGTGTGGTGATTCGAGCACGTCTTTGGTGGATCCTTTTTCTATTCTTTACATATTGAGACCGTAACTTTTTCTTTTACGTGTGTTGGCTTGACGGTGTATCACCTTGAGGATCTCTCCTAGAAATATATTAGGAGTGTTAACAATTGGATAGTATATTGTATAACATGTCATTTACTTTATTAATTTTGGGTTGCAGCCCTGAAGAAGTCAAATGTCTATACTGACTTGACGAAACACGTGTTGGCTGCGTCTTATCATATGGTGGATTTGGAATGAGTTACACTCTAATTGGATTGAGAGACAATTGAATTTGGACATTAAAATAGAACAGAAGTACTCTACAACGATTGTGTGTTATCAAATTGAGTGCTCGGAAGACTATTATAATTGTGATTAAATCACATCTGTGGTTTACTTCTGGGGTTGTGGTAACCGGCCCCTCTTCTTCCTGAGCACCTTACTACGTTTTGCTACGTTACATTACCTGTATTTGATGTGCGCTCTTTCTAACTGTTACCAAATTGTGTTTTTACTTACCTCGGGTGGTTCCTTGGGTCCTCAGCTCTTCTAAGTCTCCCGATGCCAGCCTTCCAAGGTCTAACAGCAAGTTAGTGCAGTTGCCGACCACGGACATGATTCTGCCCTTCTGCTGCTGAGCTGAGCTGAGCTCGAGCAGGGGAAGGAAGAACAATGGGATTCCTGTCACAGGGAGGCCTATTGGGCTGGAGTGGGGGTGCTTGCCAGCGCCACCAGACTGCTTTGAAAGGCACATTTGGTGTCCTCCCTGCATACTCCAATTTGAGAACTGTTGGCTTCCGCTCTGGTGTGAAACTGGACAAAGGGCCTGGGAGTATCCTCCCCTCTGTCCAGCCCCTCTTCTGGGAGGGACCCCTGAATCGTCCCAACCCTTTTCTTTGGGTACTTAAGGGCTTACCTGTGGTGGCTCTTCAGATTCATTATGGGACAACATTCAAACACCAAACCACTTCAACTTCTACCATCTAGCTAATTTGGACTTTGCTGGACTTCGCCTAGGAACCGAGACTGCATCAAGGAAGATTCATGCTGCTCCTGGTCTCGTCATCCTGTCAGTCTTCCGTGTCATATGTGCCTGTGATTCATCCAAGTTCTTCTCCAGGAATCTCCCTTGAAGTGAGGAAACCACTGCTCAGCATCTGCAGGCATTGCAACCAAGCTATCCGGACTTCTGCTCCTGACGTCCTCCTGGTCACTTCCAAATGGCATACACTCTGTACCTTCTGCTTGCAGGTACCTCTCTTCAAGAATCCATACTTGGGTACAACCAGACTCTTTAACCTTCTTCGCCAACTGCATCTTTTCTGAAGTCCTCCATTGTGGTCCACTGCAGTTTCCGACGTCACTTCGCACCTATGCGCCCCGTTGCATAGATGCGAAGTGACGTTGGAAACTGCCTGGTGTAGGTATCCTGGTTTCTGTGGTATCCATAGGTGGGGTGACACTCTAACCTCCTGTCGTCCATGGGGTGTCTTCAGAGTCCACTGGGAAGGGTCCTTCTTGAAAACTGCAACCGTGACTTCTCCATTGACTTGTATTGAGTACACAGCTATGTTTCCACTATTCTCACAGCCTCTGCGGGGTTCCTGGGTACTTACCTTGGGTGGTTCCTTGTGTCCCCAGCTATTCTTAGTGGAGAAGTGTGGCTCACTGGTTAGAAGTGGCAGACCCTGAAGCAGAGGTCAGGCCCGGGACCAGGGTTTAATTCCCGACGCGGCAGGGTCTTGGCTCAATGTCCGCGGACTCGATAATTCTCGCCTCGGTGCCTACTCTAATCATGGGTCCCACTCTGCAACTCTGGGCAATAGCTTGCTTAATCTCCACAACAGCCCCAACAGCGCTGGGATGCCTGGCTTCACCTTGAGGGTGCCCTGGAGAGGGCATCTCACAGGGAAAGCAAGGATGGGTTCCACAGCGGTATACAGCGCCAGGATGCCCCGAGATGGGGCGGCAGTGCGCTTTACAAGTATACACACATTTACATTCTGGTCTAAGTCCCGACTTCGGTTGCAGTTTGCATTCTACTTCTTTAGTATATGGTTTGGTCTCCCCCGGGAGACAACTGTGTATTTGTGCTTACTTACCTTTTTAAATTTGAAATATTGTGTGTATTTTATTGATATCTCAGGATAGAAGATACAGAAATGTGTTAGTGAGTGTGTATAATAAATATAATATTTTTATAACTACACTGTGTCGTTCTTTTTGGATGGAACTACACTGCATGATTAGTTCTGATAAAAGAAGCTGCTTAACACTTCTTCTGGACTAAGCCTGAAGGCTTCCCTCCACAGCTACCACGTAGAGAGCTTCTAAGGTTGTCTAAGACTATTAAAATCACCATAAGGATTGCCTGGATTAATGCAAGGCGCTTCACCTAAATAAGTGTGCACCATATACTAAGCCAGCCTCCTACATTGGTGTGTAGCAGTTGGTATTTAATCCTGCCCGCTAATTTATGTGTAGGTTAAATGAAAAACCATCACTAGCATTAGACACATATAAAATGTTTTTGTAACAGTAAGTTCTACTGAACTTTTAGATTGGTTGTTAAGGGCCTAGCACAACCATTTCTGAAATCTTTGGAAGTGTAACTTTCATTTGAGTAGGTAGGTGCAACACCACACTACACCTAGTCACCATGTACTTGGTTGTGGATCCCAATGGGTCTCTGTCCTCTAGGTCCAGTGATCTTAAGTTCCAGGAACAAATGACCCTGTGTGCCTCTAGAAGACTAAAGTAAGGTAGCAACCCTAACAGTAATCATCTATTATGGGTGCTTCTGTAGGTGACCTCCAGAATCTGATGGGTCAGAAGGGCAGGACAAAGTGGGTGGGGATGCTCCAGAAGATAGGTCAGGAGGGGTTCCCCCCTGATGACCATAATTCTGAGCATGACAGGGAGGGAGTCTGATGACTCTACACTGGTGAACTCTGACTCCTCAAGGAGTAGTACAGATGGTGCAAAGGGAGTCTCTAGACGTAGGTCCACCTTTGTTCCTCCTGAGAGGGTTCAGAGAATGCAGGGGAGGTCTAAGTCCTCCTCTGTCAATTCCAATGCTTCTAACAATGCCATAGGGACCTCAATCTCTAGCAAGGACTTCTTAGAGAGGGAGTGTCACCTACATAAACTTGAAAGAGCAAAGCTCAAGCAAGAGCCGCTGGCCCTTGACAATGAGACCCTGGAAGTTCAAAGAAATAGGAAGAATTTAGGACTAGAGTCCCATAGTGGCACCACTTGTGTATGTCGAGTCAGGGAACCTTCCTTTGATACTAGGAACCTGAGCAGGATAGTCCCTCCTTACCAGGAGGGGGATGATATCCATAATTGGATCACTGCCTTGGAAAGGGCTTCTGGGGTACAGAAAGTCCCCCAAGGGCAGTGGGCAGCTACCCTGTGTCTCTCCTTTGCTAGCAAAGGTAGAGACAAGCTCCTCACTGTTAGAGAATAGGATGCAGATAAATACTCAGTCTTGAAGAGTACGCTCATAGATGGGTTTGGTTTAACCACTGAACAATACAGGGTTAAGGTTAGGGACACACAGAAGGGACACATCTAAGACTGGTTTGATTTTATTAACAATGTTATTAAGGCTCAGGAAGGTTGGTTTCATCGAAGCAAGGTAGAGGACTATGAGGGATTGTACGATTTGTTGATGAGGGAGCACATCCTTAATATTTGTCAAACTCAGAAGCTACACCAGTACCTGGTGGACTCTGATCCGACCTCTCCCCAAAAATTGAGAAAGAAGGTAGACAAATGTGTCCAATCCAGGGTCAAGCAGAAAGCTCATGGTGGTAGTGTTCAGAAGAAGCAAGATTCTTCAAAAACCCAAGAGAAGGGTTGGGAGAAGGTTAAAGACAAAAAGGAGTCTTCACAAGGTTCCCAAAAACCTGCCTCTGGGGGTGGATCCCAATCATCCACTTCCTCTGGAAAGAAACCTTGGTGTTACATGTGTAAGGAGAAAGGCCATTGGCCAAGGGATACTTTGTCCTACGGCCAACACAACAGAAGCTACTACCACTACCCCTAAGGCAACTACCCCCCAGCACCAGTACAAGTGGTAGTACAGCCCCAAGGGATTAGTAGGTTTAACCTTGGGTTCTGAAGTGGGTTCTGGCCTAGTCAAAACACCCACTCAGGATGTCCTTATCTGTGTCAGTGGCATGTACCTTGCCACGTTACTTGTAAGTATCACTAACTTGGGCCAGTACAGACAGCAGCCTTTGATCAATGGTCAAGAAGCTATGGCTTAAAGGGACACAGGGGCCAGTGTCACAATGGTGACAGAGAAACGTGTGTCCCCTGAACAAATCCTACTTGGTCAACAAGTGACCATCAGCAGCATTGTCAGGACGGATCACTGCTTGGCAGTTGTTAATCTCAGTTGGAGCGGGGTAACTGGCCCTGAAGAGTCCTGGTTTCCCCAGACCAACCTGTAGATTGTCTGTTGGGCAATGATTTGAAAACTTTAACCTAGTCTTAAGTGGAGTTCAGGACACATGCAGAGATGAAGGGAATATCTGCCAGTGCATTTGTTGTCACCAGGGTTTGGGCCACAAAGATAAGCACTGAGGGAGCACTGGATCCTGTACAAAATGGACCAGCTGGCTGCTAGAGAAGGAGCAGGAAGGGTAAGGAACTATCTTCCCCCCAAACTCTCAGTGAGCATCAGTCTCCTTAGGGAGATGACCTTAGCGCCTGTGAAGGAACTGTCCTAGACAAACTTGGGCCTGACCAAGCAGAGTTCTTGGGGACAGGGGACCATTCCAGCACAGGCTTCAGTTTGGAGAAGAAATCTTACCCCTCTCCTGAACAGCTCACACAGCAAGCTGCTGCTCAGGAAGTAGAGAATGTCAGTGGGTCACATTGGATCTATTGAGAAGATGGGTGTAGGAAAGTTCCCCTTCTCTGCATGGTTCCCCACAATTTTTGCCTGACATCTGATGCAACCCAACTTGATATGCCCTGAGTCCCTGCCAATGAGTGTAGGAGAGTGGGGTCTGCAATCCTATGGTCACCCCAGATTTTTGCTTTTTGCTTCACTGGTTTACGACTTTCCCTGGCTGTGGGCCTGCTAATCAGACCCACAGCCTAGCTGTTCTCTCTCTAAATTGACAACCATGTACTTTAGGTGCATTTACCAATTGGTACTGGGCCACCTTATCAGTCCCTGTACAGTATACCTTAGGTATCCGGGGCATAGGTGTACCCAGGGCCTACCAGGGGCTGAAGCATGTATTATGCCACCCCTGGCTGGCCATCTAAAACAGACACAACTGGCTGCATGACAGTTGGGGCAAGGTGGTGTAATCACCCTTTGCTGTAGATATAGTATACCTATATCTAACCCTAAAATGGACACATATATTCCTATCAGTCACTCCTATGGCAGGCCTTATCAATCCTGAAGGCAGAGTGCTTGGAATTATGTGAGATGGTGCTCTGGCATGAGCTGAGCCCGTTTGCAGCTTGCGGAACCAAGTCCTAATAGCTGTTCCGTGATAACGCTATACCATATACTCTTAAGTGCATTATCAACCTCGCGGTTAAATGCTAACTCTGGTATAACATTATCAAAACATGTCGAGTAAGGTGTCATACGATTTGGAATACTACCCCCTCGCCATTTCTGGCGACGGAGGTAGCATTTCACCCTTCTAGTGGGGCACGACATGTATGTAACTGTGAACCCCGGTTAAAGTTAACTCGAGCCTTGGCATCACAAAATGGATGCTGCCACCACAGACACAAGTCTGACCTCCTGCTGCTGGGAGTCCTTCCAGCGAGGGAGGCCTGGACAAAGGGTTTCCTGCCTTGGGAGGTGCTAGCACCACCGCAGACAGGATTTTGTGTATTGAGGTAGGGAGGCCTGAAAGGAATGAGACATGCCTGGGGCACACAAGGTGCCCTGTGCATACACCGGTTCAAACCAGTTGCTGGGGCACTCCAGCCCCAGCTCTGGCGCGAAACTGGACAAAGGATAGGGGGTGTAACCACCCCCCTTCCTGGTCCCACCCAGGGGAGGGACCAAGTCAGTAGTGCAGCCCCCTTTAGCAGGATAAAGGTAGGAGCTGGTCCCATTCCAAATTAGATTAATCCTGAACTACTCTACAAGAAGAAACTCTGGACTTCGACGTTCTGCTCCACAGAAGACTGAAGAAATCTCCCTTGTGGGCACGGAGTGTCCACCCTGCAACTGCAGGCACCATCAAGCGTCCAGCGGCTTCACTTTGTCGTCTTCCCTCGAGGACCCAGACTTCAGAGCCCGACGAGACCCAAATTCCCAGACCTCTCCGACCTCAACCTACATCTGCAGCAAAGCTGAGACCCGTGGGTGCGACGAGACACGTGGGACAGGCCATCTTGAACGAACCTGTACTTCGCTTCCAGCACGACTCCCGAGGTAAACTCGACCAAGTGCTTTGGGGATTGAAAAGCCCCATCCCCAAGCAGCCCCTGCACTGAAGATCAGCCCTCCAGCTTCCACGAGGTCTGCGTGGGGCCCTTCTGCTTGTTTGCTGCTCGATGCGTTGTCTGGTCACTTGTAGGCTGGCTAGTGGCCTCCTAGACGACGAACCTTTGAATCTTCGCTGCTGGTCTGGTTGCTCCAGACTGGCCCTTGCTCCCTTGCAAAAGAGGGGCACCCCGGACTCACCTAGTCCGCACCAGACGTCTTTTCCACTCACCGCATGGGTTGCCTTTGCCAAGGCCTGTTGACTCCAATCCCGGATCCGAAACCGCCCACAGCGAGAACCTGCGTGGGACAGCTCGTGCCTCCATTCTGGTTGTCGAAGACACCTCCTGGTCCACGTGGCTGCAGAGTCAAGCGTCCACTCTGCACCTGATCGCGACAACAGCACCTGGTTCCTTCCTGGTTCCACCCCGGTCACTGGCTAGTGACTTTGAACACTGTCCCCTCTGCTTTCAGGTCCTCTTCTTCACCGATCCACCCTTGGATCGCACCGAACATCTTCCTCTTGGTCGCCTGCAGCCTCTTTTCTTTCAGGCTCCATTGACTTCAACGCGAGAACCCGACACATTTTGGCACCTATGCACCCGCAGCCCGTGGGTGAGGTAACGAGAGCATTTCAGTGCTCAAGGGTAGTCTGAAACTGTCCTAGTGTCCAGTTCCACAGTCGTTTTAGTCCTATCTAGTCAGGATTGTCCGTACTCACCTTTTTACTTGAACTGTACTGTCCATAGACGTTACGCATCTCGTGTGTGAGTTCACACTCTGCACACGCGTTCCGTGGGCCTCCTATTACTTACCTAGTGTTAGTGTCCCATCGATCCTACAGCCTCTGGACAGCTCCATTCCTTTTATCGACTTTCACATTCCACTTACTTAGTATATGGTTTGTCGTGCCCCTAGGGCACCATTGTAATTTTGTGCAACTAGTCGTATTTTTCGTAAGAGATTGTCATGTGCTTAGCCCTCTGACCTCATAAAGAGTTCAGAGGTGTTGTTATTAATAAATAGACTGTTTATTTTCATAACAACCTTTCATCTGGTATTCAAGGGGTTATATTGTGGTAAAACAGTTGGCTTCACATGCCAAAAGAGTTTAGCCTAAGACTGCTTTGTCCATGCTACCATTAGGATAGCTGGTCTATAAGGTTGACTTACAACCAATCACCAAAAGGGTTGTTTGGACTGATACAAGGTGATCACTAGAACTAGTGAGCATCATATATCAGGCCAACTTCTCACAATGAGGTTCCCAGGGCCTGTGTTATTTACCCAAATTGTACCTTTGTATCCACAATTGGCACATCTCTGGTCACAGGCAAGCCCCATGTAAATGGTACCATGTGTACCAAGGACTCTGTGACCAAGGAAGGCCTCTGAGGGCTGCAGCACCTATTGTGCCACCCATAGAGGCCCTGCAACGTAACCCACACATAGTGCCACAGCAGGTTGTGTGTTTTGATGCAGAGAAAAGCAAAGAGTTGACATGGCAAACACCCCTGCGTGCCATGCCTGCAATCCTCTGCCTAAGGCCTAGGTTAGTCACCCCTCTAGCAGTGTACACTAGTCCTAAGGTGAGGGTACAGAGGCATGAGCAGTGTACCCCTACAGTGTCTAAGTACATTTGTAGACATTGTAGTAAAGCCATAATAAGTATATCTTCTGCGAGCTAGTCACTTTGAATTCCACACCTCCATAATGGCTTTACTGAAAGTTGGGAAGTTTGGTAGCAAACTTCTCAGCACATTAAACCCACAATGATGCCAGTGTGGAATTTAATGCAAAATGCACATAGAGGGCATCTTCGAGATGCCCCCTGAACAAAGACCAGCAATGGTGTGGTTCCTCAATGGCTGCCTGCCATTTGCCACCACCAGTCAGGTTTCTGGACCCATGAGCATAGGGCCTCCGTTCTCTGGGTCCAGAAACAAAGCCATCCTGGGCAGAGTTGTCATGCCTCCTCCCTCAGGATGAGCTGGGTCCATGAAAGGGAAGCTTCAAAGGCCTGCCACCTTTGTAATCTGTCCCTGCCTTTTGCTGCCCCCAGCAACTGGCTCCCACTGTTTCTGAGCCCCATTTGGAGGGGGGCGGGTATGAAGTTGGCCTGGTATATGATGTTCACTATTCTAGTGAGCACTTTGCACCAGTCCAAACAACCCTTATGGTAATGGTTGTAAAGTCAACCTTATAGACCAGCTATCCTAGACATGGACATGGACAAAAGCTGTCTTAGGCTAAACTCAAGAGGGCATGTGAAGCCAGCTGTTTTACCATATGCAATCCTTTTAATACCAAATGAAAGGACACCACACAGGTTATATATTCAAAATATATATGTATTTATTTCTAAAACAACCCACTGACCTCTTTATGAGAACAGGAGCACAAGCGCATAACAAGTAACTTAATATAACATACAAAAGTTGCACAAATATGGATAGGCCCTGGTGGCCCGCTAAACCATATCGTCATTCAATCTTTATTTCGGCCATATGGCCATAAAAGATATGCAGCAACAGTAAAACATGTACAATCATGATAAAATCCACAACAATAACAAAGCAGCACATGCTATACACTATAAAATCATTCCTGAATATTAAACTACCAGAGTTACATTTTAAAAAAAATTTGGGATTAACTCGAGGCCTGTGATTTCAAAATGCGAGTGCGGGTATGCCAGACATTAGTGAGGAATTTTGCCAGTACAAACACAGTTAAACTCGAAGCATCGGTTTTTAAAATTCTATACATTGGCAGGTACTCTCTACAACCAAAGTTCCTTATAAGTGGTAAAAGCCAGTACTGCCTAGCTTTCATATAGGTTGGACAAAACAGGGCCACGTGTAGATCACTCTCCTCCGCATAAGAGCATGTCGGACACTGCTTAGAAAGGGGCGGGGTTGTCCAGGAGCTGGTAAAAGATCTGAAGGGCAATGTTCCATATCTCCATTGGAGAAACAGCTTCCTGGCCAACACGGGTGACATAGCGTCCAAGACCCTTTCCAGCCTGTAAGAGTCCTTGCTCAGCATGAATACAGATTTTAATGATCCCTCCTTCTGGCCGTCCATGGCGGATGATAATTTCTGGTCGTGGAAGACCTTAACCAAAGTTCTGCGTGGGATGCTTAATGAGGCGTTTGCAGGGTCGGACCAGAGATCGGGGAACCCCAATGTTGTGCATGATTTTTGGATGTATTTTACCCAGGGGATTTGTGAAGCTTTGGGATGGGTTAAAAGTTCACTCAGTTCCGCCCTATAGGCAGATAGTTTTTCACTACTCCACAGTCTTCGCCAGAAGACTATGGGTCTGAGACCTATTTCATCAGCTATTGGTCTCAGTCCCAGATCCAGCCTCAGAGGAAGGAGCGGGGTGCTGGCCGGAAGTGCAACTATCTGTCTAATGAAATGGTTCTCAGTTGCCGACAAACTACGAGTTGATGTGTGTCCCCACAATTCCGCCCCATACATAGTGGCGCCCCTAGCCTGTGCTTTATAAATCTGTATGAGCGGTCCCAAAGGCCGGTATGTCGAGCTCTTCATCATCCGCACAATACCCCCAGTGGTCTGCACTAATTTGAGGTTAGCTCTAGTCTGATGTGGCCCCCATGACATAGTCTCATTCAAGGTTACACCTAGATATTCAAAGGTGGAGACTCTCTCAAGCCTTGATGCTCCCAATAGTGGGTTTGGGCGCAATTTCTGACCAGGATTCAGGACCATAAATTTAGTTTTTGTGGCGTTGATTTCTAGACCCCTATCTGTACAAAAAGCCACAAAAGAGTCAAGGATACGCTGAATCCCCATTGGGGTTTTGGACAGGAGCAGGGTGTCGTCTGCAAACATAATTGCAGGCACCCTGCTGCCGTTCAACTTTGGGGCATCAGTGTTTTCAGTACCATTCAAGTGGGCGATTACCCCGTTGACAAAGAGGCAGAACAGGGTCGGTGCAAGCACGCAGCCCTGCCTAACCCCCCTGTCAACGGGGAATCGGTCCGTCAGTTCCCCAGACTTCCCACACCTCACTCGGGCATAGTTGTTGTAATGTAATCTCTGTAAGATTATCAAAATGTCCGCAGGTACACCCATCTCTGACAGGACACTCCAAAGTTTACCTCTGGGCACCAAGTCAAAGGCGGCCCTTAAATCCACAAATATTGTGTATAAACTGCCGCCATTGAATATCGCTGCCCTCCAATAGATCATATTTAATCTAAAAACCTGGTCCACTGTTGAAACCCCCTTTCTGAATCCTTCCTGATAGGGGCTAAGGGCACCCGTTTCTTCCTCCCACTCCTGCAGTCGATTCAGCAATACCCTACCAAGCAACTTTTGTGGAACATCAATTAGGCTGATTGGTCTATAGTTGGCTGGAAGCAGGGGCGAGCCCTTCTTATATATAGGAACCACCTCTGCCCCCAGCCATGTGCTTGGAACCTCCATGCCGCTCAAAACTCCGTTAAACAGAGCAGCAAGGTAGGGGGCCCAGACGTCGGGTTCCTGCTTGAACAAGTCCCCAGGTAGGCCGTCCAATCCTGGCGCCTTGCCCGATGTCAGACCTGCTATTGCTGCCCTAACCTCTCCCACTGTTATTGGTTCTCCCTCATATACTGCCTGGCCACCCCCGGCATCATTCGTGGTTTCTCCCAACTCAGAGCTGTAAAGGGATTGGAAATGGGTCTGCCATACCCCTGGTGCGATGTTAGGCTCGATAGCTGAGTGGAGATTCCCCGACCCCCCATTCACCACTCTCCAGAACATCCTGTGGTCTCCTTTCACAAGAGAATTATTTATCTCCTCCCATTGATTCTCCTCCCATTCAATTTTAGCATGGGCCAGGAGTTTTTTATATACCCGTCTACTTTCTCTTACCTTCTCTCCTCCTTGACCCTCCTTGATATTTCTAAGGAGTTCTTCCTTTGCCTTTTTGCAGGCTTTATTGTACCATGAGGATTTATGTACCTGCCCCCTCTTCGAGTTTTGTACATTGCTAAATAGAATGGGGGCGGCACCCTTTATGAGATCCTCATGTGCCTGGTGTAATTTACCCAGTGTATCTTTGTCGCCCGCCCCGATGGCTAAGTCTCCTACTCTCTCTAGAATAGGGATTAATCCTGCATACAGCTTCGGAAGCTTCTCCTGACTCGAGGCTATGTTTTCCCACCTGATTCTTCTTCTGTTATTAGCCAGTAGAAGTTCAGGTTTGTTTCCCTCACTCATAGTTGCAGGGGTTTGAAGGCCAGGGTGGATAAGATCAAGTTCTAAAGCATTGTGATCACTGTCTGACCTTTCAGTCACCCTAAAATCCTTGATAGTGGGCCAATTCGCTATCTGTACAAAAACGTAATCCAGTCGGGATTCTCTTCCTACTCTATTGTAGGTGGTTCTACTGGGTACGTCTGACTTGGCACGCCCATTACAGGCTCTAATTCCGAATTTTAGGGTGAGAGCTGTGATCTGCAATGCTACGGGGGTCCATGCCTTTGGGGGAGGGGCTTCTACGGGGGGTACTAACCACCTAGTCTCCTCTTCTGTCGGGAATCCATCTAGGAGGCCTGGCAGTGGCTCAAAATGAGAATTTAGGTCCCCCCCCACTATGTAGGGTAGATCTCCTGATATTTCAGCTAAGTAAGCTGAGAGTGCATCAATCGTGGATGACTCCCTGGCAACTCCCACTGGCCTAGAGTAGGTGTTGATCAGGACAAGTTTTGCTTGATTCGGCCAGGATAGTAAGACCACAAGAATATCGTCAGATGGCACCAATAAGCGTTGGGCCTCACACCCTAAATGGGATGCCACCCACGTAGTTAGTCCTCCAGAAGGGCGACCCTTGTCCTCCCACCTAGCCGGGATAGAGAATGACTGATATCCCTGATGTGTGTATTCCTCCCTTGCCCAGGTCTCCTGGAACATACTGTAGTGTAGCTCCTATTTTCCCAATAGGCTCTGCGCATTGGAATAATACCTACAGCAGTAAAGGCCTAGACCAGACGTTAACTAGGTCTACTACTGTCGATACTAGACTTAATTTTTGGGTTTGCCAGCGTAGCTCAGAGTTCGCTAGAAACTTTCTCGAATGTTCAAGGAGGAATTCACTTCCCTGATTAGACAAGAAGGGATTTAGTTTCTGACAACCATAGAACATGACAACTTTGCTCTCCCCTAATCAAGAGTCAATCTCGAGAGTCGTGTGAGCACAAGGCAATTATTTTACTCAGTCAGTACGTGCATTCTTAGTCTCATCAGAATGTAGAGAAAAGGAAGAGACGGGCGTGTTCAATAAAAAGGTGTTATTTATTGATCAGTCTCTTTTCTCATACATGAGAAATGGATCGATATTATTGCAATACTTATAGTTAAGTAAAGTGCATACATTAAAAGCAATAGTATAAAATAATACTGTAAAAACATTGATATGGTTTCTGAGCCATATGATGTTTAAAATGATTAAAATATATTTACATACACATATACATTTGACTAAACGTACTCAACTGGTGTTTCTAAATACGCCTACCCCGTGTACCTGACCTAAGTCTAATGCGTGGGCGGGAATAGAAAGTTACAGTTTAAGTTAAGTTTGTTTTTGCCAAGTGAATAACTAAAGAATTCTCTGTGAGGGGTTATTCAGTTCTGTACCTGGAAGTTAGGATGAATGAGGAATGGTATCTCGTTCTCTGGTCTCGATATTCCAGGCTGCCTGCGAGGGCTACCCAGAAGCGCCGGTGCTGGGTCTCTCGGCTTGAGATAGCAGCGCGTCTCTCAGCGCGTCAGGAAGGCGGGGCTGCGCCAGCGGGGTCTGCTTCTGCTCTCGGCTTCGGCAAGTGTGGCTGCTCCGTCTTGTCACCACGCGTGTGTTTGCATAGGGCAAGATCGGTAATATTTATACCTTAAAGGTGCCGAGATTGACGTAAGGATGGACATAGATACGTCAATAAAGATGTCATACGACTTGCTCGTTAGCACATTCTTTACAAAAGTTCTCTGTGAAATCAAAACAATGGCCGCAGGGTTTTTCCCAGGTTGTCATAGGTTTGATTTGTTATGAGAACGTCGTATGCCTTATCAGGGGCTGGAGGAATGTCGCTTGTCTAATTAGATCTCAAGCGTTATGACCTAATCAGATAACACGTTCCTGTGCCGTAGTGTGACTGCGTCAGATAACGGTATCTGCATCATGGGGGCTTGTCTTGCCTCATGGGCTGACTGTTAGTTAACTTGATAGTTAGTTTAACCAGAATAGGGTCAGGAATAGGGGGATCGATTCAGAACCTATAGGAATACACGACACCCACTCCACGCTAACTATGGTCATATTTACTAATCTATGCATAGTATAACATAGTACAACATACTATAGAGAATAGTGTATACCTTACCACCCCAAAATACATAAATGCATTTTGAAATTTTCAAATATACTGAAAAATTGCAGTCATATATTTTGTATGCACTTAAGCTATGAATTAAATGCAAAAGTAAACACGCATTTGTATGCATTATTGCTAATTTGGTATTTGAGAAATACACATGAAATGGCTCTTAACATGGCTATACAGAAAGAAAGTTCGAGACCATTTCATCACATAATAAAATGTTTGTGAACATACCAGCGGGCAGCTAAAGCCTAAAAAGTATCTAAAAATAGAAATCTTAGTTCTCTAGGAATAGTTTCTTACTTTAAGCAGAAGATCAGTGTCCCGGAAACAAATATGGGAAAATATTTTAGGGGGTTGCTGAAAATTGCTGTCCGTGAACTGGATTGTAATTGTTCATGTGACTTTATTGTTAAAGTTGAAGGCCGAATTCAGGGAACGCCGTGTGCGAGTTTACTCAAAAGTCTCTATTTCTGTTCTGGAGAGAACATCATATCATTCAGGCTTTCGAAAAAACTGTCAACAGCTTCATGGGAAAGTTCCACTAAGTCGGAAATAGGTGTAACCATGCATTCGTGCGCATGATTGTCTCCATTGACATTCTGATTTGCATCACTGACAGAAGGTCGTACCTGTTCGATGCTGCTTTCATCTTGAACTTCACTACTCTTCAATCGTAGTGGTGAAGATTCCAGGAATGCCGTCATCAGGATTGGCAGCCTTTGAGGGCAGCACAAAGCGTGAACCTTGGTAGGAACCAACAGTGTATCTGCATCCACTGGCGCATCCGATTGTAGCGTCAGACAGGTGTCTAACACGCATTCTTCTCCGCATAGCAGACACCTTAGTACAGGTAAAACACACCTTTGCCACATTGGTCGAAATGATAGAAACCAAGTCATGTTCAGGTCTCTAAGCCGGGAGAGTCCCAGGATTTTTGATATCCGGTCCCGGTATCCAATGGCTAGGATCGTCTCTTCCATTGTCGCGAGAGTTTGATCTGTGACATGGGTTGCCATAACGAAAAATAAGGACTAAGAATAGGATTCCTGCAATTAGTCCCAGGATCAGGGGAAGTCCGCCAAAAATCGAATGGACGAAATCTGGAAAAATACCCAGTATGGCTTTGAATGGTGTTAATGCCATCGAAAATACTGTCTTAAATACCCCTGAGATGCCATTGGTATCAGAAATATTTAAGATTTCGCTCAGGATTTCCGCGAAATGTACGGGGGAATTAGTTGATAATAATGTATGTATCTCTGCAGTCGTCCTTGCGACTTGTAGATCATACGTTTCTTTTGATGACGTGAGCCTTGTAGGCGTCTGTAGAAGCACTGTTTTCATTCTGCTTAAAGTATCTATTCGAATAGAAGTAATTTTCAAATTGGGCCATGCCCTTGCCTCCCTGTCTGGAAAGGAGCTGGGGAACAAAGAACGTCCACAGCACTTGACCTTCGCCGTCGTAGTGACTAGATAAGGAGTCCCGGGCATAAGACTACAACATCTGCGGTCTACAATAAGAATGTAACTCCCATTATAGAGTCTTTGAAAGAATGGTTCTATTTCAGTTGCAGGTGCGCCTTGCTGGTGACATGAAAGGTTGTATGAATTCCCTTCACAGGCTCCGTGCAAACTAATACCGTTACACAGAAGCGTGCCGCTTAGTGACATAGCACAATTGTTGCCACTAAGAAACACTTTCTGTCCTTTATTACTGACACATGCATGTGAATAGGGCAGGTTCCAAGTTGTTTTAAGGTACCCCTTTCCCAATTTCTCGTACATGCCAGCCTGTATATATTTTTGGCAGTATTGAAACCTGAAGGTTGAGATTGGAATATTTATGATTCCGTGTATTATCCATTCACTGACAGGTCGTTCTGACATTGTCATTGGTAATCTTTCTAGTTTTTCAATGCTCAAGATTGTATAATCAGCACCCTTTTGCGCCATACCGATTTGTCTATCAGTAAGGTTAAAGATTTGGAATAGTGACGTTGTGTTGATTAAACGCCAAGGCACATAGCCTGAACGCAGATTTTGTAACGTCCAGCCAAGCTGTACAATAGAACGCAATTGTGACTGACCATGTTGTAATAACAGTAAGTCTTGCGATAATATATCGATTGCTGAAGACACAATGCTGTCCAATGAAAAAATTCTGGAGGACAGAGTCATTAACCCATTGTCCACTACAGAAAGTGATTTTTCCAAATTGATACGGTCAATTTCCCGTATTCTTTCTGCTGTTTCAATTTGAGTAACCTTCCAGGCCTCATTGTATGCTGCATATACAGAGGCTGCTATGAAACGCTTTTGACGCTGTTTGCGTGGTCCCAGAATGAAATCACGCAAGTCAGCACCATCAGTAAGTAAAGTTAGGTGTTGCTTAATTTCAGGCAGTGTGGAAGTTTGAAGCCATTGAAGGCATAATTTGCCCACACTGTAGGTTGTTATTATCCCTGGGTGATGTCTTTGGGGATATCTTGGGTCTGGCCCGGTCATTTTGAACCCCTGTGTTTTATTCAGGAATCTGTCTTGACAGTTATTTGTATCTGTGGGCCAGATCAACCATTGTTTCCAATCAGGATGTGTTCTGTTTTGGTTTAATATCTGGTTTACGTCTATCTCTTCATCTGTATCAGAGCTATTGCTAAACATTGTTGGCTTTGGAATAGACGGTTTATTTAAATCTTTGATTTTGGCTAAGCCAAGACAGGTGGTTTGTTGAACAGTGTCATTTAAAAATATCATTTGTTCTGGGATCATGCAGGCTCTAAACAAAGCTTCTATACCCTGTACTTGCCATTCTTTTGTACCCCAAACACTTTTCAAATCAACATTTTTGTCCCAATAATCAAATCCAAAAGTATTCATTTGTTCAAAGAATGAGTCTGAATAAATCAATTTTGTGTTGGTTATCATGGTTTTCATCCCTGTCTTGTTTGACAATTTAAAATAAAATGTTTCAGCATTACTTGTGTTAAAACCTGAAAAATATGAATATTTGTCATACACGGTTCTAGAGCTCCCTTTTGGAGGTGTAGCACAATGTTCCCATTTATTATAATTTAAAACATTTCTAGGTTGTGCAGATTTATGTAAAAAATGGTTACCATAATGGTTATAGCAATACATACTATCATAATTTGTAGAACCTTGCAAATAATCATGTTTTGTAAATTTAGCAGACATTACTAAGTCAGACATCATGTTGTTAATGCTTTCGAAGTCCCAATCATCAGCAAATGAGTTTGGTTTTGCAAAGTCACTCAAGGAGATCTTGATTTGGTGTGGATATTTCAGGATCTCGACCGGACCATAAATTTCATAGTCAGTGTTGTCCCAGGCTACCCCACCAGGTATCGGATTGGCTGTGAAGTTGGCTGAAGAAAGTTCTGAAGAAAGTTCTCTTTTCTCGACGTGTGAAGATGTGTGTGGTTTGAGGATCAAGTTGATGTTCTGACTTGCTGTGTCCATTTTAGCATATTTTCCCTCAATGAAGCGTCCCAAAGTAAATACCATGATGAGCCAAAGTATGAGGATAAATGCACCAAAACCCACCCAAAATTCAATCCATGGAGAAATCAGATATGTTTCTTTCAGTTGTTTCAAAAGTTCCTTCGCTTTGTCTTTAAAGGATTTTGATGATGGCTGTGTCTTTGATTCACTGAAGCCGTCAGAGGAATCATCGAAGTTGATGAAGTAACCGGATGCAGTTCTGTCAATTGTTCCAATTGGTTCAGGATTTTTGTTTTTTGCATTTTCACTTTGTACTTCAGTATAGATTGGTGTGTCTCTGCTAAATGTCTTTATTTGGGTTTTCAGAGGTCTGAGTTCTATTGCATTGTTGCATAGTCCTTGTTGTTCTTCTGTAGGCGTTTCGAATGTGATGAGCCTCTTTGTGAGGACCTCTGTACTGGTAGCAAACCTTGGTGTTCTGCTACTTATTGGGAGTCCACTTGGCCTACCGTTTGTTATCGGCCACATGTTGTGGTTTTACCAGGTCGATGGATACAACTCGGTTCTCCTTTTTTCCAGCAAGTGGCGGTAGTACAACTGATCTTGTCCCGTTGACAGACAAGACAGGAACTGCTTTTCTGTAGGAAGGCCCAAATTCCTTCTTTACCGCAATCTTCTCCCTGACTAGATCCCCGACTTTTGGAATCCAGACAGGTCTTGCTGGGACAGGTGGTGATTCTTCAGTGGTTGTTGGCTGTTGTTTCAACTGTATGTTGCTCAGGTCTTTTCTTGTTTTGTTTAAGTCCTGCAAAATAGCCAAACGGTCTTTGACATCAAAGCTTTTTTCTTTCACCACTGAAGTCTGACTATCAAGGTCAGAGATCATCATCCTAGTTCCAAATAATAATTCGTACGGAATGAATCCCTTCAGAGAATTTCTTGGCAAGTTATTTAGACTACGTTGGACACTTATTAGATGTTTGACCCACCCAGCTCCCGAACCTAATATCCTTTCCATTATAGATTGCTTTCTGCCTTGGTTTTTTCTTTACACCATCCCGTACCCTCAGGAAGGAAGTGAGAAGATTCCCGCTGGACTGTGCTCATTTGGCCATGTTTCCCCCCAGGCTGGTATGCCTGAGTGAAAACAATGGTCAAACGTAACATGCTCTTAGCGTATATGCCATTTAGACTCGCAAATCTTGTATAATAGTCCGGACGTCAGCCGAGTGCTGGTGATCTACATTATAAGTGGAAACTAGCCTGTATATGTTAATCGCAAGCCATTCTTTTTGCTGGTAATATTATCTGCCTTGATACGACGAGGTATTAAACTGCTTCTCTCCCCACTGCGATCTCTGTTGCAGTTTGGGCAGTTTTTTACAAACATGGTGTAGTGCAGGCTCATGCCTGGCCACCAGTACCGTGATTGTAATTCTTCCAGAGAATCTTTTAATTTAAGGTGTCTGAGACCCTCGCCCATGTGTGCGTCTGCGATTAACAAGTTTCTCCTGTCCATGTTTGGAATCACTCTATCCCCCACTCCAGGGATTCGAGCAAAAGGGACGGAGTTTGCATCGATTATGTATGTATAATTGAGTGGATAGTTGATCGGTAGTGCTGAGCAGTCGCCTTTTGATGACGTTTTCACCGCCAGCAATGTTTCACCGTCAATGTATTTTAATGTACGCTTTTTCCGAACTACGGGAGCCGATTTAGTGGCTGCCGCTGCGGCTGTTTCAGCCAATGAATTCCCTACAACGTGAACGCCATCACGCTGGTGACTCAGTGAGTGTGTCACGTGAGTCTTTGGTAGTTCTTTTTGTAAAAGAGCTATTTGTTCCCAGAGCAGTTTCTGCTTTATCGGTGCATCTGTGTCATCTTTGTAACCGTTTTGAATCCATGTCTGCAAATCCTTGTTGTATGATTTGACGCAGTAATATGAATCTGACACTATAAGTGTCGGGAATTCGCGATCCGCATTATCTAGCGCCATTTTCAAAGCTATTATTTCAGTTTGTTGTTCTGAATTAGTTTCTACTGAGTGTGATTTTGTTAATAGAGGTCTTAGTTTACCTCCGCGCCACACTTCTTTTGTAATCTCACATGTGGGGTTGTATGCTTGTTCTCCCCAAACGGAGGGTTGAGCATGTCCGTCTGTATAGATTACACAGGCGTAATGTCGTAGAGGCAGAATGTCGATTGGCAGAGGATACGTCTTTTCATATTTTAGATTTTTTAATTCTTCTAGTTCTGGATCAAAGAAGTAGTATACTTTGTCCATTGTGAATGAATTCACCCATTGTATCCATTCCGGATTCAATGTTGTTGTTGGCAAATTACACGGTGTTGTTAATGCCTCAAAGGCTGATTCAGCTGTTCTGACTGTGATATGTCTACCGTCAGCTTGATCTTTTTCTCTAGCTATTGCGGTTTGAACTGCATGAACAAGTTTTTCTTTGTTGCTGAATTTCTGTTCAGCTTTTGTATACAAGTGTGATTTGAATGCAATTGGTACCTTTTCTCCATCATTAGAGGTCAGGTATGTGAATCCGCATCTCCCTGGGATGACTCGAATCACAAGATTGCGTGTGTTATCACGTGTTTCTAATTTTGTTTTAATTAGCATGTCTGTTTGTAAGGATCTCAAAATTTCTGTGTGTGTTTGAGTCCAATTGGATTTTTTAAAGTCTGGTTTAATTAGATCATAAAGGGGTTTGACCCTTTCTGCGTAATTTGCAATGTATGTTCTTCCGAAATTTAGGAAGCCTAGAATTGACTGTAGGTTTTTTAGTGTTTTAGGAGCTTGGATTACGGCACATTTCTCTAGGAAATTGTCTGCCAGGCTTTTGCCTTCACTTGATAACTCATATCCTAAGAATAGGACCGTCAGATGGGCAATTCTGGATTTTTTGAAGTTGAATTTGTAACCCTCTGCAGCGAACCCAAGTATTATGGTGTTCACCCTTTTCAAGTGAGTCTCCAAGTCATCATCTGTTAAGTAAATGTCATCTACATAAGATAATGCTTCATCATCATATAGTTGTAGTAATTCTGTTACTCTCGCTGAGAATACCCCCGGGCTGTTCTTGTACCCCTGGGCTAACCGACAGAATTGCTTTTGAGTGCCATTTACTGAGAATGCAGTTAAATATCTGCTCTCTGGTGCTATGTTTTGACAAAAGAATCCATTGGAGATGTCCAAGGTTGTTTTGTATTTTTTGCGCACTATGTTATTCATTAGTGCAGCACTGTGTGAGTTTTGCACTGCAAAAGTTTTGCAACATGTGTTAAGGTGTCGGTAATCCAAAACTAGACGATATGAATTGTCTGGTTTGGAGACCGGAAACAAAGGATTGTTCATTTGTGAGGTGCAAGTTTCAATCACCCCCTGGTATTCTAGCTGATCTAGTATTTCATTTACCTGTTTTTTAGCTTCTTGCTTAATTGGGTACTGCCTTTGTGCAGTAGGTTGTGATTTTAACTGGATTTTGTGAGGAGGAGAATCCTCATCCCATCCTACATGATTTTTATATAAAGCAGGTGCTAAGGCCACTGCCCACTTTCTAGCAAGTGTGTATTTTTTATGAATCGGGATTTGATTCGAGAAGGCAGGCATAATTACTTCTTCGCCATGAGGGCACTCCCTGACAAACTCTGGTGGCCAGTCTTTTTCAGCTAGAAGGATATCATAGCCCTTGGAGAGATTATCCCAAAATAGTCCCCTTATTTTCCTAGTCTTATCTCCCTCTATACGTAATGTTATCTCGTATATCTTGTGGGGTTTGCTAACTCTGGTGTCTGCAGTTTCCACTTGAAGATATTCATTCGTGTCCACTGTCTCCAGATGATTCATTAGGACTTTGCGAGCTATGCTCACCTCTGCTGCGCTGTCTAGCATTGTCTGCGCCCACTCTCCGTTTTTCAGTTGTGTCCTCAGTATTCTCGGCATTGTTAACTACCTTGATACTGGCTACCTTCTTTTTTGGAAATTGTAATTTCTTTTTTAGCTGAGCAGGTTCCTTGTCTTTGGACTTGGCGTGCTCTTCTGATCGTCCTCTTCTTTCCGATTTCTGCGAGGAAGTCTGAAAAGATTGAGAGGGACGTGTATCAATGTCTTGATATCTATCAGGTTTTTTAATATTATCCCTATTTCTAAGGTTATATCTATTCCCAGAGGGGTCACTCTGCGGTGACCTCTGTCTTTGGTTTGGAGATTTCTCTCTTCGCCTGGGAGACCTCCCTCGGGACTGGAATTTCTTTTCTTTAGGATTGGATTGTTTGTTTCCATCCCAGTTCTTTTTTGGTGAATTATTATTAAAAAATATTTTTTCTGGACTTGTAGTCAGTTGCGGTTTTACTGGTATTCCACCTAGACTATCTCTGCCTAGTTCTTCATAGGATTTTTCTATGATTCTGGCAATTTCAGCTGGTTGGTCTGCTATATCTGTCTCTTTTAACCTCTGGCGGATCGCCACGTTTGCTGCTTCACCTTTTATGTTGGCTAATAATATAGCCGAGACCTGCTTGAAGTCTTTTAGTAATTTCATACCAAGAGTTAAAGCAGGTTCTGGACCGTATTCATCTTGAATTTGTTTTAGCACATCTGGTATTACCGAAATGGATGGAACACCGTGCGTTTTTGTGTAGATGGAAGCAAAGACTGTACCCCAAGTGTCACAGTCCTCAATGTGTGGTGCGATTCCCATTGGGAGACATATAGTCAGAATCCTGTGTTTTTCTAATGGGGTGGTGTCAGGAAACACCGCCTCTATTTGGGTAATTTTCTGTGCCAACCAGAATGATATTTGTTCCCGTTTAGCTGGAACTTTACCTAGGCAGGATTGGATGTTCTGTGGTGTAATTTTATTTGTGTTCCCCTGGTGAGGGGTCAGCTGTGGAAGTTTAATCGCTGGCTGAATTGTTGAAGTCCGCATTACATACTGAACTAATTGTCTATGAATTTTTAGTAGTTGTTTTAGCTGTATTAACAGCTCTGCTGCAGGCATTCTTTCGATGTCTGGATGTGGTGTGTATCCGGCTAAGACCGGCCACGTTGCTCCTGGTCTTCCTAAAGGACCGAGCCTTGTAATGTGATTGTTATGTATTAGGGCGCCATCAAATAAGAGCAAATGCTCTTGGAATTTGAGTGGTACTTCCACCTCCTCGAAAGGAGTGTACTCATTAGGAGGTTCCTCTACTTTGTAATAGTGGAAGTACTTTGTTACAGCATTAGCTGCTGGAAAATGTATCCATGAATAATATACCTCTGTCTGCCGATATTCGTGTGCCTCGATTACGAATATGACTGTGCCACCTCTAGGTGTCAGTCCATTTTCTATAAGTTTTAAGGTTATAGATCTCCTTTTAATGACCGGAATGAGTGTTATATTCGGGTCTGCTGCTTGCATGGTAGCATCAGCATCTGCGAGTTCAGTTGCTAATCTAACTGCTTCTCTTTCATCATCACTTTCAGTCATTTTACTGACCGGATGGTATTATAGCTGTTTGCAGATCAGGTTTCTTTATGGAAACAGAGATTAGATGCACAATATTTTGGAACAGTGTATCCTTCAACGTTGACTATACCAAGAACCATACATAGGAGTTCCCTCCTGCGAGGTTTTGGAGGATATAACCTTTCACCCACTCCAGACGTCTTTGGAGTATAATGGGAAAAGGGGTCTGAGTGAGAAAGCACGACTGAGTTACTCTAAATGTCTTACGTTAGTTTTATCGCCCTTTCCAAACGCGTTGGGCGCCATGTAGTGTAGCTCCTATTTTCCCAATAGGCTCTGCGCATTGGAATAATACCTACAGCAGTAAAGGCCTAGACCAGACGTTAACTAGGTCTACTACTGTCGATACTAGACTTAATTTTTGGGTTTGCCAGCGTAGCTCAGAGTTCGCTAGAAACTTTCTCGAATGTTCAAGGAGGAATTCACTTCCCTGATTAGACAAGAAGGGATTTAGTTTCTGACAACCATAGAACATGACAACTTTGCTCTCCCCTAATCAAGAGTCAATCTCGAGAGTCGTGTGAGCACAAGGCAATTATTTTACTCAGTCAGTACGTGCATTCTTAGTCTCATCAGAATGTAGAGAAAAGGAAGAGACGGGCGTGTTCAATAAAAAGGTGTTATTTATTGATCAGTCTCTTTTCTCATACATGAGAAATGGATCGATATTATTGCAATACTTATAGTTAAGTAAAGTGCATACATTAAAAGCAATAGTATTAAATAATACTGTAAAAACATTGATATGGTTTCTGAGCCATATGATGTTTAAAATGATTAAAATATATTTACATACACATATACATTTGACTAAACGTACTCAACTGGTGTTTCTAAATACGCCTACCCCAGTACCTGACCTAAGTCTAATGCGTGGGCGGGAATAGAAAGTTACAGTATAAGTTAAGTTTGTTTTTGCCAAGTGAATAACTAAAGAATTCTCTGTGTGGCGTTATTCAGTTCTGTACCTGGAAGTTAGGATGAATGAGGAATGGTATCTCGTTCTCTGGTCTCGATATTCCAGGCTGCCTGCGAGGGCTACCCGGAAGCGCCGGTGCTGGGTCTCTCGGCTTGAGATAGCAGCGCGTCTCTCAGCGCGTCAGGAAGGCGGGGCTGCGCCAGCGGGGTCTGCTTCTGCTCTCGGCTTCGGCAAGTGTGGCTGCTCCGTCTTGTCACCACGCGTGTGTTTGCATAGGGCAAGATCGGTAATATTTATACCTTAAAGGTGCCGAGATTGACGTAAGGATGGACATAGATACGTCAATAAAGATGTCATACGACTTGCTCGTTAGCACATTCTTTACAAAAGTTCTCTGTGAAATCAAAACAATGGCCGCAGGGTTTTTCCCAGGTTGTCATAGGTTTGATTTGTTATGAGAACGTCGTATGCCTTATCAGGGGCTGGAGGAATGTCGCTTGTCTAATTAGATCTCAAGCGTTATGACCTAATCAGATAACACGTTCCTGTGCCGTAGTGTGACTGCGTCAGATAACGGTATCTGCATCATGGGGGCTTGTCTTGCCTCATGGGCTGACTGTTAGTTAACTTGATAGTTAGTTTAACCAGAATAGGGTCAGGAATAGGGGGATCGATTCAGAACCTATAGGAATACACGACAATACAAACATCCCCAGTCTCAATGTATGCTGTCCAGTCTGGGGTGAACAACTTGTTGGCAAGTCCGGCCACGTTCCACCAGATAAGTCTCAGGTGCTCAGTAATAGAGGTTGCAGAAGAAAAAGTGTCCGGGGGGACGACCCCAGATACCCCCGCGGTTATTCCACCGGGGACGTTGTCAGCTGTAAATCCAACTACCTCAATGACAGCCCCTCGGTCAGTATCCGGAGACACATAGCTAAGGGCTGGGTTTGAAGACAGTCAATCAACCCCGTCCAACCCACCCAAACAATTGAAACGATTATAATGAAAAAAGGGAGTGTCCGGCGGTTGGTAAACTGGGCGTGCCACGTGTTCCTTGTATCTGTGTCTCCGTTCTACCCTTGTCCAATTGCCTTGCGCTGACTCGTAAAGCATACGGGTGGGGGGGAAGAAGAAGGAGACTGGCAGTGACTGTATAGTGGAGTCCAGCGATCTGTTTGACCCTGAACAAATATGCAGAACAGTGCCCGGGTCTCGGAAGGACACCATAATGCAATCCCGTACAATTGTTTTCTTTGTCTTCCCCAGCCATGGTACCCTTCTGACCATGATGATCTCGTTATTAAACTGGGGCGGTAAGGGTCTGTTCCAATTAAGCCACTTGATGACTTTTTTCTTAAGTGACAGGAAATTTTCATTTTCGCCCCTTTCAAGAGGGGGGGCACCCGCCAGTACCACCATGAAATTGTTTACTTCCGGGGGCAAGTCCAGTCTACGGGGTCTGAAATCAAGCTTTACCGGCGGAGGGGGTGAGCTACTATCTGGGGGGGCATAGTATTCGATGTGTTCGATGGAACTGGGACTTGGATGGACATAAGTGGTTGCAAAGAAGCCACAACAGGAGCACCCTGAATGTGTCCTGCATTGGGTGGAGGTTTTTGTAGATGGGTGGGGGTTCCTGCCGAAAGATTGGGCCCTGCAGCTTTTGTCTGTCTACTGACCGTGGTACTCAGACTAGTTAGGGTGGCTTCTAGAATTGTAAGCCTAATCTCTACTTTTTTTAAACTCTCACTAATAGGCAGTAAGAGTGATTTTAGTAGAAATTCAATGTTCCCCAGGGATGTTGAGGGGGGCACTATATGAGGTAAATTGGCCCCTATGTCACTATTTACAAGTGCAGAGGTCGTGTTGGCGCCCTTGGGGGGGACGACCACAGGCGCCTTTTGTATAAGCCTGTTTAGAGTGTGTGCCGTTTTATAATTTTCCCCAAATTCTGAGTGGGGAATTTTGGTCTTTCCCTGGCCCCCCCTCGTCTTTCTTCTGCGCTTATTGAGTGTACCTCCACCACAACAGTTTGCTTGGGCTTATTTTTCCTAACTTTAGCTGCCGGGGGTGTTTGGGTGACCAAATCGACAGTCATGCTACTAACAGTTAGGGGTTGAATGGCCTCCATGGTCTGCTGAGGGAGTATGTCGGGGTTAGGGATAGTATCCCGTAGTAATAGGGGGACACCCTCTTGGGAAGATAGATCCTGACTACCGAAACGGGGGCTTTCTCCTTGGGAGATTGGATAGGGAGTTATATCACCAAAAGGTCTGTTTTTCATATTTTCGATGGAGCGGCGACGGTCTACCCTACGCTTCTCAAGAGAACTTTCCTTTCCCCCTTCCCCCTTCGCTGATTTAAAATAATTATCTAGCGTCCCAGTGTTGCTACCACCAGCCCTTAAAGGAGTTTCACTTAGGGCCGGAGATGACATGACCGGGTCCTGAGCTCAGTCCAGCTAAGGTAAGGAGGATACAGGCGAAAGGGTGTGGGCCCGGCCCGGCCTCCTTCGGCCCCGGACGGCCACAGACGGCCCCGCCCTTGTCCCGGGCTTCTCCCGGCGCCCTCCCGCGCGCTCCCGCGCAGCGGTGTCACAGTACAATAATAAAGGGGGAGGTGGGGCGGGGGGGCGGGGCAGTCAGGGAGAGCGACCCAGGTGTTGTGGGTTGACCTCACGCAGGGACTCCTGGAACTTTGAGTCCCTGCGGGTCCGCTCGCAGCCCTGAACTTGCCTTTGTCCAAGCAGAAGTGCAGCAGCAGAGCCCCTCCAGACACAGTGCGCCTCTCCCCTCAGCGCGAAGCGGGACCCGCGCAGCGGGTCCGGCGAGGAGCTGCCGATGAGAACAGGAATCCACAGGTGAAGGATGCAGCCCACAGCAACAGATGGACAGGCAGAGAATCCCACGACGTGGAGAATGAAAGCTACTTTTAGTGCTAGGGCGGGGGGCGGGGCAGTCAGGGAGAGCGACCCAGGTGTTGTGGGTTGACCTCACGCAGGGACTCCTGGAACTTTGAGTCCCTGCGGGTCCGCTCGCAGCCCTGAACTTGCCTTTGTCCAAGCAGAAGTGCAGCAGCAGAGCCCCTCCAGACACAGTGCGCCTCTCCCCTCAGCGCGAAGCGGGACCCGCGCAGCGGGTCCGGCGAGGAGCTGCCGATGAGAACAGGAATCCACAGGTGAAGGATGCAGCCCACAGCAACAGATGGACAGGCAGAGAATCCCACGACGTGGAGAATGAAAGCTACTTTTAGTGCTAGGGCGGGGGGCGGGGCAGTCAGGGAGAGCGACCCAGGTGTTGTGGGTTGACCTCACGCAGGGACTCCTGGAACTTTGAGTCCCTGCGGGTCCGCTCGCAGCCCTGAACTTGCCTTTGTCCAAGCAGAAGTGCAGCAGCAGAGCCCCTCCAGACACAGTGCGCCTCTCCCCTCAGCGCGAAGCGGGACCCGCGCAGCGGGTCCGGCGAGGAGCTGCCGATGAGAACAGGAATCCACAGGTGAAGGATGCAGCCCACAGCAACAGATGGACAGGCAGAGAATCCCACGACGTGGAGAATCCAGGTGCTAAACCATATACTAAAATAGTGGTATAAGGACCACGTCACGAACAATGGTAAGGCCTAGGGCCTTGGGAATCGCTGGGGCTACACTGGACTAACAGTAGTTAGGAAGCAGGAGGCCCACGGGATGCGGGTGCAGTGTCTAAATGCACACGTGTGCACACATAGAAGTCAATGGGTTCGTAAAAGTTAGAAAGTTAAAGGTTTAGGAGTCTTCCGACTGGACTAGAAGCTAACCACTTGAAACTAGGACACTAGGAGAGTTAATCTTTACAGGAGCACCGCAGTACTCGCGTTACCTCACCCAGAGGAAGCGGGTGCATAGGTGTCAAAGTGTGTCGGGTTTCGTCGTGGAGTTCTATGGAGCCTTGAAGAAAAGATGCTGCAGGCTACCAGGAGAGAAGAGTCCGGTTGGATCCAAGGGTGGATCGAGGATGAAGAGTACCTGAAAGCAGAGGGGACAGAGTTTGGGTCACTAGCCAGTGACCAGGAAGGAACCAGGAAGGAACCAGGCAATGTCGGGTTGCGATCAGGTGCTGTCGTGAAGCTAGTCTCTGCTGCCACGTGGACCTTCTGTCTAGAGAAGGAGTCTGCTTGAGATTGGGTTGAGACTAGCACAGCCCTACCAACCTTTTCAGGGAGGATATCCTGAGCTGGGGCTGTGGCCATCACAGCCCCACTAACCTTTTCATGGAGATTTACCATTTTAGTATGGGTTTCTTGTTCCACCTTAGCCCAGGCTGAGATCTCTAGATCATTTCCCAGTAGACAATCTACAGGCAAGGTTGTAGACACTGCCTGTGGGGCCAGTGACACCTCCCCAGCTGAGATTAACTACTGCCATGGGATGATCTTTCTGCACTCCATCAATGTTGGTCACCTGGTATGTGGCTCCAGGTAAAAGTTGCCTTGAGGGGACTAGACTCTCAGTCACCATAGTGATGCTAGCCCCTGGCCTCAACTTTCTGACCATTGGTGAGGGGCTCCTGTCTGTACTTGCCCAAAGTGTTGGGACAAGCAGTGAAGTTGGCAAACCCCATGCCATCCTCACAGACAAGAGTAGCTGCTGTAGGGGACCACTTGAAACTAGGACACTAGGAGAGTTAATCTTTACAGGAGCACCGCAGTACTCGCGTTACATCACCCACAGGAAGCGGGAGCATAGGTGTCAAAGTGTGTCGGGTTTCGTCGTGGAGTTCCATGGAGCCTTGGAGAAAAGATGCTGCAGGCGACCAGGAGAGAAGAGTCCAGTTGGATCCAAGGGTGGATCGAGGATGAAGAGTACCTGAAAGCAGAGGGGACAGAGTCTGGGTCACTAGCCAGTGACCAGGAAGGAACCAGGCGATGTCGGGTTGCAATCAGGTGCTGTCGTGAAGCTTGTCTCCGCTGCCACGTGGACCAGGAGGTGTCGATGACAACCAGGAGCTGGATACGGACTGTCCCACGAAGGCTCTTGCTGTTGTCGGTGTTGGTTCTCGATTCGGAGTCAACAGGCCTTGGCAAATGCAACCCACGCAGGAATCAAAGATGGCTTCTGGATCAGACCAGCAAGGTCTGATGGGCTACTCCTTTTCAGGGGAGCGGGGGCCTGTCTGGAGCAACCAGACCAGCATTGGAAATTCAAGGTTTCATCATCACAGAGGCCACTAGCCAACGGGCAAGTGTCCGGACAGACGCGTCCAGCAGGAAAATGCAAAAGGGCCCCACGCAGCACTCGGTGAGTGTGGAGAGGTGATCTTCGGTGCAGTTGGTGCTCGGGGCTGGGGCTTCTCAATCCCCAATGCACAACTTCGAGGGTACCTCAGAAGTTGCACGGAAAGCAATTAGCTGGCTTTCCAAGATGGCCGGTCCGACGTCTCGTGTCGCCTCCACGGTTCTCAGCTTTGTTGTGGCTGTGGATCGGGCTGAAGGAAGTCTGGAAGTCCGGGTCTTGTCAGGCTCTGTGTTCGAGCTCCGGCGGGAGCAACGACAAATCAAACTGTTGAGCGCTTGATTGTGCCTGCTTCCACAGGGTGGTCACTCCTTGACCACAAGGGAGATTCTTCAGTCTTCTACGTCGAGTAGGATGTCGAAGGTCCATAGTTTTGTATCAGAGTTTCAGTTAGGATTTATCTAAAGTCTTGGGACTCAGCTCCTACCTATATACCAAATCTAGGGGCTGGATTACCTGCTAGGTCCCTCCTATGGGTGGGACCCAGGAAGGGGGTGGTTACACCCCTTTTCCTTTGTCCAGTTTCATGCCAGAGCTGGGACTGGAGTGCCCCAGCACTGATTTGAACTGGACTATGCATGGGACACCTTGTGTGCCCCAGGCAGTGTCTCATTTCATTCAGCCCTCCCTGCCCCAATACACTATAGCCTGTCTGGGGGGGTGCTAGCACCTCCCTGTGACAGGAAACCTATTGTCCAAGCCTCCCCCGCTGGAAGGACTCCCAGCAGCAGGAGGTCAGACTTGTGTCTGTGGCAGCAGAATCCATTTTGTGATGCTGAGGGTCTGGTTAACTTTAACCGGGATTAATGGAAGTAACATGTCTTCTCCCTCTAGAAGGGTGGAATGCTACCCCCGTCGCAAGGACTGGCGAGGGGGTAGTATTGCAAAGCGTATAACACCTTACACGACATGTTTTGATAAAGCCAAACCAAAGTTAGCATCTGACCGCGAGGTACATAATGCACTTAAGAGTATATGGTATGGCAATATCCTAGAACAGCTATAAGGACATGGTTCCGAAAGCTGCAGACAGGCTCAGCTCATGCTAGAGCACCATCTCACATAAAACCAAGCACTCTGCCTTCAGGATTGTTAAGGCCTGCCATAGGAATGACTTATAGGTGCATATGTGTCCAGATATAAGGTTAGACATAGGAATACTATATCTAAGCAAGCGGTGATTACACGACCTTGCCCCAGCTGAGTGATCAGCCAGTTGTGTCAGTTTGGATGGCCAGCCAGGGGTGGCAAAAGATATGCTGCAGCCCCTGGTAGGCATTGGGTGCACCTATGCCCTGGGTACCTATAGTACACTATACAGGGGCTGATAAGGTGACTCAATATCCAACTAGTTATGTACCTAGGGTACATGGAGTCCATTTTACAGAGAGAGCAGATAGCCTTTGGCCCTGATTAGCAGGATCCCAGGCCAACTAAGTCGAAAACCAGCTAAACACAAGGCAAAAAATCTGGGGTAACCATAGTCATGTATCCACCTTCCTACTGGGGGGGCAGAGAATTGGTGGGAAAACCAAGCTAGGAGGAGAGGTGTGCCCAGCTTACCCAACACCACCTCTTAGGTGGGGGAGGCTAGGTGAAGCATACATCTCAGTCTCCTCCATGTTTAAGATGAGGGGACCCAGTCATTTAGAGAGAGGTTCATGTCCCCGCTGCCTGGTAGCATTCAGTTTGTACACTTTGTCCAAGGCTAATCACACAGAACATGATACTTTAAGAATTGTGATTCTCCATGGAGGCAGCTCCTCACTTGAAGACATAATAGCGACCAGCCTGCATCTCTGATAGGCAGAAAAGAGTTTGGGGCAGGGAACCACTTTGTCTGGGAAGAACAAGGTATATGAAGGTTGTTCAGAGGTCATCCTTCTCGCTGATCTGATGTCCACCAAGAAGACTGTCTTGATCGTCAGACGTCTGAGAGGGAAACTATCCATAGGTTCAAAGGGAGGACACATGAAATAGGTTAAACCAAATCATGATCCCATTGGAATATAAGAACAAGTTACTAACCTTCTGTAAAGATATATCTGTAAGAAACATAGGTTAGTTATAGATTCATCCCGTTAGTATTATCCCCAGACGTCAGACTAGATCCGGAACATTTTTTGTCAGTAGTACCCCTGTGCGTCGGTAGTGGCGCTGTCATATGCAGCTATAGAGGAGTCTGGCCCTGGTTTCACCCCCTCGGCCGTCACCGACTCAGACGCTCATCTGACATTGTTTTCCTCGTTTTAATGTTGTGTTTCCTTCCCTCCCTCCTCCCTCTGTGATTCTTTGATTTAATTGATGTAACTATGTAACCTGTACCTCACTGATACTCATGTAAAGCACCCTGATACCTCCGGGTCTAGCCAGTGCTATATAAAATTTCTCAAAAAAAAAAAAGCGCACGTTTTGGATCCAGACGGTGGAGCCTCTCTTCTTGTTTTGAAGAATGTGCAGCGGAAAGAAGGTGGGCAAAGTGATGGTTTGACAATGTGGAAAGAAGTAACCACCTTGGGAAGAAAGAAAGGTCTAGTTCTGAGGACGACCTTGTCCGGATGGACAGCCAGAAAGGGAAGCTTGGAAGAAAGAGCTTGTAGCTCACTCACCCTATGCGCAGAGGTGATGACCAGCAGAGAGGCCGTTTTCAAAGTTAGAAACCTGAGAGGACAGTTATGTAGCGTCTCAGAGGGAGCTCACATAAGGAAGGTAAGAACCAAGTTCAAGTTCCACTGAGGGATTATGAAGGGAACAGGAGGAAAGAGATGAGTAATGCCCTTAAGGAAGCGATTTTCAACAGGGGACTTGAAAAGAGAAGGCTGATCAGGAAGCCTAAGAACGGCGAAATAGGTGAGCGATAGCCCATATGAGTGCCCAGAGCAGAGCCCTGCTGTGCCAAAGAAAGGAGGAACAAAGAGAACCTCAAAAGAGGGGCAGAAAGAGGATCCATAGCCTTTGCTGTGCACCATGCCATAAATTTGTTCCATCTGCAGGCATATACCGTCTTAGTGGAGGGACGCCTGGCTGCCAAGACAACATCACAAACTTCAGGAGGCAAGTCAAACGATGTCAAATGCCGCTGTTCAATCTCCATGCAAGGAAGTAGAGGGTGGACAGGTTCGGGTGGAGGATCGTCCCCTGCTGCTGCAACAGTAGATCCTCCCAAAGAGGCAGTCTGATCTGTTAGGATCGATGGACATGTTGAGCAGCTCGGCATACCAGACTCATTGTGCCCAATCTGGAGCCACAAGAATGACTTGGGACCAGTCGCGCTTGATCTTCTTCAGCACTCTGCGCATAAATGGTATAGGCAGAAAGGTATATAGAAGACTGCAACTCCACTCATGGAGAAAAGCGCTGACTAGCGAGTGCCGCCTTGGAAATATCCATGCGCAAAACTGCTGACAATGCGCAGTCTATATAGTGCCGAATAGATCTAACTAAGGCTCTCCTCACTGTTGAAAGATGCCTTGCACCACCTCCGAGTGAAGACGCCATTCGTGATCCATCATGCACCTGCAGCTGAGTTTGCCCGCCCTGGTATTCAGGGAACCCGCCAGGTGTTGAAACACCAGGGATATGCCCTGATGTTCCAGCCATGTCCAGAGGCAAAGGGCCTCCTGGCAGAGGGTCCACGACCCCACCCCGCCTTGTTTTTTGCAGTACCACATGGCAGTGTTGTTGTCCGTGAACACCTGCACTAGTCTTCCCCGAACAGAGGGAAGGAATGCTTTGAGTGCAAGACGAATCTCCCGAAGCTCCAGAAGGTTGATGTGGAGCTCGGACTCCGTCGAAGACCAGAGGCCTCTTATCTCTGCCTCTCCCATGTAGCCACCCCATCCCAGAAGTAATGCATTGGTCACCACTGTGAACTCTGGTTGAGGAAGGCAGAGGAATCTGCTGTTGACCCAATCCTGGTTCGTTAGCCACCACTGCAATTAGTGTGCAGTGCTCTCCGAGTTCTGGACGCAATCGGACATGTTCCTCTGATGTTGTGCCCACTGGAACATCAGGTCCTACTGCAGAGTCCGCATATGCGATCTGGCATGGTCCACCAGCAGGATGCAGGAGGCCATCAGGCCCAGTAGCCGGAGGGTCATCCTGACCGAAACCCGGGATAGAAGCTGAAAGGTCGGAATCATAGCCTGAATATCCCAGAATCTCTGTTCGGGAGGGTAGACCCGAAACTGCGTTGTGTCCAGAACCGCTCTGATGGAGAGGAGCTTCTGAGAGGGAGTCAGGTGTGACTTCGGCACATTGATAGAAAACCCCAGGGAATGCAGGAGGTCGGCCGTAGTCTGGAGGTGGGAGCCTGCCTTCAACAGCCAGTTGTCGAGATAGGGGAAGACTGGAACCCCTGATCTGCGCAAATGAGCTGCGACCACTGCCATCACTTTCGTGAACACCTGAGGGGCACTGGTAAGGCCAAAGGGGAGCACGGTAAACTGAAAGTGCTCGTGGCCTATCGTGAACTGCAGATAACGTCGGTGGGCCGGCAGGACGGGGATGTGGAAATAAGTGCCCTGCAAGTCCAACACTACCATCCAGTCTCCAGGGTCTAGGGCAGACAGGACCTGACCTAGCGTCAACATTTTGAACGCCTTTGTCCTTTTTGGGCACCAGAAAGTAGTGGGAATAGCAACCAGACCTACTTCTGGGACAGGAACTCACTCCATGGCTCCCTTGGTCAAGAGTGCTGAAATTTCCTGTGGGAGAAGGGCAAGGTGATCCTCCGACATGCGATGGTACTGAGGCGGCATGGCGGAGGGGTAGCCCCGAAGGAGAGGGATTAGCCCCTTCGGACTATTTACAAAACCCACCTGTCCGACGTGATGGTGCGCCAGTGCGAGAGGTGATGGCGAATCCTGATGCCCACTGGCATTTGGTGGCTTTGAAAGATCGGACTAGGAAGGTTTGAAGGCTGATGCAGAGGTGGCTCTGGTGGACTGGCCCGCCCTCTGGCCCCCAGAACCACGGTAGTGGTTCCCATGTCCCTGGCCGGACTGGGGCTGACCAGCTTGTGCCGGCCTGTGGCTCTGGGCGGGACATGGCGGGCATCCCTTCCATTGCCACGAAAGGGGCGAAAGGCAGACTACCCAGGGCGGTGCTGGAGAGGCCTAAGGTCCTGGTCGTAGCCAAAGAGTCCTTAAAGCGCTCCAGCGTGTAGTCTGCCTTGTCGCCAAATAGGCTACGGACATCAAAGTGCATGTCCATAAGAGTGAATTGGATTTCCCCTGAAAAACCATTTGACCTCAACCAGGCATAGCGTCGAAGAGCTACCGATGTGGAAATCGTCCTGCTTAGTGAGTCAGGGGTATCCAGCCCATAGGAGAAGGTAAACTTTGCTGCGTCTCTGCCTTCGGCAACTACATGGGAGAGTACGACCCAGGCCTCCTCCGGGCACTGGGGGTAGCTCTTGCGCCACCGTATCCCACACGGAGTGGGTGTAACAGCCCAACAGACATGCAGTGTTTACCGACCGCAGTCCCATGCTGGGGGAAGAAAACATCTTCTTCCCAAGATGGTCCCGCTTTTTGGATTCCCTATCAGGTGGTTAGGGAATTTGCCTTTGGAAGTGGAGGCTTGGACCAACAAGCTCTCATGGGTCAATCAATCAATCAATCAATCAATCAGCACATTTGTAAAGCACGCTACTCACCCGCTAGGGTCTCAAGGCGCTGGGGGGAGGGGGAGTCGCTACTGCTCGAACAGCCAGGTCTTGAGTTGTTTCCTGAAGGAGAGGTGATCCTGGGCCAGCCGTAGGTGGGTGGGGAGGGAGTTCCATGTCTTGGCTGCCAGGTAGGAGAAGGATCTTCCTCCAGCGGTGGATCTGCGAATTCGTGGGACGGTGGCGAGGGCGAGGCTGGCGAATAGGAACTGGCGGGTGGGTGTGTAGAATGCGAGGCGGCTGTTGAGGTATTTGGGGCCCATGTCGTGGAGAGCCTTGTGTGCGTGGGTGAGGAGTCTGAACGTGATCCTCTTGCTGACGGGGAGCCAGTGCAGGTCTCTCAGGTGGTCAGAGATATGGCCGTGAAGGGGGATGTCCAGGATGAGTTGTGCAGAAGCGTTCTGTATGCGCTGGAGTCTTTTCTGGAGTTTGGCTGTGGTTCCAGCGTAGAGGGTGTTCCCGTAGTCCAGTTGGCTGGTGACGAGGGCCTGGGTGACCGTCTTCCTGGTTTCGGTGGGGATCCACCGGAAGATCTTTTGGAGTATGCGCAGGGTGTTGAAACAGGATGACGAGACGGCGTTGACTTGCTTGGACATCGTGAGGGAGGAGTCCAGGATGAAGCCCAGGTTGAGTGCATAGTCCGTTGGCTTGGGGGCAGTGCCCAGGGCAGAGAGCCACCAATAGTCTTCCCAGGCAGAGGGGGATGGTCCCAGAATAAGGACTTCCGTCTTGTCTGAGTTCAGTTTCAGACGGCTGAGCTTCATCCATTCCGCGACGTCTTTCATTCCTTCCTGGAGGCTGGCTCTGGCAGTGGCAGGGTCGTTGGAGAGGGAGAGGATCAGCTGGGTGTCGTCGGCGTAGGAGATGATGTTTAGGTTGTGTTGGCGTGCGATGGCTGCAAGGGGGCTCATGTAGACGTTGAAGAGGGTGGGGCTGAGCGAGGATCCTTGGGGAACGCCGCAGATTACTTCGGTAGCCGCGGATCGGAACGGGGGGAGGCGGACTCTCTGGGTTCTTCCAGCGAGGAACGAGATCATCCACTCCAAGGCCGTTCCTTGGATTCCGGTGTTGCTGAGGCGTTGTATCAGGGTGCGGTGACATACGGTGTCGAAGGCTGCTGCGAGGTAAAGGAGGAAGAGTGCAGCTGTTTACCCGTTGTTGAGCAGGGACCTGATGTCGTCGGTAGCTGCGATGAGGGCAGTCTCGGTGCTGTGGTTTGCTCCAAGACCGGACTGCGAGGGGTCGAGGGATCCGTTTGTCTCGAAGAAGGCGGAGAGTTGTTTGTTGACGGTCTTCTCCATGACTTTGGCAGGAAAAGGGAGGAGCGAGATGGGGCGGAAGTTCTTGAGGTCTGTGGGGACCTTGGTGGGTTTCTTCAGGAGGGCGCTGAGCTTGGCATGTTTCCAGCTCTCCGGGAAGGTGGCGGATGCGAAGGAGCTGGTAATGATGTCCCGGAGTTGGGGTGCGATGATGGAGTCGGCTTTGCTGAAGATGTGGTGTGGACAGGGGTCTGTTGGGGAGCCGGAGTGGATGGTGTTCATCGTGCGGGTGGTGTCTTCGGTGCTGACCGGGGTCCAGTTGCAGAGGGTGGTGGGGGGTGGGGTGCTGGTCGGTGGTTGGGTGCGTGGTCTGTGCGCCGAAGCTGTTGTGTATGTCGGCGATCTTGCGGTGAAAGACCGAGGCGAGTGAGTCGCAGACGTCTTGCGAGGGTGTGATTTCGTTGTTGCTGGCATTGGGGTTGGAGAGCTATTTAACGATGCTGAATAGTTCCTTGCTGTTGTGGGTGTTGTTGTCCATACGTTCTTTGAATGTTGTCCTTTTGGTGGTGCGGATCAGCTGGTGGTGTTTCCGGGTGGCGTTCTTGAGGGCTGTTGTCTGGTCGTGGCGCCAGGCTTTCTCTAGGGTGCGGCAGGTTTTCTTGGAGTTTTTGGGGTCGTTGGTGAACCAAAAGGCTTTCTTGCTGCCGGGTCTGCTGGGAGGGTTCTTCAGGTGGCGCGAGGTCAGCGGCGCAGTTGGTGAGCCACTGTGTGAAGTAGCGGGCTGCTTCGATGGGGTCCCTCGTGTTGGTGGGAGGGTTCTGGCTGAGGGAGGTGGTGAGTTGGTCAGTGGTGATCTTGCTCCAGCTTCTGCGGGGAACCTGTTGCGGGTGGTGGTGGGTCGTGGTTCTCCTGAAGTTGAAGTGGACGCAGCAGGGGTGGGGTGTTGGGAGAGGAGCCCCTGTGTTGGGCCTGGCCTAGGTGCCCAAAAAGATGTAGGTGAGAGCTTCATCAAATGGTAGCAGGAGCTCCGAAGAGCTTGCTGACGGTTGAACCACCTTTTTCAGGATTTTAGTCCTTACTGCCATTGTAGGTAGCTCTAGGTTGGGAGCCTCGGCCGTGCTACGCAACACCATGGCGTAAGACGATCCCTCCTCCGTAACCACGGTAGGAGGAGACAACATGAGAATGTCTGGTGATGTATCCAGACCACTGGCTTCCCCCAGTTCCTCGCTCCAGTCCGGTTCGTAACCCAACTCTTCGGTTAAAGGGTCACCAGACCCCTCCCAGTCCTCCTCACCCTCCACTGGCTGCCAATCTGGTCTAAAACAGCCAGGGTAGAACAAGGGCACAAAAGTACCCATAGGCGCCGGATCCGGAGTCGGTCAACTGTAGTGTAGTTCCTATATTCCCAATAGGCTCTGTGCATTGGAATAATATAAACAGCAGTGTAGACGTAGGACTGAGGTCATCTAGGTCTCTACTGACTATATTAGGCTTAATTATGTTTGCCATCTAGCTCAGAGGTCACTAGAAACGTTCTCGAGTGAACAGGAAGGGGTTAACTTTACTGAATAGACAAGAAGGGATTAGTTTCTGACAACCGCATAAACATGACAACTTTGCTCCCTCAGAATAAAAAGTATATCTCTAGAGTCGTGTGAAAACAATAGACAGCTATTTCACTCAGTCAATCTTGAATGCTTAATTTCACCAGAGTGCAGAGAAATAGAGAGACAGGCGTTTTCAATAAAAGGTGTTATTTATTGAGCAGTCTTCTTTCTCATGCAAGAGAAATGAGTTGCCACAATTGCAATACTTATCATGAAGTAAAGTGCGTACAGTAAAAGGAGTATTATGAAATAATACCGTAAAAGCATTGATATGGTTTCTTAGCCATATGATACTATAAAAAGGATAAAATAGATACATACATAAAAACATTGACTAACGTACTCAACTGGTGCTTCTAAGATACGCCTACCCCGGTGTACCTGACCTAAGCCTAATACGTGGGAAGGAGCAAGTAAGTTGCAGTTTAAGTTAAGTTGGTTTTTGCCAAGAATCTGAATCAAGAATTCTCTTTAAAGTTTTATTTAGCTCAGTACCTTGGTTCTAGAACGAAGGAGGTCTTGTATCTCTCTCTCAGGACTCGATCTCCCAGCAACCCGCAAGGGTGACTGGAAACACCAGAGCTGGAATTTCTCGGCAGGAGAAAAGACAGCGTCTCTCTCAGTGCGTCAAATGGGAGGGTCGGCTTCCTTCGGCTCTCGCATCAGCTGGGCGTCGGGCAAGTAGATAGCCGCTCTGCTCCAAACCACCGTGTGTTTGCTTAAGGCAACGTTGGTATATTTATACCTGGAAGGTGCCGGGTTTGACGTAAGGTTGGACATAAGATGTCACTAAGAACTAACAGTTCTTTCTGGACTCCAGGAATTCTTGTGCAAATCAAAAGAAAAGCAGGGGGAATTCCCGGGCTGCTGGAGGCTTGGTTTGTTTAAAGATTGCGTTGTACTTTCTAGGAGTCTATGGGAGTAGCCTTGCCGTATTTGGACTGCATTGGCTATGACTGAATATGGGCATGATTCTCATGCCTTCATAAGGATATGTTTCGTTATAACCACATAAGGGCATGAATCGGGGATATCTAATTAGGGTCCTAGATAGATTCACAACACCCACTCCACGTATTAATGTCCATCATTATTAAATACTAAGCAAACTAAACATATAACAATGCTTGTGAGTTTTCCAACCCACCCCAACATACATAAATTGAATTTGAAATGGTGTATGGTATATACACGAAAATGAGTATTTATACTGTACGTTTTTCAAGCAGTGTTATCATTCAGGAAATGCATATATAAATATTGGCTGAATGAATTGCGAAAATTACATTCATGAAATGGCTCTTAATACAGAAAAAAAAGGTCGAGATCATTTCATCACATATTTATACAATACTGTACATGTGCTAGAGGCTGAGGTAAAATATTGTCTCTAGTGTCTCTAAAAATAGAAGCTCTGCTCTCTAAAAATAGTTCTACTTTAAGGAGAGTACCATGTGCCAGAAAAAAGGTAAATATTTTGGAAATGGAAAAAATAATTTTGCTTTCATGGGAAAAAATAGTTCCAAATGTTTTCAGTAGTGTTGTCTATCAAAAACTGAAGGCCGAATTCAGAGTTCAGGGAACGCTGTGTGCTCGTTGTTTTAAAAGTTATTCTCGTTGTTCGGAGAGAACATCATATCAGACAGGCTTGCGAAAAATTGGTCTACAGCAGTAGGTGAAAGTTCGACCAAGTTAGAAAAAGCTGCAATAGTGCAAATGTGAGAATCACTGCCATCATCGATGTAGGGATCAGCAATGCTCACTGAAGGTTGTACCTGTGTGGTGCTGCTTTCATCACGTACTTCACCGCCACCTAATCGTAATGGTGAAGTCTCAACGAATGCCGTCATCAGAATAGGTAGCCGCTGGGGACAACAAGTTGCATGAGCCGTTACCGAACCAAGCAAAGTATCGATATCCATTGGTACTGCTGATGGTAGTGTAAGACAGACGTCCAACTCGCATTCTTCTCCGCATAGCAGACATCGAAGCACAGGTAAGATGCAATCTTGCCAGATTGGTCTGAATGAAAGAAACCAAGTTGTCTTCAGATCTCTTAGCTGGGCTAATCCGAGGACTATAGTGATTCGGTCTCGGTAGCGTATTGCTAGGATAGTTTCTTCCATCGTAGCTGGAGTTTTGTCTGTGGCTTGGCTTGCCATATCGGAGCAGAAGTATCAAAAATAAAATTCCAGCTACGAGTCCCAAAAGAAGAGGCAGGCCGCCGAATAACGAATGCACAAAATTCGGGAAAATGCCCAGAACTGTTTCAAAGGGTGCTAACAGTCCCGAAAAAATTGTCTTAAATACATGTGCGATGCCACTGGTATCAGACATGTTTAAGATTTCGCTTAACATTTCTACGAAATGCACTGGGCAATTTGTCGATAATAGGGTGTGTATCTCTGCCGCTGTCCTTGCAACTTGCTGATCATACGTCTCTTTGGATGAGGTTAAAGGCACAGTTGTCTGTAAAAGAATAGACTTCATTCTGATTAAAGTATCAATTCGAATAGAAGAGATATTTAAAAAAAAGGCCATATTGCCGCCTCCATGTCTGGATTACTGCTTGGATACAATACTTGCATACAGCAAATGATCCTGGAAGTAACGGTTACGAGATAGGCTTTTCCTGGCACCATGCCACAACAGCTGTGGTCACTTATTAGAACGTAGCTGCCGTTGGAAAGCTGTCTGAATAAAGGCTCTATCTGTGTTGCAGGAGTGCCATGCAGGTGACATGAAAGGTTATTTGATGAACCCTCGCAGGCTCCATGCAAGTTAATACCATGACACAGGAGTGTACCGCTTAGTGATTTTTTACAATTGTTACCACTAAGGAATACCTCTTTTTTCCCTTCACTATAACATTTGTGTGTATAAGGTAAATTCCAGGTTGATTTGATGTATCCTTTACCCAACCTTTCATACAGGCCTGCTGGTATATATTTTTGGCAATACTTAAACTGGAAAGTTGTTATCGGAATTATAATTGTTCCGTGTATTATCCATTCAATGGCAGGTCTCTCTGACATTGTAAATGGTAATCTCTCAAGTTTTTCAATGCTCAGAATCATATAGTCTGCTCCTTTTTGTGCCAAACTGATTTGTTTATCAGTAAGGTTAAAGATAGAAAATAATGACGTTATGTTGATTAGATGCCATGACACGTAGCCTGAACGCAGGTTTTGCAACGTCCAGCCTAGCTGTACAATAGAACGCAATTGGGACTGACCATGTTGTAACATTAGTAAGTCCTGCTCTATTATATCAATAGCAGATGATACAATGCTGTCCAGTGAATATATTCTGGAGGACAGAGTCATTAACCCATTGTCCACTACAGAAAGTGATTTTTCCAAATTATTACGATCAGTTTCTCGTATTTTTTCAGCAGTTTCAATTTGCGTTACTTTCCAAGCTTCGTTTTAAGCAGCGTATATACCGGCGTATATGAAACGTTTTTTACGCTGTTTGCGAGGTCCCAGTATGACATCTCGCAAGACAGCACCGTCTTTAAGTAAAGTCAAGTGTTGCTTAATTTCAGCCAGTGTGGATTTTTGTAGCCACTCAAGGCATAGTTTCCCTACACTGTATGTTGTAACTATCCCTGGATATTGTCTCTGTGAATATCTTGGGTCTGGCCTGTTCTGTTTTAACCCCTGTGTTTTGTTCAGGAATCTATCTTGACAGTTATTTGTGTCTGTGGGCCAGATCAACCATGTTTTCCAATCAGGATTTGTTCTGTTTTGGTGTAAGATATGGGATATGTCTATCTCCACATCTGTAGTGCTATTACTATCAGGTATGGTGCTTTGGAATAGACGGTTTATTTAAGTCTTTTATCTTGGCTAAGCCAAGACAGGTTATTTGCTGAATGGTGTCATTCAGGAATATTATCTGTTCTGGGATCATGCAGGCTCTAAATAATGCTTCTAGACCTTGAAGCTTCTAGACCCAGTCTTTTGTACCCCAGATGTTTTTTGTTTCAATGTTGTTTTTCCAAAATTCAAAACCAAATGTAGACATTTTATCATAACATTTTCTGAATAAATCAATAAGTATTTGTCAACATTGTTTTCATTCCGGTCTTATTTAACATTTTAAAATAAAACGTTTCTGGATCACTGTTATTAAACCCTGAGAAGTATGGGAATTTCTCATAAAATGTTTTCGAGCTGCCTTTTGGCGGTGTTGCATAATTTCCCATTGGTTATAATTAAAAACATTTCTAGGTTGAGCAGCTTTATGCAAATAGTGATGACCAAAGTGATTATAGCAATACATTTCTTCATAATTTGATGAACCCTGTAAATAATCATGTTCTGTGAATTTGGCTGACATTACTAAACCTGACATCATATTATTAATATTTTCAAAGTCCCAATTATCAGAGAAAGTACTTGGTGTCACAAATTCACTTAATGAAACCTTGAACTGATGTAGATATTTCAAGAGCTCAATCGGGCCATAGATTTCATAATTCGTTTTGTCCCATGCTACCCCAACGGGTATTGGATTGGCTGTGATGTTCACTGATGAACGTTCTCTTTTCTCGATGTGGGAGGATCTGTGAGGCTTTAGGACCAAGTTGATGTTCTGACTTGCTGTGTCCATTGTACTATATTTTCCATCAATAAATCTCCCCAAAAATAAAACCATGATGAGCCAAAGCAGGAGGAAAAGTACACCTAACACAGCCCAAAATTCAATCTATGGTGAAATTAGATATGTTTCTTTTAATTGATGAAAAAGTTCAGTCATTTTTTCTTTGAAGGTTTTTGTTTCTGGCGTTTCTTCATGTTCACTTGGATCATCAGAAAAGTCATCGAAATTGATGAAGTAGCCAGATGCAGTTCTGTCAATTGTTGAAATTGCTTCCGGATTTTCATTAGTCTTTGGGTCTTTCTTTGTTTCATTAACATAGTCTGATGCTACATCATTGTAGACTGGTGTTTCTTGACGAACTGTTGCAATTTGGGTTTCAAGAGGCACAAGTTCCATGGCTTTGTTGCATAGTCCTTTTTTGTTCATTGCAGGTTTATCAAAAGTGATTAGTCTCTCAGTTTGAACCTCTTGGTTTGTAGCAAGATTTGGTCTTCTGCTATTTCTTGGTAGTCCACTGGGCCTACTACTTATTATTGGCCACATGATTGTGGTTTTACCAGGTCGATGGATACACCTCTGTTCTCCCTTTTACCAGCAAGGGGCGGTAGTACTACTGATCTTGTTCCGCTGACAGCTAAGACAGGTACTGCTTTTCTGTAAGAAGGCCCAAATTCCTTCTTCACCGCGATCTTTTTTCTGACCAGATCCCCAATCTTTGGAATCCAGACAGGTCTTGCTGGGACAGGTGGTTTCTCTTCAGTGGTCGTTGGCTTTAACTTTATGTTACTTAGACTTGTTCTTGTTTCATTTAAGTCCTGTAAAACAGCCAAACGGTCTTTGATATCAAAGGCTTTTTCTTTCACCACTGAAGTCTGACAATCTAAGTCCTGGATTTGTATTCTAGTGCCAAACAATAGTTCGTATGGAGTGATACCTTTTAGAGAATTTCTTGGCAAATTGTTAAGACTACGTTGGACACTTGTTAGATGTTTGACCCACCCATCACCCAAACCTAATACCCTCGCCGTTATAGATTGCTTTATGTCACGTTTTTTTTCTTTCCACTACCGCATTTCCCTCAGGATGGAAGGGAGAAGAGTACTGCAATGCAATGTCCATGCTGGTCATGGCCTCTTTGTAAGCTCGAGAGCTAAACGCAGGACCCTGGTCAGAATGTAGCATGCCAATTGCGTATGTGCCGATAAAGACTCGCAAATCTTTTATAACAGTTCTGGCGTCAGCCGAGCGCTGGTGTCTACATCCTAAGTGAATCTAGTCTTAATAATTATGGGACCGCCTTTTTCCTTCTGGATTTTTGCGAATAGATAGCCTGATGCTTTCTAATAAGGGTATCCGGGCTGGTGTCTCGTCCGATTCACCACTGCAATCTCTATTGCAGTTCTGACAATTAGTTGCAAAGTTGTAAATTTGCACGCACATCCCCGGCAACCAGTATTGTGATTGTAATTCTATTACCGATTTCAAGATCTCTTGGTGCCTCAGACCCTGTCCCATATGTGCTTCTTAAATCAAGTAAGCCCTCCGGTTCGTGTTTGGAATTACTCTATCCCCCACTCCAGGGATTTGAGCAAAAGGAACGGAGTTTGCATCAATTATCTATTTATTTCCGAGTGAATAATTTAGAGGTAACGCCGCATAGTTGCCTTTCATTGAGGCTTTTACTGCTAGTAGCGTTTCACCGTCTATTTGTTTTTCAGTATGCTTTTTTGTGACTACGGAAGCTGGTTGAACCGCTGCCGCTGTGGCTCTGTAAGCCAATGAATTCCCTGCAATGTGAACGCCATCACGTTGATGACTCAGTGTATGTATCACATGAGTTTTTTGTAGTTCTTTCTGTAAAAAAACTACTTATTCCCAAAGCGTTTTATTACTTGATTGTGCCACCTTTTGCATCTTTGAAGCCGTTTTGAACCCAGTTCTGCAAGTATTCATTGTAAGACTGAACGCAGTAATATGAATCACACACTATTAGTGTGGGGAATTCGCGATCGGTATTTTCAAGCGCCATCTTTAAAGATCTTATTTCAGCTCGCTGAGCTGTACAGTTTCTGAGTGATTCAGTTTTGGTGATTATCGGTCTGAATTTACCAAAGCGCCAGCGACCTTTAACAATCGCGCACGCTGCATTGTAGGATTTTTTATCCACATCGTAGTGTTGTGCAAATCTGTCCATGTAGTTTACACAGGTGTACTGTTCTAGAGGCAGAATTTCGATTGGCAGAGGATATTCATGTTCGTATTCTAGATTTTCTAGTTTTTTCATTTTCGGGTCAAAAGCGTTTTTCACGTCTTCTGCAGCAAGAGAATTGTCCCAATGTATCCATTTTGGATCTAATGCCACAGCATTCGGAATGCGTGGTCTTGTCACTGCCTCAAGGGCTGATACTGCTGTTAAAACAGATATACTCTTGCCTTGGCTAGGGCTCTTTCTTTTGCTTCAGCAGTTTGAACCACAGTTAGTATTTTTTCAGTAGAACTGAATTTCATTTCAGCTTGTGTGTACAAGTGTGATTTGTACGCTATTAGTACCGTTTCTCCCTCATTAGAGGTCAGGTACGTGAATCCACATCTTCCTGGGATGACTCGGATTACAAGGTTGCGTTCGTTTGCGCGTGTTTGCACTTTTGTTTTAGTTAACATGTCAGGAAAACTAGTATTGATTGTAAGTTCTTCAGCGTTTTTGGAGCTTGTAGTACAGCACACTTCTCTGAGAAGTTGTCAGCTAGGCTTTTGCCTTCACTTGATAATTCATATCCTAAAAACAGGACAGTAAGATGGGCAATTTGTAACTTTTTAAAGTTGAATGTATACCCTTCAGCAGCGAACCCAAGTATTATGGTGTTCACTCTTTTTAAGTGAGTCTCCAGGCCGTCATCTGTAAGATAGATGTCATCGACATAAGATAATGCCTCATCATCATATATTTGTAGTAACTCTGTTACCCTTGCTGAGAATAATCCTGGGCTGTTCTTGAATCCCTGTGGGAGTCGACAGAATTGTTTTTGCGACCCCATTGTTGAGAAAGCGGTCAAATACCTGCTTTCAGGTGCAATGTTTTGACAAAAAAAGAATCCATTAGAGATATCTAATGTCATTTTATATTTTTTGCGAACGATGTTATTCATTAGTGCTGCACTGTGTGAGTTTTGTACTGCAAATGTTTTGCAGCAGGAGTTTAGGTGTCTGTAGTCCAAAACTAGACGATATGAATCGTCTGGCTTGGAGACAGGAAACAAAGGATTGTTCATTTGTGAGGTGCATGTTTCAATCACCCCCTGATATTCAAGTTGATCTAAGATCTCCCTGACTTGCTTTTTAGCTTCTTGTTTAACTGGGTACTGCCTTTGTGCAGTAGGTTGACTTTTTAACTGGATTTTGTGGGGAGGAGAACCCTCATCCCATCCTACATGATTTTTATATAATGCAGGAGCTTGGGCCACTGCCCATTTTCTTGCAAATGTGTATTTTTTATGAATTGGAATGTGATTTGAGAAGGCAGGCATAATCATTTCTTCGCCATGAGGGCACTCCCTGACAAACTCTGGTGGCCAGTCTTTCTCAGCTAGAAGGATGTCATAGCCTTTAGATAAGTTGTCCCTAAAGAGACCCCTTACTTTCCTAGTTTTGTCCCCCTCTATACGCAATGTTATTTCATATAATTTATGGGGTTTGCTAACTCTGGTGTCTGCAGTTTCCACCTGAATGTATTCATTCGTGTCCACTGTCTCCAGAAGATTCATCAGGATCTTGTGAGCTATGGTTACTTCTGCTGCGCTGTCTAGCATTGTCTGGGCCCACTCTCCGTTTTTCAGTTGTGTCCTCAGAATCCTCGGCATGTTTTATTTTAATACTAGCTACCTTCTTCTTTGGATATTGTACTTTTTTACTTTGATGAGCAGGTTCCTTGTCTTTGGACTTGACAAGCTCTTCTTTGTGTTCTGACCGTCCTCTTCTTTCCGATTTCTGTGAAGAATTCTGAAAAGATCGAAAGGGACGTGTATGAATATTTTGATATCTGTCAGGTTTTCTCAATTTATCCCTATCTCTAAGGTTGTATCTTTTATCAGAGGGCTCCCTCTGGGGAGACTTGCCTCCTCGTTCTGGAGATCTATCTCTCCGTTGAAGAGACCTTCCTCTGGACTGAAACCGTTTTTCCCTGGGAGTGGATTGTTTATTACCCTCCCAACTCTTTTTTGGAGTGTTTAGATTATTTTTAATAAATGTTTTTTCAGGATTTTCAGTTAGTTGGGGTTTTACTGGTTTCCCACCCAAACTATCTCTACCTAGTTCTTCGTAGGATTTTTCTATGATTCTGGCAAGTTCAAAAGGTTGTTCTGCTACATCTGTTTCTTTCAATTTCTGCAGGTATGTTATATCGTCCATTGGTAATTGAACTAATTCTCTATATGCCTTTGTTAATTCTTTTAGTTTAACTAAGAGTTCTTTGCTTGACATTTTGTTAATGTCGGGATGTGGTGTGTAGCTGGCTAGAACCGGCCAGGTGGCTCCTGGTCTACCTAGTGGACCGAGCCTGGTGATGTGATTTTGATGTTTTAGGGCACCATTAAAGCAGAGCTCTTGGTAAGTCAGTGGGATTTCAACGTCCTCGAACGGAGCGTATTCATCCGGAGGTTCCACTATTTTGTAATAGTGGAAATCTTGTGTTGCAGTGTTTGCTTCTGGAAAATGTATCCATGAATAGAATACCTCTGTCTGCCGATATTCATGGGCCTCTACCACATATATGACTGTACCACCTCTTGATGATAGTCCATTTTCTATAAGTTTAAGAGTTATAGTTCTTCTTACATTGACCGGAATGATTATAGCATTCGGGTCATTCTGTTGGAGAGTTGTGTCATCTAACAACAGTTGAGACGCTAAAGCATCTCTTTCTTCATCACCTTCCGGCATATTACTGACCGAAAGTTCTTTGTTGCAGATCAAGTTTCAAGGAAACAAAGATTAGGTGCACAATATTTTGGAACACTGTATCCTTCAACGTTGACTAAACCAAAAACTAATACATAGGAATCTCTTCCTACTAAGTTCCGGCGGATATTAACCTTTTACCCACTCCAGACGTCTTTTGGAGTTTTTACGGGAAAAGGGGTCTGTGTGAAAAGCACGACTGAGTTACTCTAATGTCTTGCGTTAGATTATCGCCTGACCAAACGTTGGGCGCCATATAGTGTAGTTCCTATATTCCCAATAGGCTCTGCGCATTGGAATAATATAAACAGCAGTGTAGACGTAGGACTGAGGTCATCTAGGTCTCTACTGACTATATTAGACTTAATTAGGTTTGCTAGCTAGCTCAGAGGTCACTAGAAACTTTCTCGAGTGACCAGGAAGGGGTTAACTTTCCTGAATAGACAAGAAGGGATTAGTTTCTGACAACCGCATAAACATGAAAAATTTGCTCCCTCAGAATAAAGAGTATATCTCGAGAGTCGTGTGAAAACAATAGACAGCTATTTCACTCAGTCAATCGTGCATGCTTAATTTCACCAGAGTGCAGAGAAATAGAGAGACGGGCGTTTTCAATAAAAGGTGTTATTTATTGAGCAGTCTTCTTTCTCATGCAAGAGAAATGAGTTGCCACAATTGCAATACTTATCATGAAGTAAAGTGCGTACAGTAAAAGGAGTATTATGAAATAATACTGTAAATCCATTGATATGGTTTCTTAGCCATATGATACTTTAAAACGGATAAAATAGATACATACATAAAAACATTGACTAACGTACTCAACTGGTGCTTCTAAGATACGCCTACCCCGGTGTACCTGACCTAAGCCTAATACGTGGGAAGGAGTAAGTAAGTTGCAGTTTAAGTTAAGTTGGTTTTTGTCAAGAATCTGAATCAAGAATTCTCTTTAAGTTTTTAATCAGCTCCGTACCTTGGTTCTAGAATGAAGGAGGTCTTGTATCTCTCTCTCAGGACTCGATCTCGCAGCAACCCGCAAGGGTGACTGGCAACACCGGAGCTGGATTTTCTCGGCAGGAGAAAAGACAGCGTCTCTCTCAGTGCGTCAAATGGAAGGGTCGGCTTCCTTCGGCTCTCGCATCAGCTGGGCGTCGGGCAAGTAGATAGCCGCTCTGCTCCAAACCACCGTGTGTTTGCTTAAGCAACGTTGGTATATTTATACCTGGAAGGTACCGGGTTTGACGTAAGGTTGGACATAAGACGCCACCAATAACTAACAGTTCTTTCTGGACTCCAGGATTTCTTGTGCAAATCAAAACAAAAGCAGGGGGAATTCCCAGGCTGCTGGAGGCTTGGTCTGTTTAAAGAACGCTTTGTACTTTCTAGGAGTCTATGGGAGTAGCCTTGCTGTATTTGGACTGCATTGGCTATGACTAAATATGGGCATGATTCTTATGCCTTGATAAGGATATGTTTCGGTATAACCACATAAGGGCATGAATCGGGGATATCTAATTAGGGTCCTAGATAGATCCACATCACAATGATGGTCCGGATCCGTGTCTACATCGAGGTGGAGGCCGGGGTCGACTCTGGCTGGAGACACAACCGGCGTTGGCTGCGGACTTGGTACCAGTGGAGCCGGCGCCGGGGAGGTGTAATTCAGGCCTGAATCCAAGGGGACCCTGCGGTGCCGGAGCTGCTGGCATCAAAGCCGCAGGGCCCCAGCCGAGACCACGGGCCCGAAGGCACGCTGGCGGAGTCGGACTGCCCAAAGATGGCATGCATTCGTAAAATTGGCGAAGCAGGGCAGGGGTCGCTACGGGTCCTGGGAAGAAGAGGCACACGCGGTGCCAGTATGTGTGAATAGTCGGACTCCCCCAAGCTAGGTGGAGGAAGTCAGCAGCTTCTGTCTTACACCTATCACATCTGTTTGTGTCACATAATCCAAAGCGATGGAGTATAGTAGCTTTGATGGAGGAATTTATTGTAAATGATTCGTAGTCTGCTGTTAGAGGAAACCTGCTCCGTTTGTTTACAACAGAACAACCATTGTGCGTCAGTGATGTTGTGTTCCAGTTCTGTCGACCATTTATCCCGGGCTGCACAGTAATGGTATTCATTGTCAACATATAAATTGTGGTAGAGCGTGGACACTAAATGTGAAGCAGTGGATGCGCGTGAACATGACGCAGAGGGGCCACCACTGCAGGTTCCAATAGGTACAGAGGGGTGCAGGCTCTAATCCCATGTCTAAGTCAGGCATGCAGGAAGGTTTCCATAGTAGAAGGTGGGGGGTCAGGGCAGAGTTGTTGGAGAGTGCAGAATTTGCCATTAAGGTATAAATCACCCCAGCAGCGGATTTTTCGGGAATGTGCAACCTTCCTAAAGACTCCCTCTTTAATTAAATGTAATCTCTGGATGGTAGGCAAGCGGGAGTAATGGGGAGTATAGGCAGGGTGCGTGGAAGCGATTGGCAATGCGGCATCAGGCTTTGATTGTGCAGTACACAGAGGATGGACGAGGCCCACGGGGCTCGACCTTAGACAGTATGACGCCTTCCAATGGAATAGGGTCTGCAAGCCAGTGTTCAGTAGCAACCAGAGGTGTGTAGGCAGGAGGGTGAAACCAAAAATTTGCATAATGCGCTTGGGCACATGTGAAATATAATTCAAAGTTAGGAATGTCAAAGCCCCCCTGCAAGTATGGTCGCATGAGTGTCCCATTGTATGCAAGGTTGCTTGCCAGCCCACACTAAAAGAATCAGCTCTGAACTGAGAGAGGTGAAAAAATGCTGAGGATTATAATTTTAATGAGGGAAATGCGTCCAGTCATGATCAAGGGAAGTGCAATCCATCGAGTGATGCAGCCAGTGATATGTTCCATCACACACCCATAATTGAGTCTCATCAGCTCTTCGCGGTCTGTCGTGACACGTATCCCTAAGTACTTCGCGTCGTCAGAGCACCACTCTATGGGGAAATCCGTTTCAAATGGTTTGGTGGAAGCAGTAAGTGGGAAGATCTGTGACTTGGCCCAGTTGATATGGATGCCAGATTGGCCACCAAATTTAAAGAATTTCCGGAGTAGCGTATTGAGGTTTAGGTGCGACTGCTTAATATACAGCGTGACGTCGTCGGCATAGAGAGAAATGAGGATGGGGCGGAGAAAGCAATGGAGACCTGATGATGCTGCCTGATCTTAGCTGCCAATGGTTGCATGGCAAGGGCGATTACGAGCGGAGATAATGTACATCCCTGCTGAGTGCCACGAGAAAGAGAGATCGAGGGGGAGACATGCCCATTTATCAAAACATTTGCTTTCGGTGAGGTATATAGGAGTCGGATCCAAGACATGAAGCTCATGGGTAGCCCCATACATTGCAGTATAGTAAAAAGGTAGTCCCATTCCACAGAATCAAAGGCTTTTGTGGTGTCTAGGAATACCGCCATTAGCGCCAGTTTCGGATCTACAGTTTGAAGGATAGAGAAGTGCGTCTTAAGGTTGTGAGAGGTGGCCCTTACAGGGATAAACCCAGCTTGATCCGCAGAACAAGGTTCTCCATCAGGAGACTGAGACAATTTGCCAGAAGCTTAGCAAGGACTTTGGCGCCTGAGTTTATTAGAGAGAGGGGCCGATAGGATTCGCATTGGTCCGCAGGTTTGCCCGATTTTAATAGTGATGTAATTAGTGCCTCTCTCACCGAGGCAGGCAGAATTTGAGTTTCCTGAGCTTCCAGAAATACTTCTTTTAGTACTGGGAGAAGTTGATCGACATAAGTTTTATAAAAATCTATGGGAAGGCCATCAGATCCTGGCACTTTTCCTTATTTCATTTGCATGATGGCTTCACGAAGCTCATCATCTTCGAATGGTGCCGCCAAAAATTCTCACTGAAGGTCACCCAGCCACCTTAGCGCTATATCTTCAAGATAGTGAGAAAAGTCGGGGGAGTGGTGCGCTGCAGACTAGATAGATCAGCATAGTATGTAGTAAATGTATGTAAAGATTCCAAGACTATTCCTATGTCGCACCCAGTCTCTGTCAACCACATCGAATAGATAGTTAGAGAAACAGGGTTGTCTAATGTCATTCGCCAGTGCCCAGCCAGGTCTCTCACCCTCGCCGTACCGACGGGCGGTAAAATATTTACCTATAAATTTGACTTCCCATTCGCCAGTGGTGGTGTAGTCCATTAGTTTTTCCCTGAGCGTGGCTCTCTGGGCACCAGACCCCACACTCCACATGTCTGATTCAAGTTGCATAACTCAGTTTCCAGACGTCCCAAATTTCTCCGAATATCTTTGAGTACCCTAAAGCTTTTTGACATGCACAAGCCTTGTATAGTGGCTTTAAAAGCCTACTAAATTGGGCCCACATGAGCCACAGATCCCTTATTTCTGGCAAAAAGTCAGTAATTTCCTCCCCAATTTCAGCCTGAAAGACAGTGTCCAACAGTGCTTCCGGCACTAGCCTCCAACATCTTTAGGTGGCAATTAAATCAGGGGGAGCTATTTCCAGGCATACCGGTGCATGATTCAAGTGTGTGCAGGCCAAGTGTTCTGCGGAAAGAATCCAAGGGCCTACCCCAGTGAGCATACCGAGAAATCTAGCCACGACCAAGTTGAGTGCCCCGCTGTATAAAAAGGTGCCCTCCCGGTCAGTTGGATGAACATAACGCCATGCGTCAATGAGTCCGTGATCTAGAAACAAACCAGAAAGGGCATCCTGGGTATTGGTGTAGTGGTGAGGAAAGGGAATGGATCGATCCATGGAAGGGCGTAGGGTAGTATTAAAATCTCCACCCCATGTGACGTGTGTGGACCCTACCATAATTATCTGTCCTCAAAGAGTGGTGAAATAGTCTGGGTCATCTGTGTTAGGGCCATAACAGCAATCTAGGGTGTTCGATTGTGTGCCTAGCATACCCGAGAGCAGACAACTTCGACCGGAGGTATCGCTATATGTGCCTCCCAGTATGAAGGGTGTATTTTTCTTCACTAATATGAGTGTACCGCGTGAATTTGTAGAGTATGAGGAGAACACCCGAACAGAGGCCCACTTGCTGCCAAAACAGTTAGGACATTGGGGGTCAATGTGTGTTTTTTTAATGTTTTTTTTTATATAGCGCGAACTTGACCCGAATCGGGTATCAGAGCGCTTTACATAGCACCAGTTGCATTACATGAGGACACATTCATTTATTGTTAGGCACGGGGAGGTTAAGTGATTTGCCCAGAATCACAGGATGTTCAGCGTCGTTGCCGAGACTCGAACCCAGTTCCCCAGATTTGAGGTCGACCGCCCAAGTCGTTAGGCCAACTCCTCTCCCCAAGTGTTTCTTGAAGCATTGCAATTTGTATGTGATGTCTATCCAGATACGTCAATATTTGTCTCTTTTTTCGAGGGTCACGTAGGTCTCTGACATTCCATGTGATTAATTTGAAGCGAAGTTGGTCAGCATGTGCTGCCATTCCAATTGCGATTTAGCGTTATGGTGAGTATGATATTGTGTATAGGTAGTGTGCCTATGCCTACAGTAACTGGCATGTCGAAATATTGTTCTCCAAAATACATAAAAGCAATATATAACATTCCCATCCCTTTCCCTCCCCCCCAAAATATCCCTTGTGTGTCAGCATTAAAACAACTGGTTAATAACAGTACCGTCCCCACCCACAACAGCACCCCAAACGTGCCGGTACTAAGTTGCCCACCCTATACCATCAAGCAACATGGCTGTTCTATCATAGCCAGAGAGGGCCAGCAAAGCAATAGGAGAAAACAACAATTGAGGCATAAGGACAGTAGGGGGGATCTCCCATAGGGGGGGGGGCAGTGGGCTATAAAACCTTCCCATTTCCCAACTCTTGCTGCATTGTAGTCCCCAGGTGTCACTGAACAATATGGGGGGTAGAGTGGTGGGGGGGGGGGGGAGGGTGCTTGGCGATGTATGTGTAAGTCTACCAATAGAAAAACAGGCATTAAGTCATAAACCACATATATTGTTCATAGCCCAGAGGGCACTTAGCTGTCTGTGACCATCCTGTAGAAGAAGAGTTCCATCTTGAGGGGCTACCATGCCCCCATCAGGGAGGGGCGAACAACATGAATCTAATCAGTGCAGCAATACAGCATATCAGAACCCACTAGAGGCAAGGGGGCCCGACATCAGGCCATCACAGCTCATGTCCCTACAGCCTCCGTCAGTCCAAGGATGGAGAAGGAGATCTGGAAGCACAGTCCCGTCGTGGCGATCTTCTTGGGTTGGTTTTCAGAAAGTCTTCCACTTGTTACGGGTTTGTGCAGAAGATGTGTTTGCCTTGATATGTAATTTGAAATCTTGCAGGGTACATGAGGGCATTTTCTATTTGAACCTTGCATAGTTTCTGTTTGACAGAGGAATTTGTGGCGCGCCTCCTGTACCGCCTTAGTGAAGTCAGGGTAGATGGTGAATGTAGTACCCTCGAATTGCAGTGGTTTCTGTTCGTGGACTTTCTTAAATGTGGCATCCCGGTCTCGATAATTCAGGAGATGGGCGACAATGGGTCGCAGAGTTTCACCCGGCAGAGGCCGGGGGACCCAGGGACCGATGTGCGAGTTCTACCACCAGCTGTGGCGAAAATGAGTCTGCACCATAGGTGCCCGTCAGGAGGCGCTCAATATAGTCTTTCATGCGTCCCGTATTTGTGCTTTCAGGTATGCCTATGATTCGAATGTTGTTTCTCTGGCTTCTAGCTTCTATGTCCTCATTCTTGGCCGCAATAACTTTAAGCAACTTGTCCATTTGCAACACCTGATGTTGCATCTGAGAGGTGGCATCTTCGTTCTCAGATATGCGGCGCTCAGCTTCCTTCAATTGCCCATCATGTTTGTCTACTTTCCGTATAATGAAGTCTAATCGGTTGTTCATCGTGTCCATTTTCCCGGAGAGAGCGGTGAGACTGTGCTGCACAGCCAGGAGTAGAATCTTAACGTCATCTTCTGAGGACTGTGAGGGTGTCTGTGACTGGTCAGTACCGGTCTGACGTGAATCTGCGGAGGCAGACCGCGTGGCTTTTTTTTCTTTTCAAAAGTAAGTCTGGGTTGATGGCCATCAGATTTCTAAATCTCCTTTCTCTATGCGATTAGTTACTGCCGTAGTATGGGTGAACAGGCGTCACCTGGCTCTGAGACTGGTCATGATGTAGATGCCGCGGTGTCAGACAGTAGTGTGGAGGTCTGTTGTGGGTTAGCACCATCAGGTGATAGGTTAATTGAGAGTAGACACGTAGAGTGATGGAATTGGCTTCCTTCTGGGCCCAAGCATCAGCGTTTGGCCTCTCAGTTAGCAGCACACGGCCAACCAGTCTCCTCTATGCGCCCTCGCCTCATATACAGAGTTAAGGTACTTGTGTGCAGTTATGGGTGAGCGCCGGATGCAATAGAGTGCGCCACAGTCAATAGGCCAGAGCCAAGAGATCTATCGGGTCCACGACATGTAGTGTAGTCAGGTCTGCAGATAGAAAAATAGCCTCTATCTGCCTCGCAGGCAAGACTGGGTTATTGTCATTAAGAGTGACGCAGGTGGGTAGAGGTGTGGGGTGTCAGAGGGTTCACAATTGGCTATAGGTAAGGCAGGGCAGCAGCATCCAAAATGCGGTGGGGCACCCAGACAGTCTTTAAAAATGAGGGTCTATGATGGGAAGATATTTGCTAGTCACCCACCTAAAGTGGCACGCGTTTCATTCCACTAATTGGAAACCTTCTGAGGTGGCACACTAGGCAGCGGCGGTTCTGAGGCGAGTGTTTGATCACGCGCAGGACTCGCAGCACTCGTTGAGTAGCGTTGGGAAAAGTCACGTCATCAAAAAAATAATCTTCACCCCAGCCGCCAGACACCTCACCATTTTCCTGATATCGACCACTGCACGTGCTGTTGAACAAATTTTCGGCAGTTGCGGTATGAGGCGATCTGGTGGGAAGCATGCCTCTTTTTGTATGACAGGAACAGGAGCGGGTTCGTCTCAGGCAGGGCCCAACACCACGTGGAATTCTAGGGGCTCGAGTGACTGCGGCTGCCACCTGGATCTCCAGACACCACACCGCCGAAAGTCCCCGCAGCACGGGAAGCAGATGGAAGTGCTCTCTGGGGCCGCGAGAGCCGCAATGTTTCTCCCAGAATTTCCGGATGGTCTACGGAGTAGGCAGGTAGTGGCACAACATAGCCTTTGTAGGTAGAAGTGAGGATCATTGACTGTTTAGTTCGCCAAGCTTCCTGAGCCTCACAGGTGTGTGCCATCTTGGATGTGCGCCACTTAGCGCCCCCGAAGCCACCCAACGTCTCGCGCAAGGGGTGTTGCTCAGCAAAAGTTTCCAGATCCAGCCTAACGGCTGGGAAATTCAAAGGTAAGGAATCTGCAGCTAGAAGTCTCTATCAGATATTTGCCATTTGACCTGCTCCACATAGTTTAAAACCCACAGGTTTCTTTAGAGACAACTCCAAAGCACACTGGGAGTGAAAGCTCAGAGAAGAATTGATAAAAAGTCAAACAAGTAGTAAAATAAATGACTGAAGTTGCTCTTCTGGATCTGCTCTGACAGCGCAGAAAGAAAATGACTGATGTCAGTGTGCAGGGATGGCACCAACCTAGGCACCACATACGTCACATCCTATGATCAGGAGTTGATCAGTGGCACATACCGGTGCGCAGAGGTACTGCTCAAGATTCTCCAAATCCAGTCTGGCACCTGGGGAATATTCGAAGGTAAAGAAGGAATCTGCAGCTAGAATTCATTATCAGATATTTGGTAACAGTGGCTAAATTGAAGTTGGACCTGGTTGAGGAATTTCAGTCAATAAATTGGATTTTCTTTTACAGAAAAGGCAAATGTAATTCTAGCATTTGTGCTGCTCTCTGCACTACTATGCAGACTAGGCATTTTTCCAATGGTGGCAAGTACATCTCTTTTCTGGTGAGGTATCTAGTCTCATTCTCCCCCATCATCAGTGTAATGATGGGGGAGCAGATCTTCTGAGGCTGAAGTTATGTTGCACAACTACTGGTTTCACCTTAGTTATTTTGTAGCACAACATAGGGCTGATGCAAACTGATGTCTGTTTGGGGTCAGAAACTGACATCACAACTTGATCCAGTCCCAAATCTGGCAGAGGCAGTATCAACCTCTTCACCATAGTAATGTAAGCGTGGGCCTTAGGGCCGGAGTGAGAATCAGAAGACAGGCATTGGAAGGTGCGTGAGAATGGGGGCCTAGGGGTCAGTCGGTGCAGAAGAAGTACCCTCTGGCTGAGGTCGAACCGCAAGGCCTGCGACTCTGAGGAAGGACCCGAAAGCATGCCAAAGCAAGAAAGTAGTGTCTGGAAATGTTGCAGTGTGGCCTGCATGAAGGACACTATTTGCTACTGGGAGGACGATGGACTGTGAAATTCAGGACTAGCCGGCACCATATGCGGGACAAGCGCAGAGTCAGAAGATACTGGCCCTTCAAGTGAAAACCATGCAATTTATCACCAGACTTTGAGTGATGGGATATGCACGAGTCCCACTTAGCTTTTTTGTGCTTATGGAGCATTTTCAACTTTGGCCTCCTGGAAGTCGAAATTCTAGGTATCCCTACTAATCCATCTTGCTGCTGCCAAATTGTAGAATGACATTAATAACTAACCGAATGAATCACGTAGAAGCACTAAGCCACTACATGCGCTTTGGGAACCTTACGTCAAAGAACTTCCACCCCTCCTGAATGTGCTGTTTAAGGTCTCCCTATCTCTCATTAAGACAGTATGTGAGAGCAACTCTTTCTTCATTACAATACAAGGTAATACATTTAAGATTAAAAATGGGAGTGGGTACAGAGGATTTTCTCATCCTTTGCCAGCCTTGTTGAATGTAATTGTTGTCTGACAGCACTGCTTTCATTGGAAGGCTGCCACACACCATTCCACTTTTCATTATAAAATACAGCCCCATGGTACTCATGATTTCATTCCCAATTTCATGGACATGTTCGATCTTTAGTTCTCGACAGGTCTTCATCTACAGTCACCTATAAAAATATCAACACACACTAAGGGGTCGATTACGATGGCGGACGGAAGGACGGCCGCCGGCCTGGAGTAGGCGGAAAATGCCTTTTTACAGTCCGCCAGCCGCGGTCAGTCCATCCGCCATATTAGGATGGGAAACACTGTCAAATGTCCGTACGCCGCGGAAGAGCACGCACTGCCGCGGAACTACACCCGACCCCGTGGCGGACGTAACCAATCCAGAGAGAGCAGGTACATCAGAGGCAGCACGTGAAAGGGGCTAAGTGCATCAACAGTCCATGGCACAGAGCAGGTACATCTGAGGCAGCACGTGAGAGGGGCTAAGTGCATCAACAGTCCATAGCAAGACACAGGTACATCAGAGGCAGCACATGAGAGGGGCTAAGTGCATCAACAGTCCATGGCACAGAGCAGGTACATCAGAGGCAGCACATGAGAGGGGCTAAGTGCATCAACAGTCCATAGCAAGGCACAAGTACATCAGAGGCAGCACATGAGAGGGGCTAAGTGCATCAACAGTCCATGGCACAGAGCAGGTACATCAGAGGCAGCACATGAGAGGGGCTAACTGCATCAACAGTCCATAGCAAGGCACAGGTACATCAGAGGCAGCACATGAGAGGGCACAATGCAGTATCAGAACAGCAACAGGGCAGTGTCCATAACAGAGCAGGTACATCAGAGGCAGCACGTGAGAGGGGCTAAGTGCATCAACAGTCCATAGCAAGGCACAGGTACATCAGAGGCAGCACATGAGAGGGCACAATGCAGTATCAGAACAGCAACAGGGCAGTGTCCATAACAGAGCAGATACATCAGAGGCAGCACGTGAGAGGGGCTAAGTGAATCAACAGTCCATGGCACTGAGCAGGTACATCAGAGGCAGCACATGAGAGGGGATAAGTGCATCAACAGTCCATAGCAAGGCACAGGTACATCAGAGGCAGCACATGAGAGGGGCTAAGTGCATCAACAGTCCATGGCACAGTGCAGGTACATCAGAGGCAGAACATGAGAGGGGCTAACGGCATCAACAGTCCATAGCAAGGCACAGGTACATCAGAGGCAGCACATGAGAGGGCACAATGCAGTATCAGAACAGCAACAGGGCAGTGTCCATAACAGAGCAGGTACATCAGAAGCAGCACGTGAGAGGGGCTAAGTGCATCAACAGTCCATAGCAAGGCAGAGGTACATCAGAGGCAGCACATGAGAGGGCACAATGCAGTATCAGAACAGCAACAGGGCAGTGTCCATAACAGAGCAGGTACATCAGAGGCAGCACGTGAGAGGGGCTAAGTGCATCAACAGTCCATGGCACAGAGCAGGTACATCTGAGGCAGCACATGAGAGGGTCTAACTGAATCAACAGTCCATAGCAAGGCACAGGTACATCAGAGGCAGCACATGAGAGGGGCTAAGTGCATCAACAGTCCATGGCACAGAGCAGGTACATCAGAAGCAGCACATGAGAGGGGCTAAGTGCATCAACAGTCGGCAGCAAGGCACAGGTACATCAGAGGCAGCACATGAGAGGAGCTAAGTGCATCAACAGTCCATGGCACAGAGCAGGTACATCAGAGGCAGCACGTGAGAGGGGCTAAGTGCATCAACAGTCCATGGCACAGAGCAGGTACATCTGAGGCAGCACATGAGAGGGGCTAACTGAATCAATTGTCCATAGCAAGGCACAGGTACATCAGAGGCAGCACATGAGAGGGGCTAAGTGCATCAACAGTCCATGGCACAGAGCAGGTACATCAGCGGCAGCACATGAGAGGGGCTAACTGCATCAACAGTCCATAGCAAGGCACAGGTACATCAGCGGCAGCACATGAGAGGGCACAATGCAGTATCACAACAGCAACGGGGCAGTGTCCATAACAGAGCAGGTACATCAGAGGCAGCACGTGAGAGGGGCTAAGTGCATCAACAGTCCATAGCAAGGCACAGGTACATCAGAGGCAGCACATGAGAGGGCACAATGCAGTATCAGAACAGCAACAGGGCAGTGTCCATAACAGAACAGGTACATCAGAGGCAGCACGTGAGAGGGGCTAAGTGCATCAACAGTCCATGGCACAGAGCAGATACATCTGAGGCAACACATGAGAGGGGCTAACTGCATCAACAGTCCATAGCAAGGCACAGGTACATCTGAGGAAGCACACGAGAGGGGCTAAGTGCATCAACAGTACATGGCACAGAGCAGGGACATCAGAGGCAGCACATGAGAGGGGCTAAGTGCATCAACAGTCCATAGCAAGGCACAGGTACATCAGAGGCAGCACATGAGAGGGGCTAAGTGCATCAACAGTCCATGGCACAGAGCAGGTACATCAGAGCCAGCACATGAGAGGGGCTAACTGCATCAACAGTCCATTGCAAGGCACAGGTACATCAGAGGCAGCACATGAGAGGGCACAATGCAGTATCAGAACAGCAACAGGGCAGTGTCCATAACAGAGCAGGTACATCAGAGGCAACACAAGTACGTGGGTCAAGCGCCCCGTCCCAAGGACATTAATAATGCAAGGGTGCTTACAATGGACAATCTAGACACCAAGTCAAATGACATATGAGTGACGGGAGCTACGACTCACAGCACAGAATCTGGTGGACTGCTTGACCTAGTCGCCTCGGACACACTGCCAGCACCAGAAACAGGAGTGTGAGACACAGCCACAGCTCCAGTGACTGACACATGAGCCATAGACCCAGACACACTGCCAGCACCAGAAACAGAAGTGTGAGACACAGCCACAGCTCTAGTGACAGACACATGAGCCATAGACCCAGACACACTGCCAGCAACGGAAACAGGAGTGTGAGACACAGCCACAGCTCTAGTGACAGACACATGAGCCATAGACCCAGACACACTGCCAGCACCAGAAACAGAAGTGTGAGACACAGCCACAGCTCTAGTGACAGACACATGAGCCATAGACCCAGACACACTGACAGCACCAGAAACAGGAGTGTGAGACACAGCCACAGATGCAGTGACTGACACATGAGCCATAGACCCAGACACACTGCCAGCACCAGAAACAGGAGTGTGAGACACAGCCACAGCTCTAGTGACTGACACATGAGCCATAGACCCAGACACACTGCCAGGACATGTCCCTGTACAGTGACCAACAAATACCATGCCAGCATCTGAGACATGAGAGTGGCGGACACACACAGTGCCAGTACCTGAAACAGGAGAGGGCACAACTGACACAGTGCTACTACATGAGGCATGACAGCGAACAACAGACACAGTGCCACTATCTGACACATGAGACTGAACTGCAGCTGACCCACTAGGACCACTGAAATGATGAGCTACAGGGCTGTATGGGCCAGGAGGCAGGGTGGCTCTGGGAGCTGGTGACAGCTGTACTGGAGCGACATTGGGGTGGTCAGGTGTCACTGGTGTGTGTCTCCGTTTCTTTGGGATATGTAGGGGCACACAGGACATGACTGGACTGGTAAGTGGTTTGGCCTCATCAGAAACATCAACTCTCAAAGGTGGATCATGTGCTGGTGGGGGTCTGCTCTCTGGGGACGTGCTGGACCCTGCTTGACGTTTGCTGTGGCCCTGCCTTCTGTCCTCTGCATCATGTGTAATGGGGGATGCAACAACAGTGTACTCCTTCCTCTGCTTCGGCGGGGTGTGGATGGGAGTAGAGGTATGGGGGGACTCTACCGCTGACACATGTTTTTTTTACGTTCCTTCAACAACATCAGTCTCAGGGCAGCCAGGGGTGATGTATGCCTGTCCTTGATGGAGCTCGTGTCCATGGGAGAATCCTCGGCCCTGGGATGTGCCTTGGCCGTAGGAGGTGTCCTGTCTCTGGAATGTCCCTGATCCCTGGGCGGTGGCCTGTCCCTGGGAGCAGGCTTGTCCTTTGTAGTGTCCCTGTCCATTGTAGTGTACCTGTCCTTTGAAGCGTCCTTGTCCTTGGGAGTGTCCCTGGTCTTGGGAGGTGCCCTTTCCTTTGTAGTGTCCTTGTGAGTGTCCCTGGCCTTGGGAGGTGCCCTTTCCTTTGTAGTGTCCTTGTCCTTGGGAGTGTCCCTGGCCTTGGGAGGTGCCCTTTCCTTTGTAGTGTCCTTGTCCTTGGGAGTGTCCCTCGCCTTGGGAGGTGCCCTTTCCTTTGTAGTGTCCTTGTGAGTGTCCCTGGCCTTGGGAGGTGCCCTTTCCTTTGTAGTGTCCTTGTCCTTGGGAGTGTCCCTGGCCTTGGGAGGTGCCCTTTCCTTTGTAGTGTCCTTGTCCTTGGGAGTGTCCCTGGCCTTGGGAGGTGCCCTTTCCGCTGTAGTGTCCTTGTCCTTGGGAGTGTCCCTGGCCTTGGGAGGTGCCCTTTCCTTTGTAGTGTCCTTGTCCTTGGGAGTGTCCCTGGCCTTGGGAGGTGCCCTTTCCTTTGTAGTGTCCTTGTCCTTGGGAGTGTCCCTGGCCTTGGGAGTACCTTTTGAGGGGGAGGCTTGTGTTACATGTGAATCCCTGTCCCCAAACACCCCTTGTGAATCCTGTGTGTCAACTCCAGGGTAGCTGATATCGTGTTCGGTTAAAGATTTCCTTGTCCTAGGGGATGGTGTCTGTGCCCTCCGTGCCCTGCCTTGCTCCCTGTGGCTGCTTCTAGTGCAATAACCCGAAAATGAGGCCTGGTCTGAAATGTCACTCTCCCCTGAGACATCAAGTGGTGTGGATGGGGGAACTGAAGTAGAACCTTGTCCATGCGACTGTAGAATGGCTGCAGACACTGTGTTTGCTAATGACTAAACTGTTCTGTGGAGGCCAGCAACATCGCCATGCATCCCCTCCATGAATGCTACCACCTGCCCCAACTTCCTATCGTGGTCTTGGAATGCATTGATCATGTTGGTCTGCCCTACACACAGCTGTCGCAGCAGATCAACAGCCTCAACATAAAGTGCACTTTATGTCACAGAGGCAGGGGTAGCGGTGCCTGCACCGAAGGCAACTCTGCTCCCCCTACTCTGGCGAGCACGAGCAGTACTTGTTCCAGTTGGTGGCAGTGTGGTCCCTGTATGCTGTGTACCGACTGAAGGTGTTGATTGCCCACTCCCTGTGTCTACCAACAGTGCTGACTCACCAACACTTTCTGAAGATGAGGACGATGGTTTATCCACATGTGACTTTTCAGGGACAGTTCTGTCCCCCTTTCCGGGGCTGCTCTCTTCAGCCTCAGTCTGCGTGTGTGTGATCTTGGCTCCGGATGCATTGGCATCACTCATCTCAGTCGTCTGTGGTTCAGTGCCCTCTGCCAAATCTGAAAGAGAGAGAAAAGAGGTTTAACTAAGTGCCACACTCACGTACTGAAGGTTACAAAATCACAACTTTCCTCACAGTCGACTAACACGTAACACCCATCCTGCACACAAACCACCCATAACAGACATCCTCATGTCAAAGAACCGGGGGTGCCTGTGAAACATGTACATCAAACAAACAGGGCAAGTGCATGCAGACCACCACACATGTGATGCCATGGGACCACAGACCTCAACGGCATGTCCTGGGATCCTGCACTACAATGCAACTGGTATGTCCACCTGGCGGACATGGATGCTAACGCTCACTCCGCTAATGGCACCAACATGCATTTGCAGCACAACATATACACCACAGATGTCACTACTGTGTCTGAGCAGCAATACATGCATGCACTCACAAGTCACAAACCCATTCAGTGGCCTTGCGAAGGTGCAGCTTGACCTACCATGATGGGAGACAAGAGGGTAACGTCAGTGGACAGTTGGACATTCACAAACATAATAGCAACACGTATCTTTCAGCAGCCATGCACAGTACAACACATGTGAAGGTCCCACAGCACACCGCCAAGCTTGCAGAAGCCAGGAGTCAGTGACCACCTCATGCACACCAACATGTCCCCCACTGCACTTACCACCTGTCCGGGGGCACCGTAGAGCCGTTCATAGTGGCGGAGCACACCGTCCACAAGGACATCCAGCTCCGCTGCGGTGAAGGGATGAGACCGGATATCTTGCAATCTCGACATGGCAAGGTCCTGGACTGTGGCACTACAGCAGCAGTTGTTGGATAGCTCAGCAGCAGCAGGTCGAAGTGATGGGTGCAGGCAGCAGTTATTGGATAGCTCAGCAGCAGCAGGTCGAGGTGATGGGTGCAGGCAGCAGTTGTTTGATAGCTCAGCAGCAGCAGGTCGAGGTGATGGGGGCAGGCAGCAGTTGATGGATAGTTCAGCAGCAGCAGGTCGAGGTGATGGGTGCAGGCAGCAGTTGTTGGATAGCTCAGCAGCAGTTGTTGGATAGCTCAGCAGCAGCAGGTTGAGGTGATGGGTGCAGGCAGCAGTTGATGGATAGCTCAGCAGCAGCAGGTCTAGGTGATGGGTGCAGGCAGCAGTTGTTGGATAGCTCAGCAGCAGCAGGTCAAGGTGATGGGGGCAGGCAGCAGTGGCAGGAAGCAGTGAATGTGTGCTGCTGAAATTCACACATTTATAGGGCCCTGAGCTCACATCAGTGGCACACGTCTGCAGCAATTGGTCTTCCCGGGATGCCTCATTCAAAATGAACCAATGACTGGCCCTGGTGTGGCGGTGCACGGCTTCCGCTATTTTTGAATGCGCTTACGCGGTCCGCGTTACCTGTTCCCATTGGCTACATGTGCACGGACCGTCACGGTCACACACCGGCAACCGCATGTGCGCGCTACCGCAATGGTGCATCATTTGAAATTAATCACTCACTGGCGTCGCTATGGTGGAGCACGCATTCCGCGGGGGCAGGGAAGGCTAACACATACATTTGAATATTCAATTGGAAATGGCAGTTAGTACCCTTACAGTCACATTGCAGCACCTACCGCAGACCGCCGGGCCTGGCCGGTCACCCACCGCCGGGCTTGGCCGGTCACCCACTGCAAGACCTGGCCGGTCACCAGCCCAGGGCCGGCGGTGGGTGACCGGACTGGGCCATCCATGCCAGGGTGACCTCAATGCACAGGGCGCTCACCCACCGCCAGCACACGGTGGTGGGTGACCGGCCAGGCCCGGTGGTGGGTAACCGGCCAGGCCCGGCGGTGGGTGACCGGCAAGGGCGGTGGTGAATGACCGGTAAGGGCCGGCAGTGGGTGACCGTCCGGCACCGGTGGTGGGTGACCGGCCGGGGCCGGCGGTGGGTGACCGCCCTGGGCTGGCGGTGAGTGACCGCCCAGGGCCGGCGGTGGGTGACCGGCCAGGCCCGGTGGTGGGTGACCGGCCAGGCCCGGCGGTGGGTGACCTGCCAGGGCCATCCATGCCAGGGTGACCTCAATGCACAGGGTGCTCACCCACCACCAGCACCCGGCGGTGGGTGACCGCCCAGGGCCGGCGGGGGGTGACCTGCCAGGACCATCCATGCCAGGGTGACCTCAATGCACAGGGCGCTCACCCACCACCAGCACCCGGCGGTGGGTGACCGGCCAGGCCCGGCGTTGGGTGACCTGCCAGGGCCGGCGGTCTGCGGTGGGTGCTGCAATGTGACTTTAAGGGGGGTACCAACTGCCATTTCCACTTGCATATTCAAATTTATGTGTTAGCCTGCCGTGCCTCCGCGGAATGCGTGCTCCGCCATTGCGATGCCAGTGAGTGATGATTTTCAAAAGATGCACCATCGCGGTAGTGCGCACATGCGTTTGGCGGGGTGTGACCGTGATGGTCCTTGACCATGCAGCATATGTTATGCACAATTGCAGTATCAAGGTTCCTCCTCTGTGTTGGGGGAATGTGTATCCGGATGGCGTGTGTACACACACTGCATGTCTCCGCACACATGTAATGTTCATATGTGTGTCGCCTGTTGTGTAGTGTTGTGTGCCCATGCATGTCATGTGAGGATGCACAGCATTTTAGGTGGGGTCATGGGTGCATGAAGATAAGGAGGGTGTGTTCCATGTTCGTGTTGTGTGTGCACGTCCATGTGTGTCTGTGGGGATGCTTGTCCACACTTGTGCACTCTGTCATGTGATGTTGGCTGTTCTCTCAACATGTGTGCACGTTACATTGGACATGTTTGCACACAGGATGTTGTTTGTGGGTGAACATTGTGGGTGGAGTTAGCTGAAGTGCCTTATATATCGGTCACGTCACACATACAATCAGTGTCTGCAACATGTATTATTTGAATGTTGTTGGTCAAGATGTAATAGTGTGGCACAGCTATGCAGTGTTGGTCAATTGACATCTGCTCCCATCTACTCCCGCACAGGAGGGCTCCAAATGTGCATCGACCCTACACTGTGCTGGAGGACATGGTTAACGAGGAGGTGATCCGCAAATTCTGGCTTGACCGACGTAGATTGCAGGAGCTTGTAGCCCAATTGGCACCTCATCTGCAGCCACGCAGAACATATCCAGAAGCTATTACACCCACAGCAAAGGTGATGGCGGCACTTCACTTCTTCGCAACAGGCACTTTCCAGTACACAGTTGGTCATTCCGGGGGGATGTCACAATCCATGTTCAGCATGGTACTGCGGGATGTGCTGGATGCCATGATGCATTACAAGGATGATTACATCCATTTCCCACGGCCGGCAGAGTTGGCAGCAGTCAAAGGGGACTTCTATGCCCTGGGCCAGATTCCACACGTAGTGGGTGCCATTGATGGCCCACATATTGGTCTCATTCCACCCCAGGCACGTGAACCCGTATATCGCAATCGGAAGCACTACCATTCGACTAACGTACAAGTGGTGTGCCTGGCTGACAACATCATCTCCCATGTGTGTGCCAGATTTCCCAGGTCCGCACATGACTCCCACATCCTGCGGGTCAGCACTGTCCCCCAACTGATGGGCAATCTGCATCAAGAACGTGCGTGGCTTGTAGGTGAGTGTGCTGTGATGACTATTGTGTTGTATGTGTGCCATGCTGTTCCCAACAATCCTGGTAATGATGTATGTGTCTGTCATCCCTCCACCTAGGTGACTCTGCGTACCCAAACCGACCGTGGCTGCTAAGCCCCCTATGGAATCCAACTACCCCAGGTGAAATACGCTATAATGAGGGCCATGGGAAGACACGTTGGGTTGTGGAACGTACATTTGGACTGCTGAAGTCTAGGTTTCGCTGCCTGAATAAAACCGGAGGGGCCCTGCCATACTCACCCGGCAAAGTATGCAGAATAGTGATTGCCTGCTGCATGCTCCACAACCTGGCCTTACGCAACAATATTGAACTGATCATGGACCCTGCAGACCAACAGGTTGCTCCGCCTCCCATCGCACCCATGTCCAGTGATGAGGATAGTGGGGAGGAAGAAGCTGTGGACCAGAGGCGTGAGCTCATTGCTCGCTACTTTCCTTGAATGTGAGTAACTACCTCTTGCACTGCTGTTCAATGCGTGATGTATGTCTGCTTTAGATGGTTGGATGTGGTATGTGAATGCTGCCTGTTATGTTATGTTTGCACATCGGTGTGGGCCACGGTGTACGAGCAATGCTCCCTGATGTGTGTCCTGTTATCCGCTGACTTTGTGATGATTGTGGTTTGTGGGATGTTGCAGTACGTTCTTTTGTGATGGTTGTGATTCAGTTTCCTGACCTGTGCTTGTTGTTCTCTGTTTGTCCCTAGGTCACTCACACCGAGCCAGGATTCAAAACAACATTGATCCCTGCACCTGCTGATGACAACAACTGAGACATACCTGTATATAAACATGGAGATCACACAATATTGAGCGTTACAGTGATTTTTATTTACAGGGTGTAGAAAAGTGTTTGTGCATATTTACAAAAAGGAGGTGGTGGGCAAGAGTGAGTTGAAAGTCATGTCAGATGAAGACACCGATCGGGACACCACATTGTAAGATGTACACCTAGTCCAACAGACGTTTGACAATGCTTGGCAATGTGGGACATGATAGTTCCCTGGGTCAATACCAGGCTCAAGGAAGGGTGAAGTCATTTTCGGCCCCTCTTCGGGCGGGTGGATGGAGCACTGCCACTGCTCTGTGCTGGGTCCAGCCTCGGAAGGCCCCTCCGTCTTGGAGCCGGAGCAGACCCAGCTGTGGGGGCAGGTTGTTCTGGGTCCACCTCCCTGTCAGTGGCCTCAGGTGATGGTGGCGGTGGTGTTGGTGACCTGTCCCGCTGGGCACTTGGGGGAGGGGGAGGTGGTGTGGCGCGGGATAACCACTCCCTCCAAAGTGCCATTTGCTGCCCCATGAGGTCCACAATTTGGCCATACGTGTGTCCATGGACCTCAACAGCTGGCAGGTCTGTTGCGAATCTTGATGGGCCCGATCAGCCTGTGCCTGCGACCGCTGGTAGGAGGCATTCACTCTGGCAATGGCTTCCAGGGTCTCGTTCCCATGATGGTCTGAGTCTGGTTACACAGAGTGCTGCACGCCAAAATGGAAAAGAACATTGTAAGAAAAATGAAGTTTGAGAAGACAAAAGAAGGTGTGCTTCAGGTCCAATTACAGTGCAGTTTATTGAATCTTGTCCCTAATCCTGCTAGAGCACCCCGTTGAATATCGGACACAGGTTAAAATTGGTACAACTATAAATTCACGTCAAAGACTTTTTCTCGGAACATGAAGGAGCAACGTTTTTGTGGAGATTGTTGCAATGGACTTTGATTTCGAATGGACATTCACAGCACTGATTCGTATCATGTTATATACGTCTTTATTTGTAATTCATTGGATGATTTGAGTGGCGACTCAAACTGTTTGTTTATTTTCAAGTTTATAAATGTACATAGGGAATCGGGGGACTGTCAGCATTGGATATCTTTAGTATTAGAGAGAGTGAGGGGGAAGGTGCACTTTAAGAAACACGGTGAGGCACATATACCACGTGATGAAGAAATGAACACATGTGGGTGGAAAGGGTTATAAATGGCTACGCAGAGAGTAGAATAACTTAGTATCCAGTCGAAGGGAGATGAGGAAAGATAGGCGGTTTAATATTCAGAACGCTTGAGCAGGTATGTCCAGGGATTGACTGCGAGTTTAGAAATGTAGACGTGGGTTGCACTTTTGCAGATTGTTCACTTTTGTTTTTTTTAAATAGGTTTCGAGCGCTAGGTTGACCGGGAGGGCACATTGAGATCATGTTTAATGGGAACTGGGGCCGGGTAGTTAACAGCGCACGCACGAGTCAATATATACTATTTAGTTATATCACTGATGAATTAGGAGGGACACTTGGGCGAAATGTCAGTTGTAGCAGTGTCGTGTAAATGGAGCCTTTACTAAAATATGCTTTTAACATTATAGATACCCCCGAAGAAGGTTGTGCAGACCGAAATGCATTGGGTAGAATGGAATGTTCTGGAACTATGACGTTTTAAGTTAAAGCCTGTGATGAAGCCCGGATGGGCACTCTCTGAGTATTAAGATGCATAAAACATGAAAACTTTATGTCTTTGACGTGATGGTGAAAAAAAACGAGTAAACTTTGGAATAAAACTTGGAATAAAAATTGGATGAATCTGGTGAAAATATGGAATACGTGTGAATATCATTTACATTTGTGTATACGGCTGTGCAACTCCTTTGTGGCACGGACATTCCGTGCTACCTACAGAGCTGCTCACCTGTGTCCTCCCACGTCCACTCTCCCTGCTTGCCTGAGACGTTGATGGCACATCATCGTCCGATGGGTCAGGCAGGGTGGCACTGGCAGGGTTGGTGGTGGTGGTGGTGGTGGTGGTGGTGGTGGTGGTGCTGGTGGTGGTAGCTGCACAGCTCACAGTGGCAGTTGTTTGTGTAGTACCATTGGCCAAGGTGGTGGAGGCAGGGCTGTCCTGGGAGCCTGATGGCCCTGGAAGTGTGCTTGGCCCAGCATCGTCCTCTGCACCCGAGGTGACCTGGGAATCCTCTCCGGAGAGACCTGGCTGTGAGGGGGCAACTGCTGCTGTCGGTTGGTGTTTTGGCGTGTCAAGTCGTGATCACCTGAGGGACAAGAATGTAAGAATCAATGCTGTGGACATGACAGGTTTCTTGTAGTTACATTTCAAATCTCTATGGAATCAGGACATAGTTGTTGGTGTCATCATATTGGTGTTGCACACATGAGTGGACATTTTGGTGGTGTGGAGGTGGGGAGACAATACTTGGCTATGTGTGGTACTGTCCTGCTATTGGATGGTGCCCCTGTGCAGATGGCTACCTACCTGTAAGTTTGAAGGGGGAGATGCACTGATCACCAAATGGTGGGTGGACCACATCTTGCTCTGGGATGGGACATGTGGGCCTGTTGGGAGTTGTACTGCAGGACACCCCCCCGACAACCCCAACCCTCCCAGGAGACATGTGGGGCTGTTGGGAGTTGTACTGCAGGACCCCCATACACCCCCACCCTCCCAGGAGACATGTGGGCCTGTTGGGAGTTGTACTGCAGGACCCCCCCCCCCACACCCACACCCCCAGGTGACATGTGGGCCTGTTGGGAGTTGTAGTGCTGGACCCCCACCCCCACCCTCCCAGGAGACATGTGGACCTGTTGGGAGTTGTAGTACTAGACCCCCACCCCACCCCCACCCTCCCAGGAGACATATGGGCCTGTTGGGAGTTGTAGTGCTGGACCCCCACCCTCCCAGGAGACATGTGGGCCTGTTGGGAGTTGTAGTGCAGGACCCCCCCACACACCCCCACCCTCCCGGGACACATGTGGGCCTGTAGGGAGTTGTAGTGCAGGACCCCCCCACACACCCCACCCTCCCAGGAGACATGTGGGCCTGTTGGGAGTTGTAGTGCTGGACCCCCACCCCCACCCCACCCTCCCAGGAGACATGTGGGCCTGTTGGGAGTTGTAGTGCTGGACCCCCACCCCCACCCTCCCAGGAGACATGTGGGCCTGTTGGGAGTTGTAGTGCTGGACCCCCACCCTCCCAGGAGACATGTGGACCTGTTGGGAGTTGTAGTGCTGGACCCCCCACACCCCCACCCTCCCAGGAGACATGTGGGCCTGTTGGGAGTTGTACTGCAGGACCCCCCCCACACCCCCACCCTCCCAGGAGACATGTGGGCCTGTTGGGAGTTGTAGTGCAGGACACCCCCCCCCACACACCCCCACCCTCCCAAGAGACATGTGGGCCTGTTGGGAGTTGTAGTGCAGGACCCCCCCACACACCCACAGCCTCCCAGGGGACATGTGGGCCTGTTGGGAGTTGTACTGCAGGACCCCCCGCCCCACACCCCAACCCTCCCAGGAGACATGTGGGCCTGTTGGGAGTTGTAGTGTTCACCTCTTGCCCACATGCGAGCATGGGAAGGTAGGAGGCAACATTTGTGGTTGATCATGGTGGGTGCATTTGAGCCCTGGCATTCACATTTGGGTGATTGTGTGATTCACATGCATGGTTTGGAGTTTGGGAGATGTGTCTTAGCAATTGTGCAAGGCAGAACATTACAGTGTGATAGTGTTAATTGGTATGTACTTACCAGCCTCAATTCCCTCTTCTATTCCTTCCAGGCTCTCAGGGTGCAGTATGCCAAGCACCTTCTCCTCCCATTCGGTAAATGGTATGGGATCCGGGGGAATGCCGCCGCCAGTGTGGTGTGCCCGCAGGTGGTTCTTGGCCCGGATGCCCTTCACCCTTGTCTTGAGGTTGTGCCACCGCCTCTGGATGTCGTGTTTGGTGCGTGGCACGGTCCCTGAGGCATTGACTCTGATCACTATCCTGTCCCACATGGTGGTTTTAGTTGCCAAGGTGGTCTGCTGGACTAGGGTACCAAACAAATGTGGTTCCACACAAATGATTTCATTGACTATGACCTTCAACTCACTCTCTGTGAACTTGGGGTTTTTCTTGGGTGCCATGTTGTGTGGTATGTAGGGATGGTGCTGTGAGGGTTGGTGTGATGGGTGTGTAGGTTGTATGTGTGTTTGTGTATCTCTGTTGTTTATGATGTTGTGCCTCTTTGTTCCAGCTGTGCTGTGATGCAAAGGATTGTGGTAATGGGAGGGATTCCTTTTATACTCTGTGTGGTGGTTGTGTCCCAATGGTTTAAGGCGGTCAGGTGTTTTGTGGGTGTGTTGACTTGGGTGGTCTTGTTTGTGCTGGGGGGGTGTCATTGGAGCGTGTAGTTGTTGGAGATGGGTGTTCCAGGTGGGTGTGACTTCTGTTATTTTTTGTTTGCTATTTACTACCATCCGCCATTTTTGCTTCGGTTTGACTGCAGGGGTGATGTTCGTTAAGTCCTTCCGCAGCCAAGCCCCGTTTGTCGATGCTTTTTTTCCGCGGCGGTCGTGGAAGTTGGTGAGTTCCGTTGGGATGACGGGGTTATCCTAATCGTGCGTACGGAACCTCCGAAGGTGTGGCGGCGGTTGAGCCTGTTTCCGCGGCCTTTGCGTCCGCGGCGGACAGTGTTTCAGTGGTTCCGTCCGCTTGCTGCGGTCTTTGGTGTGATCCGTCTGTCGCGGTCGGTGAGTGTTGCCAAAAATATCCTAATCGCACCGGTGGTTTATCCGTGGAGCGGTCGGGAGTATTTTTGCCGCGACCATGGCGGACGGAATCCGTTTCCGTCCGCCATCCTAATAGGCCTCATAGTTAGGTCTATAGTGCATTCTAAAGAGAACAGCAAAGGAGAATAGGGAGACAATTCAGCATTGTGCACGTCAAGCTAAGTGCCTACACATTTGCAAAACTTTCTACAAATATGCATATTGAACAACAAACTCTCGCACATTTTTAGACACTTGCATACTTAGGGCCTCATTGGGAGTTTGTGTTATTTAACTAACCTTACAGCTATACCTCAGAGAACGTTAATTATAGCTGCGATCAATATCACTGATTAGGAGTTTGTGAGGAATAACATGCTGATTTTGGTGTTTAACGCACCAAAATCAGCATGATACAGTAACTACTGTATACTTTTTCCCCCGTTGAATTTCTTATTTGTCAAATGTGACTGACCCACTTGTTATCAGGCCCTAAGTGTTTGCATAAAAGAAATGTCGGTCAAAAACCAGAAATAGTGAGCAATGTATTTACAAAATGTGTGTAGTATACTTCCCGTGCAAAAGAGAATAGGCTTTTCATTCTAACATGCTTTTATTTGCACATGCACCCGTGAGACAGGGCCTGAATATACGCTCCCACCCAGATGGGGGGGCATTTAATACCTGCTGTGGAAGAAGGAATGAAGGGTACAAAGGGCTCTGTTGAACACCCACCACGAAGAACTGCATTAAAAAGGCATCTGAACTTTGTGAGAAGGTTCCTGGCCGCCTCATGAATGAAAATGTGTAGGTTTAAAACAAAAAAGGGAATTGAGCACAGTGAACAGCTGACTGTCACAGCACTCCCCCAACATTTGTGAGTACTACAAAATCTAGAATTATTATTTAATTAATTGTGCAGGGTTGCAAAAGTCTGCCCTGCATATTTTACCTGAAGGCGAGACAATATCGCCTAATGACGGCTTTTTTAACCACCCATGACATCTGACAACATGAAGGTTCCCCCAACATCATCAACCCTCGCAGACCCCATCACCCCCTGCACCCATATGCTTTTGTTTGGTCTCTGCAATGTTATGAACTCAGGTTTGAAACGGAAGTAGTGAATGTCACATTCTGAGGCTTGTGATCGGTTTATCCCATACTAGCTAGATGGTGCATGTAGGAGGCGGGCCTAGTATATGGTGATACACCTTGCACTAATCCGGACAACCCTTATAGTGATTTTAGAGATTTTTGATAACCATAGAAAGCTCTCAGTGTGGCAGCTGTGGAGAGCAGCCTTCAGGGTTATCTTGAAACAGTGTTAAGCAACTTTTTTTACCGTTTAATCATGCAGTTTAGGTTAAACGAAAAAGAACCACACAGTGTACATATAAAAATATGTCTATATATTACACAACACTCACAAACACATTGGTATATTTCCAACCCGGGGATATCAACGCAAATACACAACAATACTTCAATTGCAAATAAGATAAGCACCACAAAATACTGTGGTCTCCAGGGGCAGACCAAACCATATGCCAAAAAAGTGGAATGCAAACTGCGACCGAAGTCGGGAGTAAGGCCAGGAGACTAAGAGGAGTTGGAGACACAAGGAACCACCCAAGTTAAGTACCCAGGGACCCCACGGTAGCTGTGTGCAGAGTGGAAACACAGCCACGTGTTCAACAGAAGTAAACGGGAAAGTAATAGTTGAAGTTTTTAAGAAGAAGGACCCTTCCCAGTGGACCCTGAAGAAACCCCCTGAAGACAGAAGGATGGAGAGTTATCCCCACCTGTGGATACCCCAGGAACCGGGATACTTACACCAGGGAAGCCGGGTGCATAAGTGGGAAGTGATGTCGGAAACCGCTTGTTGGACCTGGCCTCGAGGCGTGGTTCCCCCCCGTTCCTCAGCACCCCGTTAGCCTAGCTCTGCATCCAGAAAACCCTGGTCATACTGTCCATGTACACCCAAACTCCCTACACGACCCCACCAGCCGACGACCAGCCCTGCATTTCCCGTCCTCCTTCCCGGCCCCGGGCACCCCGAACCTGCATCACCCCACAGGGCCCCGGCAACCATTTTCCCTTCCCGAGGTCCCTGACTCCTTGGGCCTTGCATCACCCTGGCCCCAGCGAAACCTAGGCTCCAGACGCGCCAGTCCCGGCTAGGGGGTAAAGGGCTCCCAGAGTGAGAGAAGACAGGGAGTTTCGATTGCACCTCCGGCCTGCCCTGAGAGACTGGTTTCTCTCACACCTCTGGCCTTCCCCTGTGGGCCGGTTTCGATCGGACCTCTGGCCTCCCCGAGAGCTGGCTCCAGACCCTGCTGGGCGTCTGGGAATTCCCAGACGCATCTTCAAAGGGATCAAAGGGCCAACCGACGGCCCTCTCCAACGACCAGCCCCCAAGGCATGAGACCTCCGCCTGCGAGAGTCCGGACATCAAAGGGCCCCTGGACTATATCAAGGCCCGCCTAAAAACGAGCGGGCAGTTGTATCCTGGACAAGAGAGCCCTGCTGATCTGTTCGCGGCTTACCCTTGGGGAAAACTCAACCTTCGAACTCTTCGAGCCCTGCTGACGTTGTAGCGGCTCATCCTTGTGAAGTCGGAACTGAAACACCAGAGCCCTGCTGACGCTGTCGCGGCTCCCTCCTCGTAAAGACGGAACTAGAACATCGGAGCCCTGCTGACGCTGTCGCGGCTCGCTCGTGAACTCTAAAGACCTGCATGGAAACATCCTGAGGTCTGCTGACGTGATCGCGGCTCCTCAAGAACTAACCTCCGGATCGAGCCCTGCTGACCTCGTCGCGGCTCGAGGAGTACTCTGGTCCGGCTGGACCATCGACGCTACCAACACGACCTGGTTCGCATGAAGTGAGTGAAGCAGCCAGTACGATCATCATCTTCCGTATCCCCCGGCTCGAGGATTGAGAGCTGTATGCAGGGTACGCATCGTATTGGCCTAAAGACTGAGACTGGCCCGCTTCCTGAATCCCTGAGACTTTACGATCCCTCGATCGCTTGTAAATACGAATGCTGAATCCTTTTTACTGTTGATAAAGAACTTGTTTATTGAAATCCGCGGTGTGGTGTTCGTTCGTAAGTGTGGTGTGAGCTCAGTGTGTACGATCATAGACTCTAAGTCCTCCCCGGTGAGGACCTCACGTTAAGACTCGGCATTACTTGTGGGAGAGGTGGGTCACGAGGTGGTCGGGTGAGCATAACCTGGCCCTCTGGGATCGCCTCTTCTAACACCGCTGTAGGCCACAATGGAGGACTTTGAAAAAGATGCACTGTAGAAGACTATGCAAGCCTCTACTGGAATCCACAGGTGGATTCTTGAAGAGGAGAAGCTGTAAGTAGAGGGCACAGAGTCTACACCACTCGGAAGTGACCAGGGGGCACAGAAAAGCAATATCCACCGATGTTGGAATGCTTAGAAGTGTTGACTGTGACCTTGCTGCTACAGCTGTGACGAACAGGCGACGCTGAGGAAGACCAGGAGCCGTGCACGAGGTGTCCCATGTTGAAAGTCGAGGACCAGGGTTGAGAAAGACCAGGAGCCATTCACGAGCTGTCCCACTTCGGAAGTCAAGGACCAGGGAGTCAGTGTTCGTCGGGAGCACCAACAAGCCTTGGTAGCTGCAACCGGCTTGGAGAACAAAGAAGGAGCAACGTTGGGGCCAGCAAGGTCCAATAGATGCACCATGAGCAGGAGAGTCAGACCAGGCCCCGAGCAAGCAGGGTCCCCACTGGAGCAGAAGAAGACCCTCAAGAGGACCCACCTGCCAAAGGCACAGGAGTCACATGTGAACCTCGAGCCGCTCACCATGAAGGAAGGCCCACGGTGCAGAGGATGCAGTGAGGATGCTGTACTTGGCAGGGATAGATGCTGGAGGTTGGAGCTTCTTGTCGCCCTAAGTGGAGTGCAGAACCAACCAGCCTTGACAATGGCAAGTTGATGCGATGCACAGGGGTTCGGTCCCAGCAGTTACAACGAGGGATACTTACCTCAAAATTGCACAGAGGACCGGTTAGGCCACGAGGGAGTTGCAGAACCACCACCTGTATTGCTGAGACTTTTGAAGTCCATGGGACATCAGGAGCAGCAGACAGGTCAGCTTAATTGCGGTGCCTGCAGATGCAGGGGAGTTATTCCTTCACTCCAAGGGAGATTACTTCAGGTGTCCTTGATGCCCACAGGTCTGGTGAAGATCCTGGAAGAAGCACAGACGCAGACGACAAAGAAGACTAGCAGAACAGCAAGACCAGGAGCAGCAGGAGTCTTCCTTCGTGCAGTCTCGGTTCCAGGCAAAGTCCAGCGAAGTCCAAGTGTCCAGACGATCTAAGAGTGACATGGTTTCAGGCTTGAGTCTTGTCCCACGACTAAACTAACAAAGCACTCACAGGTAAGCCCTTAAGTACCCTAGGAAAAGGGTTGGAACGACTCAGGGTTCCCTCCCAGCGGAGAAGCTGGACAGTGGGGAGGATACTCCCATGTCCTTTGTCCAATTTCATGCCAGAGGGAGAGCCAAGGCCTCCCTGAACTGGCTCAAACTGGAGTATGCAAGGAGGGCACCAAATCTGCCCTTCAAAGCAGTCTGGTGGTGCTGGCAAGTAACCCTGCACCCCAGCCCAACTTACTAAGTCCTGTCTGGGAAGTGGTCACATCTCCCTGTGATAGGAAACCTATTGTTCTACCTTCCCCTGCTCAAGCCTGACTCAGCAGCAGGAGGGCAAAATCGTGTCTGTGGTCAGCAGCAGCACTAGCTGGCTGTCGAACCATGAAATGCTGTTATCGGGAGTACAGGGGGGTACCCCAAGGGAGCCCCCTCAGTACATGGGTTCATACATACAACCCTGGAATCGTTGTTGGGATATGATTCCAAAATGTGTGATACCAAACATGACAGGGTTTGGTGCAGCCACAATATGGTTAGACATCCTGTAATGACTGATATCCACTATTTGTATTAAAATTGCTGACCGCACTAACAAAGACTGGAGAATGGACTCTAGGATTTGTAGGGGTGTCCTGCTCATGCAAGGGCACCCTCACACTTATAATCAAGCACCCTGTCCTCAGGAGCGAAGAGCTTGTCATAGGGTTGACTTATAGGTTTTAAGTGTAGTGCCTCAGATATATAAAAAAAACTTATATCTGTCATGAGGGGTGCAAGCACCAACTCAAACAGCCTGCAATGGAAGGCCTGTGACTAGAGTCCTGATTAGCAGGATCCTAGTCAGACTTGTCAAAAACATACTGAGACCAAGTAAAAAGTGGAGGTAACCATGGCAGTAGATCCTACTTTCCTACAGTGCAGTATTATGTAGTGTAAGACCAGCAAAGGACAGACACAGGCAGGGTATTAACACAACACCTACTTCAAATCTGTGAAACTCGAGACATCATAGAAATAAACGGAGAAAGAGAGCCTGAAAAGGGTAAGCAGACAAGAAGTGGTAATCTGCCTCATCCTTTACCTATCTACACCAAGGCCTCACATTACGCTGATCTAGAAACACCTGCTGAACTGTACTATTTATTGGTTCAATTACCCTCACCTGTTTACCTCTTGTAGCCATCTGTTCTGCTACTCATTTTAGCCTTATTCTCCTCCTACCACTTCTCTACACTTGGACGTCATGTGTCTCCCACTCTCGCTCATCTCCCTGTGTACCTCCTATTTTTTTTTAATATATTTTTATTAATTATAACACAAGAGTAGAAATGTACATTTCGGGTATTGTTGGTAGAACATATTACAGTGGCGAACGGGCAGATGAAATGAAGAAATACAATACAATTGTAGGCACCCGGAAAGTATCAATACCAGCCGGAGCTGGGTCAAAACAATACAAAACAAATAATCATAAGCAAACATTATCAGAATCTGCCCACCAAGAATACAGGATATAAAAATGGACACTCGACACCCGAATATGCATAACAACAGGCTCAGGAGAATATGCCACATCTCTTGTGAAGAAGGGAAAAGGGAAAAAGATAGGTCATAGAACAAAATAAAGGAAAAGTAAAAAAAAAAAACTCAACCCCCCACCCTGCACCCCTGCGGATGGCTAACGACCTAACCCCACTAGCAGCGTGCCTGTCGCCCCCTAAACTACACCCCAAGGAAGGGAAAAGATGGAGGAGGAATATCTTACGATACGGGCTCCCGGACTCCCCTCCCCCCCGCCGCGAGCAGATGTTCCCTACCTTGGTACTAAGCGAGGTAAAGCAGGCTTATAAGCAAACTGATAGGGAAATCACCAAAAGAGAAAAGACCATCCCGCCCAGCCCCAGACACCACAGAGGCAGCAAATCCCATTGTCGAATACTGTCAGTTCACCAAACTCAAAAAAGCAGAATCCCATCTGGCCCTCACTCCCACGGATACCACCCAGCAGTGTCAAAGGAAGTCCCTGTACAGAATTAAAACAGTCAAGTTCAGCCCTGGCCTCTACGATCCATCACACAAACCCTTTTCGATAGGACCAGCATAATAGCAAAAGAGTCAAAACCTTGTAGAAAAGGGAGGGGATCAATATAGCATGGAAGGGTCAGAAGAGTCAAATCTCGAAGTCTATCTGAAACACGAAAGTCAATCCAAAGAATATCGATGGAGGTCTCCAGAAACGAAGAAAGAAATAAGTCCTGTGCGGGCGATGACTTTGCCGAGCTTGCTGGCTGATCAGGGGCTCCAGTCGCGGGCTGCTGTAGTTGCGCAGATACAATAGGCATCAGATTATAATGATGCTCGGGGTTCTCCTCTCGGTTAAAATCAAGCTTCGCGGGGGTCACCATATGTTGCGGGTCTGACTCTGGGCTAGGGTCCGGTCTCGAACAAATAGTCTCGATGCGTACAGTCAAGTTGTGGAGAGCAGCCTCCATTTGCCAGTGAAGAGCCTCGATGGCGGCCATTACAGTCCCCAGTGTCGGTCCACACGTCGTCCGATCCATCTCCGCTTAATCGATGACAAAGCAGGTCATCAACCCCGGAGGCCGGCTACTCCGGGGAAACCAACTGGAGTGGGGTGGGCGAAGGCGACCGGCGACTTTCAGGCTTTGCGCTCTTTACACCGCTGCCGAGAGCGGGGGCCCCCCCCCGCGGACCCCGAGGGCTGCAGCAGGGTCCCAGGAACCGGATCCCCACTCACCGCGGCATCCACGTCCCGTCGCCATCTGGCCAGTATACGCAGGGACTCGAGACCACCACCAGGATCGAGAATTCGTGTCACTCCAATGAGACCGGACCCTGCCAGGTACCTGCGGCCGATGTTGTTCAACTGAAACCCGGCTGGGTCAGTACTCGAGGCCCCGGCTTATAGTCTGGAGGAGGCCCGAAAATGACAGACGGTGTAACTTTGTCAAAAAAGGTGATAAAGACTCCGGGATTGCGCCCCTGGACTCAGAGACGATTCAGACACACGGAAGTCTGGCGGGAGGTCAGGATTAAGTTCAGGATAGATCCGCCAGCGACGGAGGTCGACGGAGACGGGAGCTTATGCGGCCATCTTGGTTGCTAGCGTAGCTCCTCCCGTACCTCCTATTTTTAATTGCAACTCTCTATGCCCCCTCCCCTTGCCCACTCTCATTTGTATTGTATACCTCTTTTCAACACAACTTTGTGACTTTGCAGCTAGGCTCACCCTATACACACACAAAGAGACACCACAGATTTAAAGAGACATCAGTGAATTGGATTCCCTCACCCACCTGCACACCTCCATTTGACATGAAACGCGAAGCATTAGCGTTTAGAGCCATCTGCAGGCAGGTGGTTTTTCCCCAGTCCAAGGACCTTCCAGTAAGGACCTGCTCAGCACGCACTTCATCCTTTCTGTAGCACTCTGAGAAAACACCTAAAATCACCATAAAAACATAAAAAAATGGAATTGTGGTCAAGCCAGTCTAAATAATACTGATATCAATGCTAACATTTGGAAATATCAAGCACAAGGAGATAAACATTTCAACAATATGTTAAACTGAAACAACAAACCTAACAATAACCCCAATCTAAAACAGAACCAGAGACAACCAAAACACCTAAAGGATGCCTTAAACTTAACATAATACACACAGTCGTCCTATGTTAGAATTTACTAAGATGATCTTTTACGGTAGATATGGTATGTTGGAACTAAGGTTTTTCACGCTGCAGACTCAAGAGTTAACAGATTTGCAGCTTACGATACCCAGATGGTGATGGGACTAAAGGAGGGATACTCACATAACCCTTAATGCCTCACTCACCCTTCACATTTGGATATCTACAAATGAAAGTTCCCTTTACGATTTTAAAACATGTAAGTTCCTTTTCCCTTTGCCATTTAAATGGCTAGAAATTATGTGAGTGCTACCATTTACCAGCGCTAAACCAGGAAATCTGTGATTTTGTCTATATATATGCTGTGCTAACTTGTAATGGTTTCGTACATCACTGTCACTAGTGAGTCTCCCAGTGCTGGTGCCTTGACTGGCTGATGATCAGTATGCGAAGCTGGCTTAGTATATGGTGCACACTTATGTAAGTGGGCACTCTGCACTAATCCAGACACCACTTATGGTAATTTTAGCGGTCTTAGGCAACCTTGGAAAGCTCTCTAAGTGGTAGCTGTGGAGAGCAGCCTTCAGGCTTAGTCCAGAAGGAGTGTAAAGCAGCTTATTTAACCAGAACATAATCTTACAGGTATAGATAAAGTGAAAAAGAACCATACACTGTATTTATAAAAATAGGTATTTATTATAAGACACTCACTAACGCATACAGCTATCTCCAGCCGGAGAAATGCACAATGCACACAATGCTTTAAAAAAATAATCAGGTAAGTAGCATGGATGCTCAGTGGTCAGCAGGGAGAGACCAAACCATATACTAAAATAGTGGTTTGTGAACTAAAACTCGAGTCAAGACTTTACTCAGAAGTAGAAGTGCAGGGGATCCAAGGAACTACCCGAGGTAAGTAACCAGGAACCCCACAGAGGCCGTGTGCAGAGTGGGAACTCCACTGCGGGTTCAATAGAAGTCAAAGAGTAAGTGGGGGTTGCAATTTTACAGAAGGACCCTTCTCAGTGGACCCTGAAGAAAACCAGTGGAAGACAGAAGGTTGGAGAGCCACCCCACCCGTGGTTACCCTAGGAACCAGGATACCTACACCAGGGAAGCCAGGTGCATATGTGTGAAGTGGCGTCGGAAATCGCTGTCGAACTCAATGGAGGACTTTAGGAAGATGCCGCTGCTGGAGAAGGTGAAAGTGTCCGGTGGATCCCAAAGGTGGATTCAGGATGAGAAGTACCTGCAAGCAGAGGGGACAGAGTCTTTGCCCACCGATGTTGAGTGTTGCAGGAGAGATAACGGTGACCTTGTAGCTGCAGTTGTAAGCTCCAGGCGACACTGTGGAAGACAAGGGGCCATTTCCGAGCGGTCCTTGTCGGATGTCGAGAGTTGATTGGTCGGTGTCCGTGGAGAGCCCCAAAAAGCCTTGGCAACTGCAAACAACATGGAAAGCGAAGAAGGTGCAGTGTCACGACCAGCAAGGTCCAGGTGACTCACCACAAGCAGGGGATTCAAGGCAGTCCCGAAGCAATCAGGAGAGCCTGCAGAATTCAAAGATGACCCTCAAGAGGACCCACAGGCCAGAGACATTGGAGTCGCAAGAGGACCTCAAGCAGCTCACCAATGATGCAAGCCCACTATATAAGAGTTGCAGTGAGGACAAAGATCTAAGTCACTGGAGATGCTTGAGGCTGGGGCTACTTGGAGCCCGAAGATATTGGTGGAAGGAAGCCAACAAGCATTTGCAACTGCAAGTCAACGCAATGCACAGTGTTTATTTCCTGCACCTCAGACGAGGGATACTGGCTTCAAACTTGGTGAGAGGACACCGCAGGCCTCGAGGGATGTGAAGAACCACCACCTATGTTGTTTTGGTGTCTGTGGGAGCCCAGGATCAGCAGACCAGTCAGCTAAGTTGCAGTGCCTGCAGATGCAGGGAAGTGGCTCCTTCAGTTTAAGGGAGATTCCTTCTGGTGTCTTGGATGCCCACAGTCCTTAGAAGGATCCTGTATGGACACACACACAGACATTGCAGCAGACGAGCAGTGCGATGGAGATCAGGAGCAGCAGGAGTCTTCCCAGTTGCAGCCTTGATGCCCAGAGTGAAGTCTAATGAAGTCCAGATGCCCAGATAGTCGAAGTGGAAGTGGTGTCTTGAAATTAATCTTGTCCCACGACGAATCTAGGGACCCACCCACAGGTAAGCCCTTAAGTACCCTAAGGAAAGGGTTGGGACAATTCAGGGCTCCCTCCCAGTGGAGGAGTTAGACAGTGGGGAGGATACTCCCATGTCCTTTGTCCAGTTTTATGCCAGAGAGGAGCCAACGACTCCCTGAGCTCGTTTGAACTGGACTATTCCTGGAGGGCACCAAGTGTGCTCTACAGGCAGGCTGAGTGGCACTGGCAAGCACTCCCACCAGGCCCCAATACACTAAACCCTGTGTGGGAGGTGGCCACACCTCCATGTGACAGGATACCTATTGTTCTGCTTTCCCCTGCTCAAGCTTGGCTCAGTAGCATGAGAGCACAATTGTGTCTGTGGAGTGGAGTGGAGTGGTGTGGCTCACTGGTTAGAGGTGGCAGACCGGAAGCAGAAGTTGGCCCGGGACCAGGGTTTGATTCCTGACCCGGCAGAGTCGTGGACCAGGGTCAGCGGGCTCGATAATTCTCGCCTCTGTGCCTACTCTAACCAGGGGTCCCACTCGGCAACTCTGGGCATTAGCTTGCCTAATCTCCACAATGGCCCCATCAACGCCGGGGATGCCTGGCTCCACCTTGGGGATTCCCAGCAGGGACTATCCCTCAGGGAAAGCCAGGACGGGTTCCCCAGTGGTATACAGCGCCAGGACGCCGGCTGGCAACAGTGCGCTTTACAAGTATACACATTACATTATTATTACATTATTCACATTACATTACATTTAGTGTCTCTGATTGGCAGCAGCCTTGTTGTGCTGTCCGGGTCTAGAAGACGGGTACTGGGAGCACTGACTTGTTCCTGGAGGAGCATTACAGTGCATGGAATCATACCTCCCACACCGTTTATAGTGTGGGGGAATGATTCCAACAGGACAGGGTTCAGTAGAGCCAGTTTAGAGATGGTCATCAGTAATGATGCATGGCCACTCTATGTATCGTAATGTCTGATGCACTTACAACCTGGGAGAATGGACTCTGAAGGTTGTAGGGGTCTCCTGCTCATGCAGGGGCACCCTCACACTTATAACCAAGCACCCTTCCCTCAGGACTGAAGAGCCTGTCATAGGAGTGACTTATAGGTTTTGAGTGCAGTGACATTCCAAATAAGAAAACATATCTTTTGTGAGAGGTGCAAGCATCAACTCACACAGGCTGCGATGACAGGTCAGTAGTCATCGTTTAAGTGGAATCCCATGGGTGGCATAATACATGTTGCAGTCCAAGGGAGACACCTAGTATAACTGTTCCCTGGGTACCTTAGTACCATTTACTAGGATCTTTCATGGGTCCACCAGCAGCCAACTGTACTTACCAGGGTCAATTTAGAGAGCAAGCACAGTTACTGGGGCCCTAATTAGCAGGATCCCAGTCAGACTAGTCAAAAACATACTGACATCAAACAAAAGTGGGGTTAACCATGAAAGCAGATCTTACTTTCCTACACCTGCACTTAAACTTACATGGTCGGTCCATTTTCTGATCCCCTTTAATGTTATTTCTACTATAACTTGCTGCTCACAAGGTCTGTCTGGTAAAATGTCCAGACCTTGTCATAAAATCTCGGATGATCAGTTTAAAGAGACTTTACAGTCTACCACCTCTAATTTGGGAGGAACCCTAGATCAGTACTTGGCCTGCTTCAATAACTGGCAGTTCAATGCTCTGGATATTCTTGCCCCCCAAAAATCCACCACTTCTAAAAGGGCCAAACCATCTCCCCCATGGTACCTCTTCAAAAAACTAGAGCAGACGTTAAGATCCTCCTATGACAAGGATGCAGCCCTGAACAGTTATCACATTTCAATTTGCAAAGCTTTAAAATCTTTCTTTGATACATCCCTTTTAGAATCCTCTAATAAACCCAGAAAAATATTTTAAGTTGTCAAACCCTCCCTCTCTCCTAAAGCAACTAAGAATGTTCTTTCCCCCTCAATGGAGCTATGTGAAGATCTCTTCAATTTATTTTTAAGACAATTCAGGCTATTTATGAGCAATTACCCATGTAATCTCCAAGGATCAGGAGGTGGTGTCTCTTTCTCATTCTGGCCTTTACTCACAAAATGTTACCACATTTCCTTAAAGAAATCAGCAGCAGAACTTGGGAAATGTACATCAAGTTCCCCTTTTGACCCCAACCATCATTTTAAAATATGACTCTCCCATTTAAAACCCCCTCATAAACAAAGTTCTGAATGACTATGGACTGGGCTGTTGTCCTCAAATGTTGGAAACAATCCATTTTATTCCCTCTGTTAAAAAACCCTCCTCTGATCCTAGAGTACTTAGCAATTTCAGACATATCTCTCGCCTGTCACTTTCTGGAATCCAATCTTCTGCTGCCTGATTGCCAATCGGGCTTCGGCGTGGGATGCAATCTGGAGTCTGCCCAGGGTTGGATTGGAATTGAAAATCGGCCCAGGCACGCAAAAAAAAAAATCGGCCCACATTTGCTTACTCACTCCGCAAATCACTGCTTTGACGTAATCTTATAAAAAAAAAACTTTAGGAGTGGGGTAAAAAAAATGCACGCGTTAGTTCACAGTGGTGAAACAAGTTAGGCCACTTTTACTCAGGCCCCCTGCCATCACTCAGTATGTGCACTCATTAATGGGCCGGCCCGCGAGACAAAAGGAGTGACACCTCCTACTAAACAGAGGTAATGAGCGCCCATCTGCCTCTAAAAAGGCTACTCAAACACCCACTGGGCCGCTGGCTGTGTTCGAACAGTAGAGACAGCGTCCAAATGGCCCCCCAGACTGCTAAAAAAAGAGGCCCACAACAGCACTCGGACACTGGCCCCTCGGGCATTGCTCTAATGCCCGCGTTACCAATCCGACGCTGAGTCTGCCCTACTAGACGTTTCCCAATTTTGTGAAGGAAAAACCTTGATTTATATTCAGCAGTCATAGTAATGCTACTTGATCTATCTTCAGCATTCAATACTGTTCCCCTCTTCATCCTACTTAACAGACATATGGGAATTGGCATCAGAGATCAGGCCCTTGGGTGGCTAAAGTCTTGTATCGAGGATCGCTCACAGGCAATCTTCCTGCCCTCTTTCACTTACTCCTCTAAACTACTTGTTAGGGGCGTGGCCAAGATGGCAGAATGGTAAGACGCATTCTCCCGTCCCTCTGCTCCCTCCGGGCAGATCTGGGTGATTCAATAGTGCTCAGAGGGGGTCTAGATGCAGGATTGCCTCAGGGAACAATCAGTGAGACAAGGAGTCTCGCCTTGATGTGGTTTACCGGAGCCTTGGAGTGGTTGTGGCGCCTAGAGAGAGACAAGCAACCCAGCGCAGGAACGGGGCCGCACTTGCATGGTTCACCGCCGATCAGCACGGCAGACCGCGAGCGACATAAGAGGGATGCCGTGGGGTGGACCCTTCTCCCCCAACATTCGCAGCAGCACTGAGAATACGGCTGCACGACCAAGACAGGCAGCGGGAGCGGCCGCGACCAGGCCAGTACGGAGAGGTCCAGAGGCCCCTGCCTGGCAGGGTATAGTATTAGGCCCACCCTGGGGAGATCCGACACAGCCATCAACCTCTCCTCCTCCCCTGGTGCTCCCCTGGTAGATGCCTATACACCACAGAGACAAAGATGTACCCAGAAGCTGGGGTGTGGGCTACAGCAGCGGCCCGGGGCGACAGAGGTTGGAGCAAACGGGGCCTCCCTTTACTTGCTCCCACTTTGAAGTACAGACAGCGGCCCGCCCTTTGCAAATAGGAGGTGGAAGACAGAGCTGGGGACTAGAGGGCCCTCTGGTGAACTCATGTGGGCAGGAGCAGCTAGCGTGGCTGCCCTAGAGGGCTACCGCAGAGTGTGGGCCCCGGGGGGGGGGCTATGGAGACGGCCCGGTTAGACCGGGTGCGGTTTGTGACCACCCGAGTGCGCCCCCACATGCCATCTTACAAGCATCCAGCTGCCCCTGCTGCTTCAGTGATGTGCTTCAACAGCGACTCGGGCAAGCCCTGTGGATGCCCAGGCGACGGACGGGTCCACGGCCCGCTTTGGACAGCCTCCCGGCTGAGAGTGGGGAGGACCCCCCCTTCCAGAGCAGCGGAGAGGAAATATGTTCCCTTAAGTAGCATCAGCTTGATGCGGACGGCGCAAAGGAACTTGGAGGGGGCACAACCTGTGGAACCTAGAGCCCGATTACAGCAGGGGAGGCCTGAGCTCCGGGATATACCTGAGATACCAGGGCGGAAACTGACTGACTGGGTGGCGCAAGAGATTGGGCCCTAGCAAGATTACTCCAGAGCCCTGATCACAATATCTGGAGCCCTACCACGACTACCTGTGGAGCCTGCGGAGCCAGCAGATTAAAAATCAGCTGAGGAGGTGGAAGGAGTCACCGGCCTCGTATATAGTGGTTTCCCTCTCCTGCCCAGGACACATGAATACCAGAGACCCACAGGTCACATCCATAGCTACCAAATGCACCCTGTGAACTATGCCCAGAGTAGACAAGGAGAGGGAGGAGAGAACTATAGAGGTATCTCCCAGCCATGGCAACAGGCAGACCGAAGGACAGATCAGTCAAGAATATGCTCCTAAAAACGCCCCAATCCGTAGACCTACCTAACCAAGGCCCTCCAGCAACGGCGGAGGCGGGCAGAGGGGTGGAAGAATCCATCATTTGCTCCTTCTAGGAGTCCCACTTCGCCTCCCTGAAGGAAGACCTCTCCAAAATTAAAACAACAGCTGTCTGTGGACATAAGAGAGGTAAGGGGTGATGTGGACTCCCTGGGAGAGAGGGTCAGTTCCTTAGAGGATCACAAGTCTAACCCGGCGAAAGAGCTCGAGAGCCTCCAACAGAAAGTCATCAGCTTATGAGAGCAAAACTTGGACCTGCAAGTGCACACAGAGGACTTAGAGAATAGGTCTCGACGCAACAACATTCGAATACGCAGCATTAAATCAGGATTGGAGGATACCGATATCGAGGCCATGGTAGTGGACATGTTTCGCACGGTTCTCGGCGAGTTCGCTATTAAGCTTGACCAAACGTACACAGTAGGACCTCGGCGAAATGCCTCGGCTCCTCCAGGAGATATTCTTATCCACGTCCATGACTTTCAGTTAAAGGAACGGATACTATGTGCAGCCACAGACACTCCTGGGGGAGAATGTTTGCATTGTCAGCATTCCGTCCATCATTTGTTTGCTGTAACACTCCTACCTTTAAAAACAAAGACCAGAAACCTGCTTTTACCAAGACCTGGCTACCTCAACCCTATTGAAAAGGAAAGCGTTTCAGCCCAGAACTGCACACCTTTGATCTATTGGAGTGGCTTATTGGTGGGGTCACCCATTTAGACTGATTTACACTCACACAATGGGGAACTTTGCCAACCTCGCTCGGTTGCAGAGGCCAGCAAGCTCCTGGACATTGCAGAACCTATGGAGGAGGGGGCACCGCCAAGTAAACCAACTAGGAACAGGAGAAGGGGCTCGGATGGACTCGGATCAAGGTCTCCTCTGGCTCAATGAAACTGGATTCAGCCACCATTACCAAGGAGCGCCAAGCAGTCCTGGGGTCCCTCATCGGGAAGCATCAGGCGACAGACACTAGGAGTAAAAAGAAGTACCAAGTGAATTCTGTGCACTCCCCTCTGCTAGCATAGTTTTCTGATGCCTGGTTTGTCCAGGGGAGCGGTGAGACACTGGCCACAGGAACCCTACCGACTTCCCTTTTCCCTATTAGGAACCGGGACTTAGTCCTCGGACCACATACTCTCCACGATGTTGGACTTCAGTTCCTTGAGAATTTCTTGCAGGAGCTTTCTTGTTGGGGTTTTCTGTTCTTTCTTTTTTACTTTTGTCTCCTGGGTCATCTACCTCTATTGTCCTACTCATCGCAGTGACCATCCGGGAATAGAGCGCGCCGTCCACCCCTGGGGGCAACATTTGGGAACAGACGAGGGACCACCAGCTCATTTCACAGGACCTTTTGGGATTTGACAGGCGCATTACATGAGGTTAAATTCCTTACCCTGAATGTGAAGGGTCTAAAAGGTGGGCAGTCCTGTTCTATTTGGAACAATCAGCTGCACAAATTTGCTTATTGCAAGAAATGCACCTGCTGACTATAGACACCCACCGACTCAGATCGCTAGCATTTCCTCAACAGTATTTTTCCTTGCACACTACCAAAACGGCAGGCATGGTAATTCTTTTCTAGCGCTCTTTCAGGGGCAAAGTAGGGGCAAAGCGGGCAGAGATAAAAGTTAGGCTCCTAGCTTTCACGATCACTATTAATAAAGCAACTACCCAATTGGCTCCATTTATGTGCCTAATGTGGGTCAGGAGGCATTTTTTTGACGGGGGTTGAAGGATCTCGCCGCCTCTCCGGATAGATTGCTTCTATAGGGCGGTGTTATTAATCTAGTGTTCGATAATCAGTATGATCGCTCTGCACATCGTCACGGGGTGATGGGGGACCTTACACAAGTGGGGCGGGAGTGGTTGAGCGATTTGGGTTTAGTAGATATATGGTGCTCCATGCACCCTAATGATCAAGACTATACCTTTTAATCACATGTGCACAAAACGTATGCTAGGATTGATTATTTTATTGGTTTGTGTTCCCTGCTGGCCCACACACAAACTTCAGAAATCAAGCCGCAATCACATTCAGATCATGCAGCGCTCACCCTCATGCTTAAATTGCCCCTCCCTGAACAATTATCGTTCTCCTGGTGACTGCGTGATACCCTGCTACATTGCCCAGAAGTGATAAAACGCCTGGCCAATGCAATTAAGGAATTTCTTACATTGAATGATATTCTAGACACTCAAATTATCACACTGTGGGAAACACTGAAGGAATGCGCGAGGGGAGAAATTATAGCTATCTCTACAACCGACAATAAAATCAGGAAGGAGAGACGGAAGGACCTTACTGCTCAGGTACAAGAATAAGAACGTATTCGCAAGTGGACGGGAGACCCAAGAGAATCGCGACAGCTATAGTCGGCCCACCGACAGCTCGCGCTCATTGACCTCGACAGAGCAAAATATGCTGCACTCTGTCTACGTCACTCTTTCTACGTGGGGGGTAATCAATGTGGGCACCTCCTGGCCAACAAACGCCAGACGGCTGCAGTTCATGCAGTGTATGATGAGGCTGGTAACAAAGACATGAAAGACAGTGCTATAATCCGTGAGTTTGGGGATTTTTACGCCAAACGGCACACCACACAACCCTTGACAGAGCAGGACTCATTCTCTTACGTACAAGAAGCTAACCTACCAAGACTTATCCCAGAACAGGCGGCTAGCTTGAACAACCCAATATGAATCAAGGAAGTGATCTCTGCCATATCTTGCCTGAAATTGCACAAATCTCCAGGCCCGGATGGCTTTTCTAATATCTTTTACAAGACCTTTTGCACATCGCTCGCCCCTATTTTCACTAGATTATTTAATGCCATAGGGGACACGGGTGTCCTCCCCTACAATGCTTGGGGCCTCAATTGTAGTTTTTCAAAAACCAGGGAAGGATGTTAGGTTTTGTGCCTCCTACAGATCAGTTTCACTTCTAAATGCTGATTTGAAGCTCCTCACTGGCATATTGGCAGCAGACCTAGGCCCAATGATGCCAGGGTTGATAGATCCTAATCAGTCCGGTTTTTTAGCCACCATTCAGTGCAGTGACAAAGCGAGAAGGTTCCTTCACCTTCTAAAAAAAGCACAGCACCAGGACACGGAACGGGTCATGGTATTAATCGATGCCGAAAAGGCTTTTGATCGGGTGGACTGGGGTACTTGGAGGTCAACGTGGCGCGATTTGGGGTAGGGGCCGCTTCCTAAAATGGGTTCTTAGCGGGTACAGCAAGCCAACGGCCACAGTCCGAGTTAATGGGTGCTCTTCTAAACCTCTCTGAATAGCAAGGGGCACATGAAAGGGGGGCCTGCTCTCACCATTGTGTTTTGCGCTCTACATGGGGGCGATGGCCCAGAGAGTGCGGTAGAACCGCAGATCTTTGGGGTGCGTTTCGGGGGAGACTCTCATGCCATAAGCCTATACGCCAACAACGTAGTTGCCACATTGGAAAAGCATCAGACGTCTAGCCCTGCCTTTTTTGCAGAGCTGGAGGGATTTGCAGCAGCCTCTGGCTTCAAAATCAATGTGGCAAAATCTCAGGTTATGGGGCTTTCTCTCCATACGCCCACCAAGGAGGCTTTAATACGCTCATCCTCGTTCCACTGGGATGAGGGACCTTTCCCATATCTAGGGATTCCGCTTACCAAATCCACCCACAACACAGCAGCATTGACCTTTAAGTGACTCCTGTCCCAGGTGCGAGGGGAGTTGGGCAGATGGGGACCCTTCGGCTTCTCTTGGCTGGGAAGGGTGGCAGTGATCAAAATGAACATTTTACCCAAAATCTTATAGATGTTTCCAACCCTTCCAGTGGCGACTCCCTCTGGAATTCTTAAAAGACTACATAAGGAGATCAGCTGGTTCGTATAGGCTAATAAGAAGCACTTAGTGAGTAAAGAGCAGAGCTATAGACCACCTAGAGAGGGGGGTCGGGGATCCCCAATCTGACCCGCTACTTCCAGGCCACCCAGTTGCATGTTCTTTTGGAATAGTCGCACAGCGAGTCGGAGAAACACTGGCTCTTTATGGAACGAGTGCTCGTGGGTCGGGCTGTGTGGGGGTCCCCCTTCTACGTACGTCACAGCGCCCAGAGTGTATATATAATTCGCCAATCATTAGCACAACTTTGTGAGCATGGGACTCCACTGTGGTTAAGTGTGATCTAACCTCATTCCCGTCACCCCTTACTCCCATAATTGGGAATGACAAATTCTCCCCCAGACTAGATTGGAAAGTGTTCTGTCATTGGGAGGACCAGGGGTGTCGATCCATTGGGCACAAGTTCGATGTAGAGGGCCCCCTAACATTTGAAGATCTCAGATCCGCCTATGTCCTGCCAGAGTCTGAGCCCTATTGCTTCCACCAAGTGAGGCACGGAGTGATGCACCCTCAACTACCCTCTGGGGCCCAGAGGAACTTAACATCCTATGAGAAGTGCCTTCCCTCTTGACAACCAACACGCTATCACTGAACTCTATCACATGCTGCGGCCACCAGAACAGGTGGACTCCACAACACGGCAACGACGACGGGAGGCCGAACTGGGCCGAACACTATTGCAGGAAGAATGGGGCTATATCTATCACTGAGCGCGCCACACAGCACGGAACGTCTCTAGCATTGAGACCGCAACAAAAATAGCCACCTATTGGGACCTTACTCCACCCAGATTACAGAGATACAATCCCAGCAGCCCCGCACATTGCTAGAGACATCGTGGAGAGGAGGGTACTCTAACTTATTTACTGTGGGAGTGTACACGCCTTTCAGAGTATTCGAAGCAAGTCCTGTTAGACATTGATACTCATTTTCACACACAAATCCCGCCCTTCCCGGCATATATCGTCTTAAGTTTATCTAACAAGATTACCTTCCCTCTTGAATCTTGCAGAGGCAGGCAGATGGGGTTGGCGCAGGGAGAAGCACTCGAGAACATACTAACCCACTGGGGCACTGATAGGATTCCAACACATAAGGGCTGGCTGGGTAGGTTATGGACAGTGCTGGGCATGGAGCGCGTTACACTCACACTACAAGGAGAGGGGGCCTTGTTTGCAGACTACTGGAGGCCTTCTTCTCCATACTTAGTACAGACATGAGGGAACTAACCTGCCCCAAGTATTTGTGACTGTTACGGCTCGTGGACCTCACACAAGACCCTATCCCATCCACTGCCCTGGACTCAGAGAAGGAGACGCCACAAACTACCAACTAAGCATCTAAGGCAGGGGGGCCAATGTCTGAGAATGGAACAGAGGGAGTGGCGTCACGTAATAGATTAGGACACAAGAGACCTTTTTCCTTTTCCTTTGGGTTTTTAGTTCGCTTGTCAGGAGGGAGGGGTGGGAGGGTAGGAGTTGGGACCCTTAATTTAATTGTTCTTTTGTAAAATTGTTAAAAGATGTGCATTGTCTCATTGTTATATCTGCTATGGTATCTACGGCATTGTTTGTTCTAATAACTCCAATAAAAATTACTTAAACCTAAACTACTTGTTGATGTGTTCCTCAGGGTTCTGCGCTTAGCACCACCCTTTTTAATATATATCTTGAACCACTAGTGAAACTCGTGGAGGCATGAGGCATGCAAGTGGTCTCCTATGTGGTTGATACTCAGCTCTTCCTTGTCTTTCAGGAGGACTAGCTTGTGAAGTTGAGCTCTTTTTAATTGTGCCTGAAGGCAGTAGTCGAATGGATGAATGAAAGCAGCCTCAAGCTTAATTCTGAAAAAAACAAAGTTGTCTTCTATGGCAGCAAGACAACTCCCGTTCCTAGCAACTGGTGGCCGGTAGCAATAGGTGCTTCCCCTCATCCAGCCCTTACTGTTAGAAACTTTGGAGTGAAACTCAACTCCAGTCTTTCCTTTAAACCCTATATCAAGGCAATTTCTGACTTATGTTTTGCAACATTGAAGTCACATAGGAGGATGCTCCACCTTATCCCGGTGGACTCTCATAAGACAATCATCCATGCACTGGTCAATGCCAAACTTGACTATGTGAACAGTTTGTATTTAGGCCTAATTCCCCTGTGCGCCTCTGCATATACATTTTTGCCTACTTCCAGGAAGCTTCCCCTTTTTTGCATGGTTACCACACACTATTTGCTTGATGAACAAGTTACTTACCTTCGGTAACACAAATCTGGTAGAGACTCTATCTTGCTGCAGATTCCTTATGTTTGAATTTTCCAGGCATCAGGCTGGTTCCAGAAACTTTTGCTGAGCAATACCTCTTGTGCTCGACGTCGGGTGGCTCCATTCGGCTCTGCGTGTTGTCAGAGGCGTTGATAGCATCGGTTATGACGTGGCCGTGCCTAGGCGCCAACCAGGCGTGCAGACGTCAGTACTTTTTGTATTTTACACGCCAGAAGCGCAGAGCCACAAAGTAACTGACGTAGTTGTGTGCAAAAACTAGGGCTCTGATAGGGGAAACAACCCTAGGCCTACTACATTAGTCCACAAAGTGGAGAGGCATGGGTGGGGCTGTGAGGAATCTGCAACTAGATATAGAGTCTACCAGATAATACGTTACCGAAGATAAGTAACTCGTTTATCTGATAGAGACTTCTAGCTGCAAATTCCTTACCTTTGAATCAGATACCTGAGCCATACCAACTCAGCGGTGTGTTGTGGACTCATGACCTAGACTAAGAAGTCTTGAAGGACTGAACGGGCAATGTGCCCGTCCCTGCGCACTTGACCATCTAGACAATACTGTTTTGCGAACGTGTGCAATGATGCCCACGTTGCCGCCTCACAGATGTCTTGGACTGGGACACCCCGAGCCAAGGCCATAGTCACAGCCTTTCCCCTGGTGGAGTGGGCCTTTAATCCCTCAGGGGGCTGCTTCTTTGCCAAGGCATAACATATTTTAATGCAGAGAACGACCCAGCTAGAGATGGTCCTTTTCTGCACTGCCCTTCCCTTCTTCGCTTTCATATACCCCACAAAGAGTTGGTCAAGGTAGAACGACAACGCTCTTTTTGGGTCCAGTCGGTGGAGACGCTCCAATTTCTTAGAGGGATGTGGGGGAGCGTAGAAGGTGGGCAAAGTGATGGACTGCCCAGATGGAATGGAGTCACAACCTTGGCAAAAAATATACCCTGGTGCAAAGTACCACCTTGTGTGGAAAGGACATAAGATAAAGAGGCGAGCTGGATGGTGCCTGCAATTCACTCACACACTGGGACGAAGAAATCGCCTCCAAGAAGGCTGTTTGATGGTCAATAGCTGGAGGGGACAATTGTGCAAAGGAATCACACATCAAGTAAGTAAGGACCAAATTAAGGTCCCACTGTGGTATAACAAAGGGTGTGGATGGAAACAAGTGAGCCAGCCCTTTTATAAATCTATTTAAAATAGGAGACTTGAAGAGAGAGGGCTGGTCTGGAAGCCACAAAAAAGCAGACAGAGCAGAAAGGTAACCCTTAAGAGTTCCCAAGGCAGAGCTCGGTGGGCAAGGGTTAGAGAGAATAAAAGGACTGTAGAAAGAGAAGCAGAAAGAGGGTCAATGGACCTTTCTGTACAGTATAAAACACATTTCTGCCCCAGCAGGCATATATCGTCTTAGTGGAGGGACGCTTGCCCCCCAGAATAACATTACAGACTTCGGGAGAAAGATCAAAAGCTATCAACTGTCTAAATATTTGCGAGGCAACAGATCTTAGCTCCATAGCGCAGGTGTGGGCGACACTGGAGATGATGCTAGCTAAGAGGAACATTGCCCAACATTGGAGGGGGGCGACAGCACCTACTCACAAGGACTGGTGTAAAGAAATGGACAGGGCCATGGTGGCAGAAAAAACTGTATATGTGCGGAGGAGTTGTCCAAAAAAATGGATTAAACTGTGGGGTGGATGGAACACCTACAGAGGGGGACTATGTGAAATGCCAAGGCTGCTTCATGAACTGTAACTGTCTTAATGTAAAGAATGCTAAAGTGTGTGCTGCCGGATATGCCAGCACAATGTGTGTCCGTAGATATGACGATCCGGCAATACGACTTATGCTATTTGTGGTGATACGTATTATGATGAACCTGAATGATGTAATTGTGGCATATATGTTTAATTAACAGATTTAAAAAAAATATATATATCAATTGTCGCCGCTCAATCTCCATTCATGGAGGTGCAGAGCTGACAGGTTTCGGGTGGAGTACCCTCCCCTGTTGCTGCAACAGAAAATCCTCCCACAGGGAAGCCTGATCAGAGGATCGACACTCATGCTCAGAAGCTCTGGATACCAGACTCTCCTCGCACAGTCCGGTGCCAGAAGATTGACTTGGGCCTGGTCGTTCCTGATCTTCTTCAGTACCCTGGGCAGGAATGGTATGGGTGGAAAGGCGTACAACAGGCCTGAGTTCCACTCGCGAGGGAACGCGTCGCCGAGCGATAGCCGCCTTGGAAACTCCAACGCGCAGTATGGCTGAGATTGTGAGTTCTCTTCGGAGGTGAACACATCTAACCAAGGTTCACCCCACTGCTTTAAGAGACTTTGCACCACCTCTGACTTGAGATGCCATTCGTGATCCTGAAGGCATCGACAGCTGAGATTGTCCGCAAAAGAGAACCTGCCAGGTGTTATAACACCAGGAATATGCCCTGCTGTTCCAGCCATGTCCAGAGACGCAAGGGCCTCTCGACAAAGGGTCCACGACCCCACACTGCCCTGCTTGTTGCAGTACCACAGGGTGGTGGTGTTTTCTGTGAACACCTGCACCAGCTTCCCCTTGACAGAGGGAAGAAATGCCTTCAAGGCCAACCGAATCCCTCGGAGCTCCAATACATTTATGTGGAGTCCCGCCTCCGCCGGAGACCAGTATCCCCTGATCTCCACCTCTCCCATGTGGCTGCCCTATCCCAGAAGTGACACATCCGTCACAACGGTGAAATCTTGTTGGGGAAGGGAGAGAGTTCCGCCGCAGACCCAATCGTGGTTAGTTAACCACCACTGCTGATCCTTCTGAGATCTGAACCACGTCGGTGAGATTTCCCCGATGCTGTGCCCATTAAAAATTCACATCCCGGGGGGCGCTAGAGGGCGCACAGCGGAATGGCTGCCTCCTGAGACAGCTCCGCCGGCCAGAGGCGAATAACGGACACAAAAGGCATGAAACGAAGCTAAACGTTCTGAAAATGACAGAAAAGTGCATCGGAAGGTGTAAGGAGCACGATGGCACGAGTGGACTGCTGAAATGAGTAGTACCCCGTCAGTAAATGACCTTTGCAACTGGCAAGTTGAGTACAGGTCGGCAGTTAACATGGCGGCGCAGTGTTAGCCAGAAGAGGTGAGAACTCTCGAACATTCGACCAGCGTAATACCGAGCTGCACAGCGCCAGACGGTCGAAACAAGAGATGGTAAGCGCGCTGTGCGGACCAGGCTGTAACTATGACTGGTGTGCGAAAAGTACTATAATTATCTATTGGTGTGGAGGAGTCTAAAGAGCCCCGTTGGACACTGCACATAACATAATTATCATAAGACTAATGGATGCTAAATGATGCCGTGACAAACACCATTAGAGGCGCAATAACGTGCGGAGTGTATACCCCAACACGACCGACTGGATGTTTTGATCAGTGGCGCGAGATTGCACGGAATCTATGTGTAGCCTGAAAACTCAAGATGGCGGCACAAGCACACTGATGAACTGTGGAACGCACGGTGTGTTTAAATGATAACTAACGAGGGGCTGAAGTGGGGAAAAAAACAAAACTATACAGTGCATTATTGTTGGCTGGTGATAAGGCGCTAATGATTTGAGTCCCGGCTGCGGCCAAGCGGATACGGGACGATCGGCAACGCTGTGAATACAATTGCAGTAACAAGGCGCAAATCGAGAAGGTACACTTACGCGCGGCCCCGGCAACCATTGCCGCCATTGCAGAAATATCAACTGCGCAACGCGCATTCCGACTACGCTACACGCCAGCGTGCAGAGCGACGAGGGGAGTATGCAGAATCACCTCAGGCGGCGCAACGGTGTTATGTGATGCTATGGGGACATAAACAATAAAAAACGAAACACAGCATCAACACGACGATCACTCGAAAGCTGCGTCACAGAGCACAGAATAGTGCGCTTGGCGACGAGAACCGCTAAGGGAGCGTTACAGACCTGGTGGGGTGCACTAACAGCTGGTGGTATAACATTGTACATAGCGCACCCTCTGCATAAGGCCGAGTGCGGGTGATAAAGTGGTAGCGGTGACTATCACTCGAAGAAGATGGGGAAGCCAGAGAAAGTGCAATCGAAACTACCGTTCGACCATAAAAAGGCCACCAAGGGATATACACCACCACCAGACGCAGATATGGAAACAGATGCTGACACACAGAACACTATGGAAGTGACACTCAGGGCCATCCATAAAGGTTTGCAGGACGTGCATAGTAAGCTAGACTCCATCACGCAAAGAGTCGATAATATGGCTGTAAAGCTCGACAAACACGGGGAGCGGCTGGATGAGGCTGAGATGCGGCTGTCAGCAGTGGAAGACGAATCCCACGCAACGACGCAAAAATGCACATAGATGAACAGAATATTAGAGGTCATTAAAAGCAAGTCTGAGGAGTTGGAAGCGAGGTCCCGAAGAAATAATGTACGCATAGCGGGGGTTCCAGAGTCTACCAACACAGGAAAGATGGAAACTTATGTGGAGGAACTGCTAAAATCGATCTTTGGGACCGACCAGCTGTCCACGGTCTATATCGTTGAACGAGCGCACATGACACTTGCACCTAAGCCAAAGCCAGGTGCCCCTCCACGCCAAATCGTGGCGCGTCTGCTCAATTACAGAGATCGAGACATAATACTGAAGTTGGCGAGAGAAAAGCAAGTAATTGAGCACCAGGGTAATAAGCTGCAATTCTACCCGGACTTCACCGTCAATGTGCAAATGGCAAGAAAAGAATTCCAATCTGCGAAACAGAAATTAAGAGAAATGGATGTCGCATATGCGATGCTGTACCCAGCAAGGCTGAAAATCACTAAAGACGGAAAATCTGTAATATGTCAAAATCCAAAAGAAGCGAATGACTATATAAAAAAACTGGGCCAACGGAGAAGGGAAAAACGACGTTAGGAGCAAAATCAAGACTCTGATTAAATCACTGCAGTCCAGAAGACCCAAATCATACCATCAAAAGATCTCAATATGCTGTGAAACAGGTAATAGACGATACTACATGCTACCCCAGAAGGACGGCGATGGACGAACTCATGGATAAGAAACTATGCCACGAACGGCTCACATATAAGTCGAACACTATTCCGCCGACAAAGAGTAAAGACGATGCTATAAGGTAACTTTGTTTAGGAGTCGGTTGGGTGTGATACACGTAATGTCTGCAGGACTGGAGTGGTGAAATATTACACAACGCACAGACTGTAGCGAGACGGCTGGAACAATTTGTTGCTGCATATTGCCTGTGGCTGTAGCCTGTGAGAGATACCACGCGTATTAAGTACTGTTAGACTTCAAGAATAATTGTTTGTGTGTTAAAAACAGCTAGCCAGGAGACTACTATACTGATGCCTGTTAGGTTGTGATGTGTCGCACAGGAAGTTAGAGGTGGGAACACATGGCGTTACTACAATATATATCAGAGAATGGGGTAACACAAAAAAAGCGACCAGCGTGTAATGCTGCACCTACACTATACATACCACTCTGGCCACTACCACTATGTTGGATGCCGTCGTGTGACCCGAGCGGACCCCCCTATGATCCGCTCGGGTCACAATATGGTACAATGTTCAATTTTGTTGCACTAAGGGTATGGCTTTGGCATGATTGGGGTGCTGAAGTGGGTGGGGGGAGTTGGGGAAAGTTGGATTACAGAACTGTATTTGAAAAACACTGCCGGACTCCATGAGAATCACAAATCACTCACTATATGCTATGGACTAAATACGTCGATAACTGTGACAAACACAGTTCTTACCAATATACAATTGCTAATTTTACTGTATAGATCTACTGATGGATAGGAAAGTAAACAGTTTAAGATTATTTTCCTGGAATGTACGTGGCTTAACCAACCCCAAAAAAATAGGACAAGTCATGGCATATTTAACGCGATTACATGTAGACATAGCATGTCTTCAAGAGACACACTTGGATCCGCATACGAAAACACACCCTGGACAACGATGGGCGGAAGCTACTTATAGCGCCACTTACTCTTCTTACTCCAGAGGGGTTACCATATTGATACGTCGGGGCTTACAGTTCAGACTGGAACTAACGCATACAGATAGTGAGGGGAGATATGTCATTCTAACAGGCACTCTGAGAGGGCATAGGATTACCCTTTTAAGTATCTATGCTCCAAATATAGACGACCCGCAGTTTTATACAAACATTTGGACGATGCTAGCAGACCACCCAGAAGTACCAATACTATGGGGTGGGGACTTTAACATGGCGCTTCATGAGGAGGTTGATAGATCCAAAAACTCAATGGAGACGCACAAAAGGGCATTACACGCATTACATGACATACTGATAGATAGACAGCTAATAGATCTATGGCGCGTAAAAAATCCCACAAAACAAGAGGCGACACACACAACAGCGGCTTTTAATAGCTGGTCTAGAATAGATTACTGGATTTGGTCGCAGGAGGTGTTATGTTGGATGGAAAAGATAGAAATCTCCCACGGACACTATCCGACCATAGCCCGGTACTGCTCACACTTAATCTGCCTGACTATATACCCCCTCCGTTCAGCTGGCGATTTAATGGGACGGCCCTACAAGACGGATGTTACAGAGACACAATCAGTAAAGCAATAACAGAATATTTTGAAATCAACGAGGTCACAACGAAAGATGCTGGAATACTGTGGGAGGCTTTCAAAGCTACGATGAGAGGGGTTTGTATTAGCACTAATGCAGGCATATTAAAAGACCTACGGCAGCAGTTGATGAAAAAAGAAGCTGTAATTAGGAAATTAGAATTGGACCACACTGAGACGCAGGATCTAACCATTCAGGGTAAAATTAGGATCGAATTGTCAGATTATCAAAAACTAGTAGAGGCAGAACTGACCTACATACACAAGCGACAGGTAGCGAGACGATATGGAGAAGCGGGTAGACCTGGTGCGACGCTAGCAGCTAAAATATGTGGGCAGAAACCACCACCAATGGTAGAGGCGGTAAAGGACAAGCATGGGGAGCGGAGATATGACGCACCGGGTATATTAGACGCATTTCGACATGCATTTGGTAGAATATAAGAAGCAGACAAGACCGCTACAACGGACGAAATAGATGCATGCTGTGATACGATAGCGCGGGCATGGCTATCTGATGCGCAGAGAAACTACCTGTCCCAACCAGTAACAGTGGAAGAGGTCACTGAGATAATTAAGACACTGCCAAATGGCAAAGCGCCAGGTCCGGACGGAATTACTGGTGAATTTTATAAGGCATTTGTAGATCAACTGGCCCCACACATAGTGGCTATGCAGGGAGATGCACACGAGAAGGGTGTACTACCAGCCTTCTTGAGGGAAGCCATGATTATAGCACTATTGAAACCAGACAAAGACCCGGAGACATGTGACTCTTACCGGCCACTATCATTAATTAACGTAGATTCCAAGATACTGTCTAAATTATTAGCTTCAAGACTGCAGGTTTTAATGACGAGACTGATTCTCCCTGATCAAGCAGGGTTTATACCCACCAGGTCGACTTCCCACAACACCAGAACCCTGTTTGCCCTGGCACACTACCTGTCCCCTGAGACGAAGGCAGCGGCGGTATTGTTGGACGGATCCCTGATGAAATATCGACTACTAAAACACCGACCTACAAAAATATTGTTGCGAAAACATCGAATACATAAATATCATCACCATAAACTTAAACAAGGATTTACACAATTATCGAAATTTTAATATCGACACTTTTATTATCGTTTAAAAAATGATCAACTACATAAATATCGACTACTAAAATATCGACTATTCTTTACACAACATTACAACCAACACAAATATCAATAACACTATTATCGACATAATGACTGCCTATTTCTAAAATACAAAAAAAATCTACTTTTTTCTTTCAAATTAAACACACATTTCACTCAACATAAACATTAATTTATGATCTTTAACTTTTACATTAAATTTAATTAACTGATATAAAATGATGATATACTTAAAATTATATAAATATTTTCTAAATACAATAAAAAATAGAAACTAACTTATTATTTCAAATTTACAATTTTTTATTTTTACCAAAGATTTTCCATATACATTTTTTTTATTATTATAAAGAAATAAAATAAAACACATACAAAATATATAAATATATATACTACTACTAAATAACAAATTAAAGTGACTCATAAAAAAATAACGGTTCTCAAATTCAAACTACACTTGTCAACCAATGAATTAAAAAAAAAAATCGTTACACCAATCAAATTCAAGAAACACTTAACTTACTACTATATAAACAATTATATACTTTACTAAAACTACCTTCTTTGGATCAAACTCTGAAAAAACTGATACTTTGCTGAAGAGGAGAGCATACTCACCTACAACAACTACTACAAAAGATTATACTACAACACAAATAAGTAAACTCCCATTTTATTTATGATTAAATTCTCAAACTACTTAGCTAAACTCCCTAAACTAAAATAAACATCTCTTTTTAATGTAAAATATACATTCCTACCAACAACAGCCACTATTAAATTTTTCTTTTTAATTAATGTGGCTTAGTAGCATCTACATAGAAATTAAATCACAAAAACAAATATAGTTACCTAAACTTTAAAATAACGTAATATTGTATGACCTATACATATATACAAATATAATATACAACTAATACAAACACTTATTTTTCCAGATTCTACTAACTTCATCGACCAAACTACATCTACGCTTACTACAGCTTCTACAAACTTAAGTAAGTCTACAAACTGTTAAAATTATTTAAAAGAAAAGAGAAAACAATAAGTATCAAACTATATTATTATTTACTAGTATTCTCTACCTCTACCACAGGAATTTCAAGAATCAAAGTCAAAATATAACAATAAAATACAACTGAATAACAGGAAATACAACATTGTAAGTACATTTTAAAATTACTATTTTCACCTACACATTGAAATAATTCATTTACATATGTACTTAAAACACATATATATGTCTTCACAGATCTACCCTAATAATGGCAGAAGGAGCTACTTTTATTACATCTCAAAAAGGAAAAGTAATGCTGAACTACATGGGTTATACCTACACGCAAGAAAAAGTGAACGAAAATAAAATACATTGGAAATGTAGCAAATATTATTCTACGGCATGCTATGGCAGAGCTACTACTGTGGATAATAATGTTGTAAATGTACGTGAGCATAACCACCCACCAAATGTCACTGAAGTTGAAGTACGAGAAGCATTAGAAACTCTGAGAGAAGCTAGTACAAGCGCCCAAGAAACAAGCACCACAATTCTAAAAAATTTATTGACCAAAGTCCCAGAGCACGTAACAAGACAGTTACCCTCAATTCCCAACTTAAAAAGATTAATAGCTAAAACTAAAAGAGCATCTGACCCAACTCCACCTACACCCCAAACTTTTGAAGAAATTAACATATATCCTGAATATACAATTACCCATAAGGAAGATACATTTTTATTGTACGATAACAAAAGCCATGACAAAAGAATTCTACTTTTTGCAACAAATAACAACTTGCAAAAACTAAAATCATGTGAAACTTGGATGATGGACGGAACTTTTAAAGTTTGTCCCAAACCTTTCTATCAACTTTATACAATCCACGGTGAATACCAGGAAACTAATATCCCCTTAATCTATACATTGCTGCCAAATAAAACAAATGCTACCTACATAGAAATCTTAACAGCAATCAAAAATATGACAGATAATTACTACCCACAAAGAATAATTATAAACTTTGAAATAGCTATGATACAAGCTATTCTAAAAATATACCCACACAGTGCAATACAAGGGTGTTATTATCACTACAATCAAAGCATCTGGAGACCTTTACAAAAATCAACCTTAAGTGTAGAATACTCAACAAGCAGCAACTTTGCTTACCAGATAAAAAAATTGATAGCATTAGCATACGTCCCAACAACTGAAGTAGCTAATTACTACAATTTATTAATTGACAGTCCTTTCTACCGCAGCAATGAAAAAAAATTTACTCCCTTCCTAGACTATTTTGAAGACACCTGGGTAGGAAGATTACATCGTTCTGGCCACCGCAGACAACCTAAATTCCTAATTCCATGGTGGAATGTTTACGCTAGCACTATAGCCCAAAAAGCCAAAACCAACAACGCGGTAGAAGGATGGCATAATGCCTTCCAATCCACAGTAGGCAGAACACAACCAACACTCCATAAACTAATCCAATGTATAAAAAAAGAACAAAGCTACCAAGAGTTAAGAATGGAACAATCTCTATCAAAAATAGGACCAAAACTAAGCAAACAAACAATAAATATCTACGAGTACCTGCAAAAAAAAACAAGAATGTACCCAAGTATACAAGGTCTAGAATACATAGACCTAATCGCTAAATCAATCCTTTAATAAAATCCAATAGCATACCATTCAAAAATATATAGCACATACCATTTTCTTTTCTTTAGTTAAATTATGTGATATAATATAAATTACCAACTATTATCACAACACATAATATAACTAAATAAAATATAAAATCACCAATAAACATAAATGGCCCCAAAAAATAAATAAATATTTACTTATAGTTCTGTAGCTGTAGAATGTCTCCGAAATAGATGCTTCCAAAATGAATCCAACTAAAAACAATCCACATGGTAAAATCAAACCCCAAAAAATGCAAAATATACAACTGTATAAAAAGATTCCAACGTAGTAATCCTCTGGTGAACGAAACCATGAAAACCCGAAAATAAATTACGATTAAAAAAAGCTCCAAAATCCTGAAAAATAAGGAAATGTATAAAACTATTTCATATACTTAAAAAAAACATGAGGAAATCCATCTGTCCACCTAAACCGGCACCTGGAAAGAAAGTAAACACAAAACCCACCCTAAACAAATAAGAAACCCACAAACTCTATAAATAACATATAACACCTACTTAAGTACTTAAAATCATACTTAAACACAAAACATTAACAGTACATTCATGTTAGATATTTAGTAAGTACGCTATCACTAACGTACTTAAACAACTCGTACATTTCACATTAACCGTCAAATAAAACACATAGCCACACATATACACTAGTACTAACTAAAGAATTCATTAAAATTAACTTAAAAGTAAATAAATTTAAACTTACATTCACAAACACGAAGCAGCTCCCAACCGCAAGGTTCCGCCTTCACAATTGACCCAAACAACGATGTCGATAGTCTAAAAAGTTAACTAAACCAAACAAAATGGCAGCATAATTAAAACAAAAATAGGACTTAATCCCAATAAAAATTACTCTAAAAAGTATTATAAATATGCAAATGGTTGTTACAAAAATGTTAATATTTTATTAATGTTTAAAATAAACATATGAATATTGTAAAATATACATTATTATTTTTTTAAATTATTAAATTAAGTTTATTTATGTATAACATACAAATGTTTACAATTGTATGTACATACTTTTGTAAATTAGAAATATTTGTAAATTAATTGACATATTAATTTTAATTTTAATAAAAAAAATAATATGCTAATAAATAAAACATTACAATGTATATATTACAAAAAGTGCTATGTTATACATCACTACAAACAAAATGTTATTTTTTATGTAAATGTTTAAATGTTTGCATCTACAAACAACATTAACACAATAAATACAATTTAATTTACAATCATTTATTGCTATTATACTTTATAAATTTACCTCAATATGATATAAATAAAAATAATTTTTAAAAATTGTGTACGTATTTTTTATTCAAATATTATTCAACATATAATGAAATAATTTGAAATATATAACCAATGTATAAACAATATTAATACAAATTATTATAAATATTTTGAAAAATGTAAACAAAAATGTGTTTCGATATAATTATTGCAAATACTAATAAAATAAATAAAACACTATATACTAATATAAATAGACTAACCTAATTCCAAAGTCTATATAAAAACACTACACACTAATCCATAATAATTAACTATTCTAACTCCTAATCAAACAAAACTCAGAAAAAGTGCAGGATAGTAAACCATAATTATTTACTATTCTAACTCCAAATCCAACATAAGTCAGGGAAAGTGCTGGACAGTCAACCATAATAAATTACTATTCTAACACCAAATCCAACATAAGTCAGGGAAAGTGCTGGACAGTCAACCATAATAAATTACTATTCTAACTCCAAATCCAACATAAGTCAGGGAAAGTGCTGGACAGTCAACCATAATAATTTACTATTCTAACTCCAAATCCAACATAAGTCAGGGAAAGTGCCGACAGTCAACCATATTAAATTACTATTCTAACTCCAAATCCAAAATAAGTCAGGGAAAGTGCTGGACAGTCAACCATAATAAATTACTATTTTAACTCCAAATCCAACATAAGTCAGGGAAAGTGCTGGACAGTCAACCATAATAATTTACTATTCTAACTCCAAATCCAACATAAGTCAGGGAAAGTGCTGGATAGTAAACCTTGATTATTTACTATTCTAACTCCAAATCCAACATAAATCAGGGAAAGTGCTGGACAGTAAACTATAACAATTTACTATTCTAACTCCAAATCCAACATAAGTCACGGAAAGTGCTGGAAAGTCAACCATATTAATTTACTATTCTAACTCCAAATCCAACATAAGTCAGGGAAAGTGCTGGACAGTCAACCATAATAATTTACTATTCTAACTCCAAATCCAACATAAGTCAGGGAAAGTGCTGGACAGTCAACCATAATAATTTACTATTCTAACTCCAAATCCAACATAAGTCGGGGAAAGTGCTGGACAGTCAACCATAATAAATTACTATTCTAACTCCAAATCCAACATAAGTCAGGGAAAGTGCTGGACAGTCAACTATAATAATTTACTATTCTAACTCCAAATCCAACATAAGTCAGGGAAAGTGCTGGATAGTAAACCATAATTATTTACTATTCTAACTCCAAATCCAACATAAATCAGGGAAAGTGCTGGACAGTAAACCATAACAATTTACTATTCTAACTCCAAATCCAACATAAGTCCGGGAAAGTGCTAGAAAGTCAACCATATTAATTTACTATTCTAACTCCAAATCCAACATAAGTCAGGGAAAGTGCTGGACAGTCAACCATATTAATTTACTATTCTAACTCCAAATCAAACATAAGTCAGGGAAAGTGCTGGACAGTCAACCATAATAAATTACTATTCTAACTCCAAATCAAACAAAACTCAGAAAAAGTGCTGTATAGTAAACCATAATTATTTACTATTCTAACTCCAATGCCAACATAAGTCAGGGAAAGTGCTGGACAGTCAACCATAATAATTTACTATTCTAACTCCAAATCCAACATAAGTCAGGGAAAGTGCTGGACAGTCAACCATAATCATTTACTATTCTAACTCCAAATCCAACATAAGTCAGGGAAAGTGCTTGACAGTCAACCATAATAATTTACTATTCTAACTCCAAATCCAACATAAGTCAGGGAAAGTGCTGGATAGTAAACCATAATTATTTACTATTCTAACTCCAAATCCAACATAAATCAGGGAAAGTGCTGGACAGTAAACCATAACAATTTACTATTCTAACTCCAAATCCAACATAAGTCAGGGAAAGTGCTGGACAGTCAACCATAATAATTTACTATTCTAACTCCAAATCCAACATAAGTCAGGGAAAGTGCTGGACAGTCAACCATAATAATTTACTATTCTAACTCCAAATCCAACATAAGTCAGGGAAAGTGCTGGATAGTAAACCATAATTATTTACTATTCTAACTCCAAATCCAACATAAATCAGGGAAAGTGCTGGACAGTAAACCATAACAATTTACTATTCTAACTCCAAATCCAACATAAGTCCGGGAAAGTGCTAGAAAGTCAACCATATTAATTTACTATTCTAACTCCAAATCCAACATAAGTCAGGGAAAGTGCTGGACAGTCAACCATATTAATTTACTATTCTAACTCCAAATCAAACATAAGTCAGGGAAAGTGCTGGACAGTCAACCATAATAAATTACTATTCTAACTCCAAATCAAACAAAACTCAGAAAAAGTGCTGTATAGTAAACCATAATTATTTACTATTCTAACTCCAATGCCAACATAAGTCAGGGAAAGTGCTGGACAGTCAACCATAATAATTTACTATTCTAACTCCAAATCCAACATAAGTCAGGGAAAGTGCTGGACAGTCAACCATAATCATTTACTATTCTAACTCCAAATCCAACATAAGTCAGGGAAAGTGCTTGACAGTCAACCATAATAATTTACTATTCTAACTCCAAATCCAACATAAGTCAGGGAAAGTGCTGGATAGTAAACCATAATTATTTACTATTCTAACTCCAAATCCAACATAAATCAGGGAAAGTGCTGGACAGTAAACCATAACAATTTACTATTCTAACTCCAAATCCAACATAAGTCAGGGAAAGTGCTGGACAGTAAACCATATTAATTTACTATTCTAACTCCAAATCCAACATAAGTCAGGGAAAGTGCTGGACAGTCAACCATAATAATTTACTATTCTAACTCCAAATCCAACATAAGTCAGGGAAAGTGCTGGATAGTAAACCTTGATTATTTACTATTCTAACTCCAAATCCAACATAAATCAGGGAAAGTGCTGGACAGTAAACTATAACAATTTACTATTCTAACTCCAAATCCAACATAAGTCACGGAAAGTGCTGGAAAGTCAACCATATTAATTTACTATTCTAACTCCAAATCCAACATAAGTCAGGGAAAGTGCTGGACAGTCAACCATAATAATTTACTATTCTAACTCCAAATCCAACATAAGTCGGGGAAAGTGCTGGACAGTCAACCATAATAAATTACTATTCTAACTCCAAATCCAACATAAGTCAGGGAAAGTGCTGGCCAGTCAACTATAATAATTTACTATTCTAACTCCAAATCCAACATAAGTCAGGGAAAGTGCTGGGTAGTAAACCATAATTATTTACTATTCTAACTCCAAATCCAACATAAATCAGGGAAAGTGCTGGACAGTAAACCATAACAATTTACTATTCTAACTCCAAATCCAACATAAGTCCGGGAAAGTGCTAGAAAGTCAACCATATTAATTTACTATTCTAACTCCAAATCCAACATAAGTCAGGGAAAGTGCTGGACAGTCAACCATATTAATTTACTATTCTAACTCCAAATCCAACATAAGTCAGGGAAAGTGCTGGACAGTCAACCATAATAAATTACTATTCTAACTCCAAATCAAACAAAACTCAGAAAAAGTGCTGTATAGTAAACCATAATTATTTACTATTCTAACTCCAATGCCAACATAAGTCAGGGAAAGTGCTGGACAGTCAACCATAATAATTTACTATTCTAACTCCAAATCCAACATAAGTCAGGGAAAGTGCTGGACAGTCAACCATAATAATTTACTATTCTAACTCCAAATCCAACATAAGTCAGGGAAAGTGCTGGACAGTCAACCATAATAATTTACTATTCTAACTCCAAATCCAACATAAGTCAGGGAAAGTGCTGGATAGTAAACCATAATTATTTACTATTCTAACTCCAAATCCAACATAAATCAGGGAAAGTGCTGGACAGTAAACCATAACAATTTACTATTCTAACTCCAAATCCAACATAAGTCAGGGAAAGTGCTGGACAGTAAACCATATTAATTTACTATTCTAACTCCAAATCCAACATAAGTCAGGGAAAGTGCTGGACAGTCAACCATAATAATTTACTATTCTAACTCCAAATCCAACATAAGTCAGGGAAAGTGCTGGACAGTCAACCATAATAATTTACTACTCTAACTCCAAATCCAACATAAGTCAGGGAAAGTGCTGGACAGTCAACCATAATAATTTACTATTCTAACTCCAAATCCAACATAAGTCAGGGAAAGTGCTGGACATTAAACCATAATAATTTACTATTCCAACTCCAAATCCAACAAACTCCTATTAAGTCCTAGACAGTAAACCATAACAATTTTTTTTAAATTCAGAAATTTTTTCATAAGTCAAATTTCTAATTTAGATATTTTAAATTTTAAAATTGAATTTTAAATATGAACATTAACAATACACATATTTTACAATATTACCCATCCTTATCCCCTATATATACAACTACCCACTACTGAAAAATATTCACACACTTCAATTATTATAACATATATAAATAAAAATCAAATTTCTAAATTCTAAATACATTTTTATTTTTTCTATATTAAATTAACATACAATTTCACTTTTTTTTTAAAATACTACCTATCCTTATCCCCTATATAACCCACAACCCACTATTAAAACATTCACATACTTAATGTAATATAAATATTCATTTTAATCACATTTTTTCAAATTATAAATTTAAAATTTTGAAATTCCTTCAAAAAAATAAATTTCGATTTTCATAATTTTTTTTAAAATTTTAATATTTTTAATATAAACTTAACACACAATTTTTAAATTACTACCCACCCTTATCCCCGATATAACCCAAAACCCACTATTAAAACATTCTTATACTTAATGTAAGTGCTGGACAGTAAACTATAACAATTTACTATTCTAACTCCAAATCCAACATAAGTCACGGAAAGTGCTGGAAAGTCAACCATATTAATTTACTATTCTAACTCCAAATCCAACATAAGTCAGGGAAAGTGCTGGACAGTCAACCATAATAATTTACTATTCTAACTCCAAATCCAACATAAGTCAGGGAAAGTGCTGGACAGTCAACCATAATAATTTACTATTCTAACTCCAAATCCAACATAAGTCGGGGAAAGTGCTGGACAGTCAACCATAATAAATTACTATTCTAACTCCAAATCCAACATAAGTCAGGGAAAGTGCTGGCCAGTCAACTATAATAATTTACTATTCTAACTCCAAATCCAACATAAGTCAGGGAAAGTGCTGGGTAGTAAACCATAATTATTTACTATTCTAACTCCAAATCCAACATAAATCAGGGAAAGTGCTGGACAGTAAACCATAACAATTTACTATTCTAACTCCAAATCCAACATAAGTCCGGGAAAGTGCTAGAAAGTCAACCATATTAATTTACTATTCTAACTCCAAATCCAACATAAGTCAGGGAAAGTGCTGGACAGTCAACCATATTAATTTACTATTCTAACTCCAAATCCAACATAAGTCAGGGAAAGTGCTGGACAGTCAACCATAATAAATTACTATTCTAACTCCAAATCAAACAAAACTCAGAAAAAGTGCTGTATAGTAAACCATAATTATTTACTATTCTAACTCCAATGCCAACATAAGTCAGGGAAAGTGCTGGACAGTCAACCATAATAATTTACTATTCTAACTCCAAATCCAACATAAGTCAGGGAAAGTGCTGGACAGTCAACCATAATAATTTACTATTCTAACTCCAAATCCAACATAAGTCAGGGAAAGTGCTGGACAGTCAACCATAATAATTTACTATTCTAACTCCAAATCCAACATAAGTCAGGGAAAGTGCTGGATAGTAAACCATAATTATTTACTATTCTAACTCCAAATCCAACATAAATCAGGGAAAGTGCTGGACAGTAAACCATAACAATTTACTATTCTAACTCCAAATCCAACATAAGTCAGGGAAAGTGCTGGACAGTAAACCATATTAATTTACTATTCTAACTCCAAATCCAACATAAGTCAGGGAAAGTGCTGGACAGTCAACCATAATAATTTACTATTCTAACTCCAAATCCAACATAAGTCAGGGAAAGTGCTGGACAGTCAACCATAATAATTTACTACTCTAACTCCAAATCCAACATAAGTCAGGGAAAGTGCTGGACAGTCAACCATAATAATTTACTATTCTAACTCCAAATCCAACATAAGTCAGGGAAAGTGCTGGACATTAAACCATGATAATTTACTATTCCAACTCCAAATCCAACAAACTCCTATTAAGTCCTAGACAGTAAACCATAACAATTTTTTTTAAATTCAGAAATTTTTTCATAAGTCAAATTTCTAATTTAGATATTTTAAATTTTAAAATTGAATTTTAAATATGAACATTAACAATACACATATTTTACAATATTACCCATCCTTATCCCCTATATATACAACTACCCACTACTGAAAAATATTCACACACTTCAATTATTATAACATATATAAATAAAAATCAAATTTCTAAATTCTAAATACATTTTTATTTTTTCTATATTAAATTAACATACAATTTCACTTTTTTTTTAAAATACTACCTATCCTTATCCCCTATATAACCCACAACCCACTATTAAAACATTCACATACTTAATGTAATATAAATATTCATTTTAATCACATTTTTTCAAATTATAAATTTAAAATTTTGAAATTCCTTCAAAAAAATAAATTTCGATTTTCATAATTTTTTTTAAAATGTTAATATTTTTAATATAAACTTAACACACAATTTTTAAATTACTACCCACCCTTATCCCCGATATAACCCAAAACCCACTATTAAAACATTCTTATACTTAATGTAATATAAATATTATTTTTAATCTGATTTTTTAAAATTATACATTTTAAATTTCGAAATTCATAAAAAAATAATCAAATTTCATATTTTCTTTTTGAATTTTCTTATTTTTAATATGAAGTTAACACACAATTTTTAAATTACTACCCGCCCTTATCCCCTATAAAACCAATAACCCGCTCCTACATTTTTTACTAATATTTTATAAAAATAATTTAATTTTTAATTATAATATTCAAATAAAATAATAAATAATAAGAAATTATTGATCATTAATACATGAAAATTATACAATTTATACAAATTTAAAATTTCTAAATTCATTAAAAAACAGTAAATTTCGAAATTCTTTAATTTTTTTCTGATTATTCTAAATTTTAATATAAAGTTATCACACTAATTTAAAATTACTACCCACCCTTATAAAACCAATAACCCGCTCCTAAAATATTTACTAATAATTAATAATAACTATTTATTTTTCATTATAATATTCAAATAAAATAATATTTTAAAATAAATTAATTATCATAAATACATAATTATATACAATTTATAAAAATATATAATTTATATCGATATTATTTACATCGATATTTATGTCAACTATATTTACTACAACGATATTTAACAATGTCGATATTTCTGCTATTCTAAACAAAAACGATATTTAATGCATCGATATTTATTTAAACGATATTTATGTACTTCGATATTCTTACCTCGATATTTCTGTTTGTCGATATTTCTACGTCGATATTCCTGCTTCATACCTTGTTGGACGCAGCAAAGGCGTTTGACACCATTGCCTGGACATATCTGAACGCCATATTGAGGAGAATGGGTTTCCCACTAATGTTCTTACAATGGATAGCACTCCTCTACACTAAACCTGTAGCGAGAATTAGAATCAACAAATATGTCTCAGAACCAATAAAAATAGGGAGGGGCACGCGACACGGGTGCCCACTATCGCCTCTGTTGTTTGCTATAGCCATAGAGCCGCTAGCATGTAAAATAAGACAGGAATATAAACACTCGGCACTCCAATTCCCCCAAAGACCACTTCACATCTCACTATATGCCGATGATGTGTTACTATATGTGAAAAACCCAAAAGACAATTTAAACCCGCTGCTAAGGGAATTCGTTAAATTTGGTTATCACTCTGGACTAAACATCGATTGGTCGAAATCCACGATTCTACCCCTCACTGACACCACTCTTCCATTCCACCTAGACTACCCATTAGACTGGCAAACGGACCCAGTGCGGTATCTGGGAGTCAGGTTTCATAGAGACCCTGAAGTAGTGATTTGCACAAATTATGGCAGAGTACTAGATGGCCTGGCAATGAAAATAGATCGATGGATACAATTGCCATTGTCCATGGCAGACAGAATAGCCATAGTGAAAATGGTACTGCTGCCGAAGCTGCTTTATCTCTTTAATAATATTCCGATAAAACCACCAAAACCAGTGTTTCAAGAGATAAAATCGATCACTTTGAAATTGATTTGGGCAGGTAAAACAGCTAGAATTAATCTCCATACCCTAACCTTACCATACGCAAAAGGAGGATTTAAAGTCCCTGATTTTCGACTATATTACCTATGTGCGCAAGCACAATATGCACACTACTGGTTTCACCCTACTCCCTACATCACACATGTAGCGGTGGAAGAAGGAGACGCCCTCCCTATACCACTAAATGCAGTGTTATCGCACACACGACCAGCATTACATAAACAAGATATAAATACAGTAGATGCTACGTCGGCAGTGTGGCAGGTAATAGCGAGAAAAGTGGGTAAGCAACCGATTTACACACCAGAATTGCCGCTTCATTATCACTCCGCCCTATCGGTCACACAAGAAACAGTGGGTATGGACTTACTGAAACAAGTGGGACTAGACACCATAGGGGATTTGTATAAGGAGGGGACAGTGAAGACATTAGAAAGCCTGGATTACATACAAAATCAATCATTGTTATTTAAATGTACGTACTGTAGGCTACAGCATGCATTGAAAACACTCTACCACACCTACCCTGCTGAGCCAGAAACCCTTAAAACACTGCAACTACTAGTCACATCAGCCAGCCCCAAACACCTGATTTCTAAACTATATACCTCGTTGCAGGCAGAAATAGGGGACACGGCAAGCACAGCGATTCAACAAGCATTTGCAATGCAATAGGTCTCGCATTAGGAAAGTTTGAGCTATTGGTCTTGTAAATGACAATTTTTTTTATTTATGTGTTGGTTTTGAAAATAGCGAAATTAATAGCTTTGTCATTTACAAGGCCAATACTTTTAACTTTTGCAAATGTGGCACCTAAAGCATTTGTAATGCAACATGTTTTGTATTTACGTGACTTAGATGTATTGATATTACAAATTACAATGGCTTTTAATTTTTTTAAATAATTAATACTTAAACAAAAGTTTTTGTAATTTATAATGGCAATAGCTTAAACTTTTGTAAATAACTTTTGTGAAGATTATGTTCAGTGTATTTTATTGTGACGAAAATCCAAGAACAGAAGTGAAATATTAACATTTTTTTGTAACATTTGTAATAAAGCTTGAAACATTGAGAGAACATATTTGCACACTGTAGTATAGAGTAGTTCTAGTCAGGAAGATACGTCGTGTTTTTGTTGCTTGGCGTGAATACAAATTTCTTCACAGAACACTTCGTTTTCCGCAGCACGGGGGCATGTAATGGATTGAATTGCATATAAGATGTCTTTTGTTGTGAACGAGAAAGCCCCGCATGCACACGAGCTATATTTTGCCCAGCCTCCTTTTCAAAAGCAAGACTGTAAGCTACCTGATTGACGGATAACTTTTTTTATTCTCATCAGACAGATCTAATTAAAAAAGTACCGAGCACCGACAGCCCCCAGTAAAATCATAACAGCCATAGCTACTTGGAAAGCTGGCTTTTGTACTGCAGCACAGCTATTTTTAATGGATTCGGAAAAAATGCGATCTTATCGGAATCTTAATAGATGTGTGTTTTGGGGGGATAGATAGTAAGACAGATGCAGCTTTAAAGTAAAGCAGAGACGAATTTGCATATTTAGTTCTGGCTTGTAGCATTCTTCAGAGAGTGGAATTAATTACCGGACATGTTATTATCACTACTGCGTCTCTCCGGCCAGCGGCATCACTAGGGTTGGTGTTACCCCGTGCGGTAACTCATGGTGTCACCCATGCAGTCCGCAACCCCTAGTGACGCCACTGCCATGTGCCAGCTGGTGAAGCTGCTTTTAGCCACCCTCGCCTAGTCCCTATGTGTGCCAGCCAGTGAGTAGTCTGCCCATTAGGGCGCCTAGCCGTATGTCCAAAGCTGGGGGCACAGGGGACGCACTCTCTACCGTGCCCTCTGTGCAGGGGCAGACATGCCAGCAAGGAGTGCCAGGCAGGGTGGTGACTGCGTCCTGGCGGGCAATAATCACGGAGCCACCTGCTGATCGGACAACAATCAAGGAGCCCCAGCTGATTAAATAAAAGTCCGGAGCCACCTGCTGATTGGTTCTTCTTCTTTAGTCATTGTAAAATTTCTCATATTTATTCTTATTTTTGCTTGTACAGTCTGTTCATGCTGTGCTTGAGATTGTGTGCCTTTTGCCTGCGTCGCTTCGATTTTATGGCCTGCTATTTTTGTTTGTTCCATTCCTACAACAGTTCTCTCATGGAACGTAACTGGTTCTATTGTACAGTGCTCTGATGACACCTTCAGGTAAAGTCAGCGCTTTATAATAATGCATTGAATAAATAAATAAATTGGTTATTGCGATACAGTGACCACAGGGGGGCGGGAGGGATCCGGCGGCCGAGGGCATGTGAGGGTGTACCCTCCCTTACAAGGTTTAAAGAGGCAGCACTCTCCTCAGACCTCCTCCTCTGCAGCCGCGGGCGTGTCCGACTGCCTGAGAGAGAGGGGTGAGATGAGAGCAACAAATGTCAATATTCTGTGGGTCAAAGTAGCTAAAAAACAACAGAATGGAATGTTGAGACCAACCCGAGTCGCGCTTTCGTAGCAGGCGCATAATCCACACGCCGCCTGGCCATTTCCTATGGAATATTACATTTAAAAGCATACAAGCACGTTCTCCTTGTCGACCTGCATTTTGGCCGTCGGTCAGGGGAGGTGGCACAGAGACAGGCAGGCAGAGGCTGCTGGTTCTTGGAGAAAACTTCTTGCCAGTGACTCGGTGGACGAGTTGCAGGGGACGCTGGAAAAATGCCCCGATGAGCGGAGTCTTCCCTTGGCCCCTAATGCAGAGAACATTTTACGAAGGCATAGCGAGAGTTGTGCTCACCTCGTGAAGGACTGGACTTTTCCTAAGGTCCAGCGGTGCCAGGGAACAACACCTGAAACCTTCGTGGGATACCTGTTTCAGCGCACAAATGACAGAGACACAGGACACTTCCTTCGGCGTCAAAGATCAGCGTTTATTACTGCAGGGAGGCAAAAGTCACAAGAAGTACAAAAGAGTGTAGGTTCTGAGAGTCTGCTTCAAATTGCAAATGTGGATCGCTCCTTTTATACACATTTTCGTCATTGCACAACACACGGACAAAAGGTTACAACCCAGTTCCCACAGTAAACTTCAAAAGGACTTCTTTCATGTTTTCAGAACCCCGGAACATAATTTCAGTAACATTGCCGGTTCCCAACTGTAAAAGCACATCTTCTCACCATTAGCCACATTCCACTCTAGTTGTAAACGAACGAAAGAAAGAGACAGGAACAGCTGCAAGGAAGACAGACAACAGTAAAGAAAAGAGTGTGAGGGTAATATCGGAAGCATGATCACAGGATCAAGGGATTCGATCCTAACACATGCGCGGCTGAAACAATAGACCGGCACGGCAAGATTACCCTCAAGCGGAGCCATCTGCCTTTGCAGTGTCATCCCCTCGTCATAAAAGACGCACAAAAGGAATATGCATCTCCCGCAAGGCTTGGGAACTAAGGGTCATAGCGCGGACAGTTGCTTGCTCGCTGACTACGTGAGGGCAAGAAACAAAATGGGTGCCGTATCTAAAATGGAACCCGAGGGTTCAGAAGAAGAAACGCGTAAATAAGGTGAAGCCTTCCAAGTAGTGTAGCGAAAACGCGTACACTTACTAAACTCGTTATTTACGGTTCATAGATACCAAACTTGCCCATATTCGACCATGCCCAGAACATCATAACGATTCTCACGGAACCTCAGACGCTCCTTTTGCCCTCATGTAGGCAAGAACTAGTCGATGTCGGAATCGATCTCGATGTTCATCAGATCATTCAGATGTTGCTGGAACATTATTCTATCCATTAATGTCTCTTTGGTAGCAGGTGGCCTTCTTATACACGTTGTAGCACAAAGGCCACATAAGGCAGGACCACACTGTACACAAAGACAACACGTGAACAGAAACGTAACAACAACCCCTATGATCATCAGAATCTTCCAACCCCATGTCGACATTAGGCCCCAAAACCATCCTAGAAGCGTCCAATCTCCCTCGTCCACGTGTATGGACTCTGAGATTTTATGCAACTTTGAGATGGCTTGGTAAACGGTTGGAGCGTTATCAGGTATGAAAATGCAGCAGCTCGAATGGATCACCTTGCACACACCACCTCTATCTGCTAGTACAACGTCTAGAACCATACGGTTCTGTAGCGTCATAAGTCTATCCGCCTGAAGCTCTGCTGTCAGGTTACCAAGGGCACTTGCAGTTATGTTAGCGGTCGATTCCACCACACGAGTCAGCTGTCTCAAGTTCCTACTATTAACCATAGGACCCCAAAACGGTAGGAAACCCTTAAAGAAGTCTCCTGCCTCTTGACCAGCAGTATCCTCTCTACTAATAACGCCTCTCACAACTCTAGTCTTGTGATAGTCTGAGGCGACGGTAAAAGTCGGAGGTAAAATATTCACGATATAACATGTGCCCGAGAAGTCATGGGGCAACCATGTGTATGCGCGGTCATAACACACAAAGTAGGTACCCTTGGCAGTCAGAAAGACAGGGGAAGAGAGCATCGGTAAGACGTACGTGTCAACACAAGCGCTCTTCCCAAGCTGAGCTCTCGGATTTCGACCATGACCTTGCAGACAGAAACGACCCAAGTGAGGTACGATCCAGATCGGAGACGAGCTTTTAAGCTGTCTATCACCCACTGATACACTATACTCAGCGTCACTAAGATCCTTATATGCTCGTACTTCCTCCTCTGGGATAAGCGATACGTCAAAAATATCTCTATCTAAATCAGTAATAGCTATCACCAAAGACTTGTGGTACGGGCCAGGACCAAAACCTGCTGAGCGTGGCTCTCGATGGGGGTAGGAATCTAAGGCACTGCGAAACATACTTTGGAATGCTCGAGTTGACCCCTGGGGACTATAAGGAAGAACTAAATACGGAATACCCTTATCCATGGTATGTGGCATTAACCCACACACCCAACAATTAGTGGTATTCACCACCAACTGATGCTGATGTAGGAGTTGAACAAAGGAATTGTTCATAAATTCCGCACGTCTAACCTGTTCATGTTGGGGTAGGAGATGGAAAGAATGTGGAGAAATAGTGGGAACAAAATTTAGATCACGAGAAGGAGAGGTAGGTGAAATGGTATCCAATAGTAACTGACTCCCAAATTACACTCCACCCACCAATAGCATAGAAACAGTTAGAAATAATATAAAAACTTGCAACAGGAAATTTTTTGTTCGGACCATCTTATGCAATTTAGATCTTTGCACCGTTACTCTCTCTATTTCCGACAGCTTAGAAAACCCCATCTTCTAAAAAGAAAAACACGTCCGTGACGTTCTTGACGCACTTTGTTCTGAGTAGCGATTATCAATTTCCAGGAGTTCCCAGAAACCGACAAAGGAATCGACCTAGTGTCAGAAACCTGCTAAACAGAAGAAAGTACCCGCACGGCCCTACGGTCAACCCAGATGGAAGGTTCTAACTGCTTGAGCATTCAGTTTAATATCAGTCTTCTAGCTGTACTGGAAAAGAAAATACACATATAACATAAAATGTCCACAATGTTGATGGCAACAGTAAGGTGATACTGCTAATTAAAAAAAAATAAAAAATGAAACTTTATTAGTCCTTATTGCGCGGTCGAAGAAAATATCGACTTCTTCCTGGTTGAGTCTGCTCTTCAAACAAGGGTTCAAATGGCAAAGCAGGATTCGAGTGTTCAGGTAATAGTTCAGAACTCGAACTCTCCAATGTTGCTGACGAAGGTCTTGTCTTAAATGATTCGACAGAAATGTCTGATCGGACTGTATCGTTTTCTACAGGCTGAGCATCACTAAATGGCATAAAGCCCGGGACCGTACTGGTCTCTGTCGAGGCGACTCCTTTCTTGATCCATGCATCTGCTGGCAAAGGAAACGGAACTTTCTTGGTGTGGGTGGCATGCACCCAATGCTTTCTGCCTTCCAGTCGAACCGCCGTCCTTGTTGCCAGTAACACCTGGTGGGGACCCACGAACCTTGGCTCAAGATTTCGTTTTCGTCCAAAATTTCGGGTAAGCACCCAGTCACCTGGTTGGAGCCGATGACCAGGTCCCTCAGTTTGTGCCGGTAAAGCTTCAAAGACCTGTTGATGAATCAAACTCAATTTAGCAGTCAGATCATAAAGATAGTCAATCAACATTGGATATTCAATTCTGTTAAACTCCTTAGGCCTCGGAACTCCCCAAATATTCGCAGGACAGCCGAACACAATCTCATATGGGCTAAGCCCTACTCGAGAGTGCACGGTTGCCCTGGTCGATAAGAGAGCTAAAGGCAAAACATCCGGCCACAATAAACCAGTCGTTGCCTGGATTTTGGCATGTTTCAGTTTCAGGGTGCCATTATATCCTTCCACCAAACCAGCCGACTGAGGATGATTAGCGCTATGAAATTTTTGGACTATGCCTAGGCCACGACACACACTCTTCATCACACTTCCCACAAACTCACTTCCGTTATCTGACCATACAATCCGTGGCATTCCATACCTAGGGAAATATTCCTTGAGCAGGATTTTTGCTGTTGACAGGGCAGTATTATCCTTAAGAGGGTAGGCCTCAACCCATCTGGAGAACGCACAAACCACAACTAGAACATATTTCAGATTATTGCATCTCTCCATATGGATGAAATCCAATTGGATAACTTCAAAGGGACATGTAGGGGGAGCAAAGTGACCAGGTGGAGTGGGGGTGCCCTTACCAGGATTATACATCAAACATACCATACAGTTCTTAACCACTCTCTCCGCACACTTAGTAATCCCATCATTCTTCCATACAGGAGACAACAACTTGCATATGCCTTTCGCGCTAATATGTGTCGTGCCGTGGGCCATTGTAACAACAGCAAGCACATATGCGTCCGGTAACATCCATCTCTGTTTTTCTGACAAGTCAACCCAACATCCATTCCCGTCTAACTTCCCCGTGCTTTCTTTCCACTTAGTCTTTTCCATCTCAGTGGCCTCGATCTGTATTTCCTTCACACTTTCAATTGTGTCTTCACACATGCTAGTCTCCGCTGGCCATCTCACTGAGCTCGTAACATACATTCGATTTGTCAGATCTCTGGCTGTCTCCTTAGCAGTCTCATCCGCAAATGCATTACCACGGCCCACATCATCTGTCACTTTCCGATGCGCACTACATTTAATTATGGCCACCTGCTTAGGCAATGTAAGTGCATCCAAAAGGTCGTTCACGAGCTGTCCGTGTTGGATCTTCGTGCCATGCAACGTGAAAAATCCTCTTTCTCTCCACAATCGACCAAAACTATGCGCTACGCCAAATGCATACTGACTGTCGGTGAACACATTCACTCGCTTTCCTCTGGACAACACACACGCTCTTGTCAGTGCAATTAATTCAGCCGCCTGGGCCGAATTCTGACTCAATCTCGCAGATTCCACAACCGTACTCAATGTCACTATAGCATACGCGGTTGTCACATCACCATTCGGCAATTTAAAACATGAACCATCAACATACAAAGTACCATCGGGATCTACCAATGGAGTATTTTTCAGGTCAATACGACCCTTCGTCTCTTCTTCAGTTCTTGAATAGCAATCATGTGGTACTGTATCACCTGATTCCATGCCGATCGGCAACAATGTTGCAGGGTTCAACACATTGCAACGTTTTATCCGTATATGACTCGCCAAAAGGGTTAACTCATACCCAGACAACCTTGCACTCGTCAAGTGTTGAGTTTTTGTTCGATTCAAGAGAGTGTCAACTGCATGCGGAACCATCACCGTAAGCACATTATCCATGACCAGACCTGCGGACTGTCGAATGGACACCGCAGCTGCCGCTGTTGCTCTTAAACAACTCGGCAATGCTCTAGCTACTGGGTCTAAGGTCGAAGAAAAGTATGCACATGGACGCTGTTTGTCACCAAATTGTTGCGTCAAGACACTCAACGCACAACCATCCCTCTCGTGAACGTATAGTGTAAACGGCTTACTGTAGTCAGGGGTACCTAACACAGGAGCCGAACACAATGCATCACGTAATTCAGAAAAACTTTTCTGACACTCTTCAGTCCAAGGCAAAGGAGTCGGAACATCCTTGCACGTAAGAGCTAACAATGGTTTCGCCAATAATGAAAAATTCGGAATCCATTGTCTGCAGTATGATGTAATACCTAGAAAGGCACGTACATCTCTCTGAGTTCTTGGCACAGTCATTCGGGCAATCGCTGCGATTCTTTCTGGGGTCAACCTTCTCCCTTCTTTTGACAATAAGTGACCTAAGTAGGTTACTTCTTGACAACAATATTGCAGCTTAGAAGGTGACACCTTGTGATGTAAGTCACATAAATGCCGCAACAACGATACTGTAGCAGTTCTACAAATATCCTCGGTATCGGCTGCCACCAACAAGTCGCCAACGTATTGAATCAAAGCCGCACCCGTCGGTAACACAAACGCATCAAGTTGACTTTTAAGGGCTTGACTGTAAATCGATGGACTTTCACAGTAGCCTTGAGGTGCGCGTTTAAACCTAAAACTTCGACCTCCTAATGAAAAAACGAATAGATCTCTGCTTTTCTCAGCGATCGGAATACTAAAGAAAGCGTTCTTTAGGTCGGTCACCGTGAACCAGGAGGCAGAAGCTGGAATCAGGGTCAACAAGGCTGTGATGTCAGGCACCACAGGAAACTGTGGGATCACTATTTTATTTACCTCTCTTAAATCAATTACAAAACGATACACAGGAGGTTTCGTTGGATCGGTTCATTTCAAAATGGGTAACACAGGACTATTACACACATTTCCCCGAGTTTCTTCGATGACATCTTTTTCGATCAGGTCATAAATGATCGCTAATAGCGCTCGCTCACCATCAAGAGAGATACGATACTGAGGTATACGTGGTAATCGAACATTCGTTTTCAACTGGACCACATAGGGTGGAATGTTTAACAGGCCCACATCATTGGGACCTGTTGCCCATAAAGACGCAGGAAGAGAACTCAATTCCGGTGGGAACTTGTCCATTGATAGGTACATAGGAGAGATAACCCTCTGACCTAACGTAAGCTCCACTCCTTCAGGAGAGCAATACAAAGTCGCATATAACCGTTTTAACAAATCCAGACCCAAAAGATTCTCACCACACCCAGTGGATAGAATCAATGGAGCCTCCAGCTCACGAGGACCAATCGCAAGGGACAAAGGGCTAGAGACAGGATTGCTAACAGGGGCGCCAGAGAATCCAATGGAAACATTCGTTAAGCAAGACAAAGGTGCGCCAGGGAGTTTGGAATGCATGATGGAACTTTTTGCTGCACCAGTGTCCAACAGAAAAGGCTCAACTACGCCAGATGTGGCAACCGCGACGTAAGGCCCTCTCTGATCAACCGGAACTGACACTACTCCCTCCCTTTGTCGATGGCTGTCCTAGTAACGGTCGTCTGCAACAATCACATGCTCAACATAATAATCGACCACATGGTACTGTGCAGATTTATCGGACCCCGCATTTCGCTGGTCGAAACAATTATTCGCGTCCAATGAAACAGTAGAGCGCTCATGATTTTGAACGAAACCTCGACCTCTACCTCGAGAGGCCTGTTGAGGACCACCACGACCTCCCCGAGCCGAAACATTATTATAACGATCACGTAAAGCGGGACAATCAAATTTTATATGGCCCTCCCTCCTACAATATGCACACTGATTATACCCAAGCGTAGATCTAAAGTCAGAGGAGTCAAAGCGCGACTGCATCCTAGTGAACTGGGCTCGTGGTCGATACTGCTGTTGTAAATCATTTTGATTTGAACGTGGAGGATATGCCTGCTGCAACAAAACCTTTGTTTTGAGCTCCTTCGTTTTCTTGTCTGAACGATCACTTTCTTCCTTTTCCCTATTCTCATAATATTGAGCCGTCGCTAATATCTGTGCAGTGGTTGAAACAGCCCATGCACTTTCCGAATTTTTCAATTTGTTGCATAGCTCTGGCAACAAATTTAACACAAACTTATCAACAAACAACCGCTGGCCTCCTTCGGTGCTCATGTCCTGACCACTATGATCGACAAATGCCTCCTCGAATCTAGTAAAGAAATCGGAGACACTCTCGTCTTTCTTTTGCTTGCAAGCCGATAATTTATCCCAATTCACCCTCATCGCTGGCATGAGTGTTTTCATAAGTGTAATGATTTTCCGGGGTAGATCCAAAATTAACTGCTCAGGCTTAGCCCCACCAACTTGTAGTCCATCAGCCGCTATTAGTGCAGGCCAATCACCGCCTAACTCATTCACATGATTCGTTTGGCGAATTTTCGCCCAAATCGGTTGCGGTACGACATTACCAAACATCATGTTGATGTCAGCGAGGTTCATAATAGTAGCTTCTACCAATTGGGACAACTCCTTATAATAACCCGCCGGATTCTTACGCGGATCAGGCAAAGATTGTTTCACCTGCAAGACTTCTGATCGCTTCCATGGGAGGTGTATCCAAACACGTTGGAAATGTGGCAAAACTGGGGGATTGGCAGCAGGAGCACCTGGCATCCATACTGGCGGAACCTCTCTCATAGGATATTGACCAGAGTTCGTTTTCGTATTATCGGTGTCATCATCAAATGACACACGAGAAGGCACTGTGGATCTAAAGGCTAACAATCGCTCTAATGCTCGTCGTACATTTCCACCCACAATCATACCGTTCGAAAACTGACTCTGGAGTTCCGTCATCTCAGGCGGTACATTATCCAAGTCATCATTATACCATTCTTCTCTCAAAAAGTTACACATTTCTTCAAACATGAATCTCTGAGTGGGCTCATTAAACTGAGAGAATGTATCAAAAACCATGCGCGGAGGGTAGTTAGCAGGGTGTCTTATCCATCTACGCGCCATAGTTACCAACGTGGCACTCTCCCTTCCACCAGGGATTTGACTTCGTCTCTGGGGAGTTTCAGAGACATCGGATCGAAATAGCGATCCAGAAAGTGGGGAGTAAAGGGTAGCAACAGTATTAGGGATACGATTACGAACAGAAGGAGAAAGAAGAACAGGAGCAACAACATTAGGAGTGAACGTAGGGACAGCAGAGGTAGCCAGGACAGTTGAGGTAACAGGAACAATGGACTGAGGAGGTACAGGCAAAGGAGCAGTAGGAATAGGAGCAGGTGGTGGGACAAACGCAGGACCAACAACAGGCCGACCAGCAGCCGCTGGAACAACAGGAGGAACTACAGGAGGAATTACAGGGGCTGTAGCACCCTGTGCATAAGGAGGTGGTGATTTCAATAAATAGGCTAATAAGGGATCCTCCTTCACATCTTCTTCCTTTTTAACATGATTAGATGATAAAAACCGGATAACATTTATCTACCTGCATGTGATGCAGTCTAGTAGAAACTTCTATCTCTTTTTCTGCTTTATCTCGCTGATATTGTTCTGCACCTTGCATCATCGTAATGATACCTTCTTTTTTATTTTTCTTAAGCTGTTTGATTTCTTTCTGCTTGGCCTCTTTACGCCATAACCGAAAGGAATCAAACATAGCAGGCCTAGCTTTCTTTTAAACAATTTAGCTTCAAGATTATCTAAAATCGTAATTTCAAAACTTCCATGCGGTGGCCAACTAAGGTCACCATCGTTTTTCGTATAACGAACCCAATATTCATTATATATAATAGGGCCTACACCATGTCAACTATAGAGCTCATAAATTGGAGTTCCAACTGGAGGTATAGTACACGAGTCCTCCAACCGGGAATCAGTGTTATAACATTTAAACCCTTCGACGCTCATGACGAGCTGGGCTCGTCATGGCGTAGCCTCCTCGCACGCTCATGACGAGCCCAGCTCGTCACGTAAAGTGCGCTTTTTAAAAACCCAGCGTACGGGCGGAATTCCGCCCGCACGCATGCGGTTAAAGAAACCAAAGAAACCACTACGGCTAGGCATCTTGCTCACTAACCAAGTATCAAACTTCAAGGGTTATCGAAGCGCTAAATCTTCGTGAAAGACAAAACCCTCGGTTTTTGGCAATTGCAACTGTCAAATAACAACTAAGACCAACAACTAAGCACCACAAATGCAATGGAACCATGCAAAACAACTAAGCTTCAACAACAACCAAGGATACTGGGAGCGACCCACAAATACTTAACTGAGAGTACAATGGCGTCACCAGGAAGGCCCGTTTATCGTCTCGCCGTACAAAGGACTACGCCAGGCGCCAAAACAGGTCGACAGTCAGGGCATCGGTCCGTCGCAGCCGTCAGGAGGCGGGAATCTTCGCGGGAAAAATCTTCGGACCACTTATTTCGACAACAGGATCGATGAAGCGGGGTGCACCTTCCCTCGGAGATTTCACACAAAGTTCCTCACAATCGTCAGGCTTTGGACCGGTACCGCTGATGTCGCCCCACGTTGGGCGCCAACTGAAGGACTGGACTTTTCCTAAGGTCCAGCGGTGCCAGGGAACAACACCTGAAACCTTCGTGGGATACCTGTTTCAGCGCACAAATGACAGAGACACGGGACACTTCCTTCGGCGTCAAAGATCAGCGTTTATTACTGCAGGGAGGCAAAAGTCACAAGAAGTACAACAGAGTGTAAGTTCTGAGAGTCTGCTTCAAATTGCAAATGTGGATCGCTCCTTTTATACACATTTTCGTCATTGCACAACACACGGACAAAAGGTTACAACCCAGTTCCCACAGTAAACTTCAAAAGGACTTCTTTCATGTTTTCAGAACCCCGGAACATAATTTCAGTAACATTGCCGGTTCCCAACTGTAAAAGCACATCTTCTCACCATTAGCCACATTCCACTCTAGTTGTAAACGAACGAAAGAAAGAGACAGGAACAGCTGCAAGGAAGACAGACAACAGTAAAGAAAAGAGTGTGAGGGTAATATCGGAAGCATGATCACAGGATCAAGGGATTCGATCCTAACACATGCGCGGCTGAAACAATAGACCGGCACGGCAAGATTACCCTCAAGCGGAGCCATCTGCCTTTGCAGTGTCATCCCCTCGTCATAAAAGACGCACAAAAGGAATATGCATCTCCCGCAAGGCTTGGGAACTAAGGGTCATAGCGCGGACAGTTGCCTGCTCGCTGACTACGTGAGGGCAAGAAACAAAATGGGTGTCGTATCTAAAATGGAACCCGAGGGTTCAGTAGAAGAAACGCGTAAATAAGGTGAACCCTTCCAAGTAGTGTAGCGAAAACGCGTACACTTACTAAACTCGTTATTTACGGTTCATAGATACCAAACTTGCCCATATTCGACCATGCCCAGAACATCATAACGATTCTCACGGAACCTCACTCGAGCTCTTGGCGCGCCCGGACAATCTGAGGAGATTTTTTTTTCCCGCGAGGGAGGGAGTTAATGACACAGCCACGGACCCCGCTGCACGCAGGGAAGAAAACAGGAAGCCAGGCAACCTTTGTTGGGACGGGGGGCGGGGCCAGACAAATACAGGAAACAGACGGGAGTCTACCCCGCGCTCCTGTGCCCGCCGGAAGATTTGCGTGACTGCGTCTCAGCGCGGCACCCGCCTGTTGCCCAGAATGACCGGATGGCTGCCGAGGGACACGAACGAAGAACATGGTGAGTGGGGCGGGTCTGGTGGGGCGGCGGGTGTCTTTGTGCGCTTGTGTGTGTGCTGTGTGTGTGTGCGCGCGCATGTGTGTGTATGCGACGGCGGGGGTGGGTTCTCTGTATGTATGTATGGGTGCATGCGTGCATGGGCGCTTGTGTCTGTGTATGCGGCTGTGTATGCAGTGTGTGTATGCGACGGCGGGGATAGGTTCTCTGGATGTATGGGTGCGTGCATGGGCGCTTGTGTGTCTCTCTGTATGCGCGTGCGTGTGTGGTGTTGGAGCTTCCGAGGCAGAAGATAGGCACGGCGCCGTGCGCGCCCACGAGGTGCAATCTGCGCTCGTGCATATTTCTTGTCCACATTCGCAAATACGGGCAACATTAGTTGTCTTGCTGACAGCTTTCAATGCTTTCGCATTGAAAGCTAGGTCAGCTCGACCTAAAAATGGGACATGTGCTTGGAGACACCTCTATCGGAGGAAGAATGGTGTGCAGCTGGCACGATTACGGGTATATTACCACCAAATGGGAACCTAAAACTTATACATATTAGACACTTGCATCAGACGTACCACACGCCCCAAAGACTACACAAATATGGGCTACGTGCAGACTCGAGATGCCACAGGTGCGGGATGGACGACGCAAATTTCATACACATGGCATGATATTGTGGGGAGCTAGCCCAGTTTTGGCTGGAGGTGACAGAGATGCTGAGCAAGATGGTGGGAATAGAGATTAATTGCAATATGCGGACGTGTCTCCTAAACATACTACAGAATGTTAAAGCGAGAAAACGTAAATTTTGTGTACTAGCACTACTACTAGCTAAACGAATTGTAGCAATATGTTGGGGGGGTAAGAAAACGCCACGAACAAAGCAATGGGTAAGCGATATGATATATTGCAAGGACAATCTCAAGTTGTATGAAGAAGAATTGCCGCTACGAGCCAGACCTAAGGACTACTGGCACTATTTAGTAGATTATCTGTCAGGAGCAGAAGAACAGTCGGAGTGAAGACTGCTGTACTGTATGTTGGACAAGGCGTGATAGGTCTAAAATGCACTGTTCTAGTGGATAAGGAGTGTAGTAATGCAGTTCGTTTGTATGTGGCATGACTGCCAAGTGTTGGTCATTTATGTTCTATGTTATTTCTCATGAAATACCAATAAATAAAAATTAAAATAAATAAATAAATAAAGAAATAATTCACATCCCACTACAGAGCCCGCATACGCCACCTGGCGTGTCTTACTAACAGGATGCAGGAGGCCATGAGACCCAACAGCCTCAGAGTCAACCTCACCGAAATCCAGGATAGAGGCTGAAATATCGGAATCATAACCTGAATATCCTGAACTCGCTGCTTGGGAGAATAAGCACAAAACTGCACTGTGTCCAGAACAGCTCTGATGAAAGGGAGCATCTGAGAAGCACGTTTATAGAGAACCCCAGCGAATGCAGGAGGTGCGCCGAAGTCTGAAGGAGGGAAACAACTGCCTGGGGCGAAGACACCTTCAACAGCCAGTCGTCGAGGTAGGGGAAGACTGACATCCCTAACCTATGCATATGATCTGCAACCACCGCCAACACCTTGGTGAACACCTGAGGGGCACTGGTAAGATCAAAGGGGAGAACAGTAAACTGAAAGTGCTTGTGGCCTACCTTGTACCGCAGGTAACGCCTGTGGCCCAGCAGGATGGGGATATGAAAATACGCATGGGGCAGGTCTAACGCCACCATCCAGTCTCCGTGGTCTAGGGCAGACAAGACCTGAGTCAAAGTGAGCATTCTGAATTTCTCCTTTTTGAGGAAGAGATTGACGGTCCGAAGATGCAAAATGGGCCGAAGCCCCTTATTCTTCTTCGGATCAGAAAGTAGTGGGAATAACAGCCACTTCTGTAGCTGGGACCCTTTCTATAGCTCCTTTGGCCAAAAGAGCTAAACCTTCCTCTTGGAGCAACTTCAAATGATCCTCCGCCAGCTGTTCCTGGCTTGGCAGAATAGACAGAGGAAAAGAAAGGAAAGGAGAAGAATAGCCCTCCTGGACGATCTGCAAGACCCACTTGTCTGTTATAGATCTCCAGCAGGGGAGATAATGACAAATTCTCCCAAGCACTAGAGTAGATGTACCTGCAGAATCAGCCTAGGAGTGCTCGGAGGCTCCGGCTGCCGGGGTGGTGTGGTAGACGACTTCTGGCCTCCATTCTGAGGACGGAATGTACTACGTCCACGCACGGCTTGGGTAGTCTGAGCAGGATGGTGGCTAGGATAGGGCTGACGCAGCTAGATACCCCTTCTGTTGCCACAAAAGGGGCGAAAGGAAGACTGGCCACAAGGAGTGGAGGAGAGGCCCAAGGATCTGGCTGTAGCTCGAGAGTCCTTGAACCTGACCAGGGCTGAGTCTGCCTTTTCCCCAAAAAGACGGATTCCATCAAAGGGCATGTCCATCAAATTGGCTTGTACATCCCTCGAGAAGCCAGTTGTTCTAAGCCAGACGTGGCGTCTCAAGGTCACCATAGTTAAAATCGGACTGGCTAGCAAATCGTTCGCATCTAATCCACACATGGCGAATTTTGCTGCATCTCTCCCGTCTTTGACAGCTTGGGAGAGCACAGCCCAGACCTCCTTCGTGACTTGTGGCAGCACCTGTGCAACCGTCTCCCAAATTAGAGTGGGAGAAACGGCCCAATAAGCATGCGCTATTCACCAACCGCAATGCCAGAGTGGATGAAGAAAACATCTTCTTCCCAAATGAGTCCAGTCTCTTGCAATCCCTATTCGGAGGGGCGGAAGGGATTGCCCCATGGGACGTACAGGCCTGCACCACCAAACGTCCTGTGGTAGGGTGTTGGCTGAGGAACTTTGGGTCGCCCGGAGCTGGGCGATGGCGCTGTGCAATCATCCTATTCACAGGAGCCCCTGTGCTAAGCTTGGACCATGTTCCTAGAAGGACGTCCGTAAGTGCCTCATTAAAGGGCAATATGGGTTCTGAAGCACTTCGGTCAAGAGATTAGTCCTGACCTGCACTGGAGGCAGCTCCAGTCCTAGGACCTCAGCTGCCCTCTTAACCACCAAGGCATAGGATGCCACCTCTTCCGTAGCCACTATAGGCTGAGAGAAGGCTGAGAGAGCATGCCAGTGTCTTAACCAGACCACTGGCTTCCCCAAGTTCCCCACACCAGTCCATTGTCTCCTCAGAGACATCCTGGTTCTCAAGAGGGTCTCCGACTTCTCTCATTCCTCTACTGAGCCCAGCATGTCCACAAAGTGCTCACGCGACAACTTAGAACCCCTGGGTTCTGTTGACGTCAGCGCTCCTTACCTCTCTCGACGAATATCAACACTATTTTCCACACATTGTGTCACGTGATTTTAGTGAAACAAGAAAAAATACTTGATATATTTTCTCATTTTAACAGTCAGTGCATTTATGTTAATAAACATAAGGCAATAAAACATTATTCTTTCTAATTCTGGAATAATCCTAATAAAATTACAAAGTGCATGATTAAAAATAATTCAATAAACAATTGTGGTTTGAATACCCATTCTTGTCATGTGCAAATAGCAGAAATCTAAATATTAGGTACAAAGAAATAAATATTAGCATATCATTGTTGCCAACATCACATTGTCAAATAACTGTATATACATATTTAACTATTACTGCTTCATAATAAACATGGTATTACATGCAATAATCGTTGCAAAAACAACTCTATTGTCAGGATTGCTATTTTATTTATGTTCACATACCAAACCATGGTATCTATTCAAGCTTCCCTTGTAAATTGCTTATGACCCACTGTTTAAGTTCATTATGGACACTTTCCATCGGTAGCTGCTAATCTATATGGTAGCACCGAATGAGAATATATATAGTGCTTCAAAATGCATTTTAAAGTGTATTTGTGCATCAAAACAAAAAATGGCACAGTTAAATAAATTGCGACTGTGAAAATTTGAAAACAAATCCTTTTTTTCTAAAATTTAAATTCTATGAGCATTTGGAAGTTCTTCTGCTGATTGTATCGTATACTGCCATATGCAAAATTGCTGATGGAATAAATTCCCTAATAACTACGACTTTCCTGATTTGAGTGAGGGTGTAGTATTCCTATTACAATGAGTAGCCTTGTAAAAACTTCTACGTTCTGACTGGAGTGGATTCAGATAACCAATCAATCTCACAGGATAGAATCCTATGGGGATCATAAAGTAAATAAGGAAGTATAAATATGAGTGTGATAAAATCTATAAATATATGTATATGAGTTGAAGATTCAGTGCTAATAAATAGACATTTATAAATATAACTGAAAGATGGTAATGAGTTGCTAAAATCATGTTGTGTTAATTTCATGAATAACCATCAAAAATATAATATGTAAAATGTTCTATTTTTAAAAAAATACAAATATTCATAAAAAATCCCCAGAATTCTAGAAACATTTCCCTTATAAAAAGGTATACAATTCTTCCCCATTGTTAAGTCCATCGGGAGTGTGGGTATCTAATTCAAGTATGAATTTCGCCTCCAATTGTCTAAGGACTTTTTCCCTGTTACCTCCCCTTCTTATTGGCGGAACTGCAGCTTTGACGAACTATTTAAGACTTTCAAATTATGTTCTGTGTACTGCCCTAAAATGTCTAGCCACTGGGTATGTCATGTCCGAGTTGACTATTGCTCTTGGGTGCTGCAAAATGTGTATATGTACCTGAAGCTTGGTGCTGCCTACGTTTTGCAATCGGCAAGTGCAGCTCAATACGTAGACAGAAAATTCAGTACGGCAGCTATATCTGCCATTGATTTTGTTTGATGATGCGCCATAAACGGTGGTGTATTGTGAGGTATTTGCTCCGAATTTACATGCTCTGCATGTGTTACACTTAATAAAACCATTACGTGGTGCTAGCCACATCGAACTGGGCTGAATAACATTAGTTGCCAACTCTGGACTGGATTTGATTAAGGCATTGTACATGGTTTTTGATTTCCTAAAAGTCAAAGCTGGAGGGGTCGGGAATAACTGATTCAATACTATATCAGTTTGTACTATGGGCCAATGATTATTTATGATGGTCCTAATTTTCTTATGTTGGCCACTGTACATCGTTATAAATCTCATTGAGGTATTTTCTAGATGTTCATTGGTGAAATTACCCTTTCTCTTCTTGCCTGAGGTGTTAAAACAGGTTAACTATTCCTCCCTGGATTTAGTTCTGACTTTGGTCAGATCTGTATTGATGACCCAATCACTATAACCCCTGGCTAAGAACCTGAGCTTACTTTCTTTAATACAGTCTTCAAACAACTGGTCAGTGCTACAGATTCTCCGCAGCCTTAAAAATTCCCCATATGGGATACTTCTTATCAGATGAGTGGGGTGAAAATGAAGCGTTGAGTTTCCAGCTGTGCTCTTTCTATGCAATGTAGTCTCAATACCACTTTCTCCAATACATACATGTACATCCAGAAAATCTAAGGATTTGTTGTTGATTTCTGCATTAAACTGAAGATTAAGATTATTGATATTACGTTTTTGAATAAAATCTCCGACCAAAGCCTCAGGTCCTTTCCAAATGAAGAATATCTAGTCTATAAAGCTAATCCATCCTATGATGCACTCCTTCCATATATTTCTGTGTTCCACCCTGAAAATCTGCTCCTCCCACCAGCCCACGTGTAAACAAGCGTAGCTGGGGGAGAAGCAGGCTCCCATGGCGACTGATTTGGTGATAAACGTCCTTATTAAAAAGGAAGTAGTTATTATGGAGACATAGCAATATCATTTCTAAAATCATTTTGCCATGTTGGTAGAGATCCATAGGTCTGCTTCCTAGAAAGAACTTTACTGCATTTATAGCATCAATGTGATTGATACTAGTGTATAAAGCACACACATCAAGGGATACCTGTAGATATTCAGATGACCATGAAATGTCTTTGAGTTTCTCAAGAAAATAGGTAGTGTCTTTAATATTTGATGGCAGGGCAACCTACCTATACATATTCTGAGATTTTTTCTATGACTCCTCTAGCGTTGATTATGGGTCTCCCCGGTACAGGCTCTTATGTATTTTTGGTATAAAATACATTACGGGAGTTATTGGAAACTCAGTTCGCAAGTAGTTGAATTCGTTGTTGGTGACCAAGTTGTCTCGTTTCCATTTGTATAATTGTTTGAGACACAGGGCATTCAGTGTTGATAGTTGTTGTGCTTTGGATTTTGCATAGCATTGGATATCTGTTAGATGTTTTTCCGCCTCTAACATATAGTCTTCTCTGGGCCACAAGACTATATTGCCCCCTTTATCTGATTGCTTGATAATCACCTCATTGTGTTCCTGCATTTTTTTGATTAAGTCCTGATTTTTTTTAACTTGAAATTCGTGCCATTTCTTGCAAGGCTAAGTTTCTTGATTTCTTCAATGATGTTATCTTGATAGATATCTATTGCATCACGCAGCATGATTGGAACAAAGGTTGATTTTGGCTAAAAGGGGGATTGAGTTCTACCAAATACACTAGCGCCCATTTCTGAAATCAACTCTTTCGTGGAGCCTGCGGAATCTTACTGATTAGTGTTTGTTAAATCGCCCATGATCAAAAGAGTGGGAATATCTGATGTTAAAAGATTGGAAACTGGCTCTCCATTGGCGGAATCTGGGTATTCTGCACTTTTTAAAAAGTTTTTTTTAGCAAAGTACTTTTAAAATTTTATTTACGGATGAACTTTTAAATGTCTACTCGTGTTTGGACGTAGATTAGACTGCTTTCCGGGCAGAATGATAACCCTAATGCCAGTAATTGGGTTTCCGCCTGGTTTAATTAAATCGAAGATAAGTTCACCACTGTATTGGGATTGGACTCTATTTTTTGCTCTATTTCTTTTTTTAGTTGCTGCCTGTTTCTTACATTGCCAGACTTTCCTTCTGGCTTTTTTAGTTGCTGCCCGTTTCTTACATTGCCTGACTTTCCTTCTTTTGTTGTGTCTTGTTGCAGATTCTGACCGGGCTTTTGTGGTCTTAGCGTTTGACGCCGCGCCCGCTGCACAAAATCCAGTTCTTCTCCTGGGGTTAGGGTACCCATGTCTTCTCTTCTTCGGGATATAACAATACCACTACCAACTGAATCAACTTCGCTGATGGTTGAGTTAGATTTGGACATGGATTCAACTTCTGGATCTTGACTGATGATGCCTTATGCCCCACTTGACGTGCCGAAAGGAGTTAATTTCTTTTTTAAGCCCTCATATTTTTTTGAGAATGTAAAAATGTGTCCGGTTTGGTAGTCCTTTTTGTCCCGTGCGTACTTATATGCTTTTCTCGTTTTTATAATATCTTCCTGTTTCTTTAAACGTACATCAATCTCAGATCTGGTATTGTCAATCAATTCCTTGAATTGTAGTTTGGCCAAACTATCATTGATTGCTTGGATGTAATTTATTTTTGAATTCCGGTCTATTCTGGCATATTTGATTAGTACATGGACCATTCGCATGGCTACCTCCAGATTACTGCTGGCCCATTCCTTCAACATTTCGGGATTTGGGTTCTCAAAACTTGGGGCAAGCAGAATCTGCAATCCACGTGGCACCCTGTTCACCTCTGCATATTTCTTCAGTGATTTCTGTTCCCACCACTTGGTCATTTCTGACCTCATTAATTTCTTCAATTTCTTTAGAAGTGTCCGTACTTCACCCTCAGGTTCAACATTCATTGTCATTTTCATCCGTCCATTGCTTTGGACTATCGGTAGATTTTCAAACAAATCAGCAGCTGCTGCTTCCTTTCTTATTGTCTCGTCAGCCATGCCGCAAGCTTGTTATTGCTTATTTGTTTATATACACGAAAAGTAAACTCTCAAACAAACAGACAAGTCCTGTTGGCTAAGGAGTTCAAGGGGAGGTCCGTTGACAGTCTCACGGAGCCCCGGTTACTGTCCTTACTTAATTACCCCCTATTTTCTCCGCCAACCGTCCGTTTGCCCGAACACCTTCCTACCTGCATATACCTAGTATAATGGCTGCAACTGCTACGGCTTACCAGCCGGTGTTAGCCAGGAATTGTCAATCTTCCGACGGGCGTCTCCCGGTTCCTCTGGCTGGATCTGCCGACAGCTGCATTTGCCAAAAACACTTCTGGGTACAAGGGGTCGACAGTACGAATTCCTTCCGGAAAGAAGCATACAGTGTTTAGACTGGAATTGGTTGACCCTGCGAGGGAGGGGGTCCGTGTATTCGGGCACAGCCTGTTCCCGAAATAATGCTGTATTGCACCAGAGTTCCCACGACTCGCTCCACAGTCGAACAAATGGGACACGGACACCAGGTTAGTGCGTGGTTTCCTTTTCTTTTATTTTAAAAGCTGACGCTTCAGCATGGTGGATGACGCGTTTCGCTTGCTCACATGACGAGACTCTCGTCTCCCTCAGTTTATCAACACTATTTTCCACACATTTTGTCACATGATTTCAGTGAAACAAGAAGTAATACTTGATATATTTTCTCATTTCAACAGTCAGTGCATTTCTGTTAATAAATATAAGACAGCGAAAAAATTATTCTTATTAATGCTGGATCAATCCTAATAAAATTACAAAGTGCAAAGCGCATGATTAAAAATCATATATATGTAATATGTTTAGTAAATGTGTTTTTCTTAATTTTAAGTTATTTGATATTTGGTGTTGTTACATTTTTATGCTTTACATATATACATAAACACATTTTTCCTAGAAGTACATTTAAAAAAGGACAAAATGTAATATGTAAAATATTTTTTTTAAATAATAGTAGTTTATTATATATGTATATATAAAAATACACACATGTATTGATGTGTGTATGTTTATATAAGAGTATATTTATATTTAGTATTAAATGTTACTTAAATTTAATATACTTTATATTATAGTCATGTGTTAAGATATATAAGCTTTACGATTTACTATATAGTTTTATATATACTATATAAAAAAAATATATATATATAAAATCGCACTCACAGATTCTTTCATTTGTTTATTTACAAATGCAAAATGTCGCGACGCGTTTTGGCTTGCGCCTACCTCGGCCACTGTTTGTTTACTGCGGAGGCGCGCCATTTTAACATTTAGTAACACATGCGCAGTTCAAATTTCACCATAAAAGTAAAAAGCAGGTTTACGGAGCCCACAATTAACAATACATATTGGGCGCCATCTTTGACTTGGTTCTTAAAAAGCTCTCAAGGCAGGCCAGATACTTACACTCCTAAAGAAACCTACAGTAGACCCTGATGACCTTGCCAACTACAAGCCCATCATTCACTTATCATTCGCCGGAAAAATCACTGAAAAGCAGTCTATATTCAACACTAACATCATATTAATGCTACACTTTTACTGCCAGTCTGGCTTCAGGGAAGTGGGCGGGACTTTTATGAATAGAGATGAAATACTCATGTTGATGAACTAGGACTACACCTAAGTAACTTTTCTTTTTTTACCACTGGATTCCCTCTGATACTCCGAAAAGATAGCATAGAGTAACAAGCTAATTGAACCTTAAAAGCTTGGTAAGGGCCACACATTTGAAGCCTTAGACAAAATGTTAAGAAGAGAAGTCTTACCCACGAATGTATCCACTTTGGAGTCAGAGTCCAAATAATAGTGCTTTGCAAAGATATACACTGTTGTCCAAGTGGCTCACTTACATCATATGGTAAAGCTGCAGTAGCTGCTTCTCCAGTGGAGTAATGGGTTCTAGGGTGTTAGACCGCATCACTATAGACAAAAGAGCTATTTGACCGTAAGAATCTCTTTAGTCTAGTCCACATGATATCAAAATGCCCTTTTTGACATAATGGTATGTAACAACATCTCTGCTGGAGACGACGGGTTAGAGAAAAATGTACAGCGAAATAATTTGAATAATTTGAAAATCAGAAACCACTTGTGCCAGAAAATAAGGATGTGTTTTTATTGAAAATGTGTTATTATCTAATATTGCATATGTTTCATCTGTACACATAAAAGTTAACTCCCCAAGCCCAAGTAGTACAACTGCCACTAATAAGGCAACGTTCCATTAAAGATGTTGCAAGACTACCTAAGCTTGGGTTCAAGTGGAGACCCCAACAAATTGGAGAATACCACATTCAATTCCAAGGACGGAAACTGGCCTAAACACCTTATTAAGACTCTCCAGGAAATCCGATCTCACTGAACTAGAGAAAAAACATCCCTAAGAAGGAGATATATAGCAGGCAACAGTGATGACAGCCAAATACAATACATGGGAAGAAAAATGTACACTGTACTTTGCCTGATAAAGAAGATAAGGCAAAACTGCTGTAAATGTTTTTTTAATGTGTACATTTTGTGTGACAACTTATTTGTGTGAATTTCTAATTTTCAGGTTGCATGTGGTCCTAACAAGTTAACTGATTATATTTCACTTTACAGAATAAGGAAATATAGCTCAGAAAGGTGTTGAAATAAAATGTAGTCAAGTCATGTTTTCAAGTGAGACACAATTTTTTTAGAATTGACTGCTGTTTTCTTCTCTTCTCGTTTATCCTACTCCCACTTATTCCCCTCCCAATCAATGACCTGCTATCATCTTTTCTGGAAGTAAAATAGCCCTAAGCTACAAGAAAGAAAACTTCCACACCCATGACTATCATAGTCATTATGTATAGTCCAAACTGCAGCCAATCGGGCGATAGCACCCACCACAATGTTCTCCCCAGAGGCTCAGGCTCTCAGATTTTCTCGCACAGGAGTGAACCACACATGATGGCCTAAACCAGCCTCTGAGGGGAAGTGGGTGGGTTGCATGTGAATCTATGAATACACCAATACTGGAGAACCACAGATTACAGGTAAGTAAATGTAAAAGTAATGTAAATGTCATGGTACTTATAGTCACCAGACGGTCACCTTGCTGATACTCATACCGCTGTGGAACCCCTCCTGGCTTTCCCTGTGAAGTGTCCACTCCTGGGCACCCCCAGGGGAAGCCAGGCATCCTTAGCGCTGTTGGGGCCAGTGTGGAGGCTAAGCAAGCTATTGCCCAGAGTTGCAGCGTGGGGCCCGTGATTAGAATAGGCACCGAGGTGAGAATTAACAGGTCTGAGGAAATTGAGCTCGAGGCGGGAACCGAACCCTGGTCCCTGGCCAGAACTCTGCATCAGGGTCTGCCGCTCTAACCATTGAGCCACACTCCTCCACAGTGTAACCATGGTTCTTCTCCAGTATTGGAGTGTCTTTCATAGATTCACATAGATTCACATGCCTGAATCAGAGCATTATGTTCTGTAATATATATATATATATATATATATATATATACACACATATATAACAAACGGTATATAAATACATATATACCATAATGAAGTATCAATAATATCATAATCGTACATAAATACATTTGTACTTAACATATGCAGAACAAGTTCAAGATATATAAACAGTATGTCAATAAGCGTCTAAAAAGAACATAGTGAAGGAGGGAGAACAGAGGCTTACCTTATCTAAAACAATTTAGGAGAACGGCTTGTACCACTGACGTATCTGCATCGCTTGAGGTCTCCAAACAGTAGTGTTTGGTAAAAGTGTGTCTGTTGGACTAAGTTGCCGCTCTGCAGATCTGATGGAGAGGCACGCCGGCAAAAAGAGCGGTAGATGAAGAAATTGCTCTTGTAGAATGCACTCTTGGCATTGCTTGCAAAGGTCGTCCCGCCTGTTGATGGCATAGACAAATCGCAGCAAAAATCCAACGAGCTATGGTTGGTTTGGAAACAGAATATCCTTGACATAGCCTACCATAGGCCACAAACAGTTGGTCTGATTTACGGATTGTTGCAGTTCGTTGTAAATAGAACCTGAGACATCTTCTGATGTCAAGGGAATGCAAGGCCTTTTCCGCAGCTGTCTGTGGATTTGGAAAGAATGTCTTTAAAATGATTGGCTCATTAAGGTGGAAATCCGCAGGTACTTTTGGCATGAAGCTGGGATTGGTGCGTAGCACTACTGATTTTGAGGTGAATTGAAGAAAAGGTGGTTTAATAGTGAACACCTGAATGTCACTGACTCTCCTTGCTGATGTCAGAGCCAATAGCAAAGAAACTTTCCATGAAAGGAACTTTAAGTGCACTTTATGAATAGGCTCAAAGGGGTGCCGCATAAGTTGTGTAAGCACCACATTAAGATGCCAGGATGGAGGTGGACGCCGAATAGAATAGGGGGAAACATCTGAAATAATCCCTTGAAGAATTGCTGAATGACTCTAGTTGAATAAAGAGAATTTGATCCGTCGTGCCGATACCTTGAAATTGCCGCTAAGAACACTTTCAAAGTGGAATGGGATAGGCCAGATCTTGCTAAGTGAAGAAAGAACAGCAACATTTGTTCTGGTTTTGCATGAATCGGATGTATTATGGCAGATTGACACCACATGCAAAATCTCTTCCATTTTAGCTTGTATGTTTTAATAGTAGCAGGAGCTCGAGCATTAGCTAAAACTTCCTGACAGTCCGCAGGAATATTTAGGTGTGCGAATTCAAGGTGTTGAGGAGCCAGGCTGGTAATTTCAGAGATGCTGGGTCCGGGTGGCAGATCCGTCCGTTCTGGATGGACAGCAGGTTCGGTATTGGTTGAAACTGTATGGGATCGCACTCCGAGAGAAGGAAAAGTTCAGTGAACCAGTATTGGCGAGGCCATCTGGGAGCAATGAGTATCATGCGGCAAGGTTGTCTCTTGATCTTGCGGGAACCAACGGAATCGAAGGAAAGGCGTAGGCAAATATCTGCGACCAATTAATTGAAAACGCATTACCGCATGAGTCGTTGTGGGGAACCCAACTTCCAAAGCATGGGCATTTGCGGTTCTGGCTGGTCGCAAACAGGTCTAGATCGGGGTGGCCCCACTCCCGAAAGACTCGGTTTAAAGTTGGTTGATGTAGCTCCCACTCGTGAGTGGATATTGCTGACCTGCTGAGGGAATCTGCTAGAACATTGGAGACTCCTGGCCCATGAATGGCTGACAGGCTGATCTTGTGATGAATCGCCCAGTCCCAGATCTCTTGAGCTTGTTGAGAGAGTAGGGCTGATTTTGTTACTCCCTGCTTGTTTAAGTAATACATACTTATAGTATTGTCTGTTCTTATCAGTACTGAGGCTCACTGAATGATGGCTTGAAATGACTTCATGGCCAAGAAAAAGGCTCGCAACTCCGGAAGGTTGATATGCCACTTCTTTTGTTGAATGCTCCACTTGCCGTTTACCGTCATCCCTTGAAGGTGCCCCCCCCCCAATCCCTCGAAGGAAGCATCTGTTGTTATAGTGAAATTTGGCGGTTCGACCAGGAATGTACTTCCTTCTTTTACGTTCCTTATTTGAGTCCACCAAAGAAAGGCTTCTCGCATCCGAGGAGTGATGTAAATGTAAATGTAGGGGACACTTTTATAGCGCATCTATCACTCCATGGAGTATCTTGGCGCTCAACCAGATGGAAATGGTTTAGGGAAAGATTAGCCAGTGGGGGCGCTTACACCAGTGCTATGCAGGCTGCGTCTGTAAGAGAAAACACCCAGGTCTTTAGCGCTTTCCTAAACTGGGTTTCATGACACAGTGACCTAAGGTGAGGTGGAAGCTTGTTCCATGCTCTGGATCCCAAGACAAAGAGATCATGTGAATGATGTCGTCGAACGGCTCCGAAATCGGTAACCATTGAAGGTTGAGTTCTTCTTGCAATGGTCTCATTCTGAAACAGCAGTTGGGTATCAAAGGGATGCAGGAAGAAATCATCCCTAGGAAAGACTTTTACAGTCGGACTGAAACGCACCTTTATGATAGCAATGAGCGAGCTAGCTTGCAGATCTTGTGTTGTCTTTCTTTTGAGATGAAGGCCTGAGTTAGCTGGGTGTCCAATGTGGCTCTCAAAAAGGTATTTCTCTGTGATGGAATCAGGTGAGATTTTTCTAAGTTTCTGGAGAGACCCAGAGATTGGAACAGTGACAGACATCTTTGAACATGTGCATTCTTGGTTTGAAAAGAATTTGCCTTGATAAGGCAGTCATCCAAGTATGGGACAATTTGAATTCCTTCCAAACAAAGATTTACGGCCACCGGTGCTAGAACCTTTTGTGAGAAGTTGGCCTGATGTGCAGTGTTCACTATTCTAGTGATCACTATATATCAGTCCAAACAACCCTTATTGATGATTGGTTGTAAGTCAACCTTATAGACCAGCTATCCTAGTAGCGTGGATACGAGCAGTCTAAGGCTAAGACTCTAGAGGGCGTGTTAAACCAGCTGTTTTACCATCACATTACCCCTTGAACACCCAGTGAAAGGACACCACACAAGTGTTATGAAAATAAACAATGTATTTATTAGAATCACAACAACCCTGTACTCTTTATGAGGACAGGGTGCTAAGCACACAACAAAACTCTTACGAAAATACTTAAGTTAGCACGGTATACACAAATGCCCGAGGGGCACGAAAAACCATATACTTTAAAAGTGGAATGCGAAATTACTAGCAGGTAAGTACAGGACTAATAGGCTTTGGAATCGCTAGGACTTGACTAGGGAATCGTTAGATTACTTCTAGGAGACCTAGGGGACTCGGGTGCAGAGTGTGCACTCTCACGCGGGATGCGGGACAAAGTCTATGGAAGCTAGTAAAGTTAAAGTTAGTGTTTACGGGCGAACCCGACCTGGTAGGAAGAAAACGACAGTGGATCCTGACCCTTGGATAGTGAGGCTATGCTGGGGCACCGAAATGCCGAAGTTACCTAGCCCAGGGACTGCAGCTGCATAGGTCTCAAAAGACGTCGGGAATCCTCGTTGCCGGACCAGGAGCCTGGAAGAAAGATGCTGGCAGGCGACCAGTGAAGATAGTTCGAGTTGATCCAAGCCTGGATCTGGAAGATGGATGACACCTGAAAGCAGAGGGGACCAAGTTCGTGACTACTAGCCAGTAGTCAGTGGGCACCAGGAGGGCACCGGATGGTAGTCACCTCGACTAGGTGAGTGGGCGACGCTGGCTCTGCAGATCTCACGGACCAGGAGGCGTTGTCGGCGACCAGGATGGAGAGGCGAGCTGTCCCACGATGGATGAAGCTGTCGGCGTCGAAGTTACCCAGGATTGGGCAACAAGCCTTGGCTAATTCAAGCCCACGCGGTGGACTCAAAATGGCATCTTGAGTGGACCAGGAGGGTCCGGGGTGCTCCTCTTCTGGAAGGGAGCAAGGGCCAGTCTGGAGCAACCAGACCAGCAGCAGAAATGTCGTCGGGCGTCGTTCAGAAGACCACAAGCCAGCGGGCTAGTAGCCAAACAACGCGGTGAGCAGCAAAAAGCAGAAGGGCCCCACGCAGATCGTGGAGATGCTGGGAGGCTGCACTTCGGTGCTGGTGCTGCTCAGGGTCGGGGCTTCTCGGACCCCAAAGCACTCACCAGGAAATTACTCGGCGGGCTTGCTGTGCAGAAGTCGTGCAGTCTTGGAGATGGCCGGTCCCTCGAGGTCTCGTCGCACCCACGGTTCTCAGCTGGGCTGTAGAGGTGGGTAGAGGTCAGAGGTGCCAGGGAAGCCGGTTCTCGTCGAGCCGGGCAGTCGGATTCCGGAGGAAGGACTTGCAGCAGACCGCAGTGTTCTTTAGATGGTGCCTGCGGATGCAGGGTGACTACTCCTTAGTCACAAGGGAGAAATCTTAGGAAGAAGTCTTGAGTTCCTTTCGTAGAAAGTAGTTTCAGGATTCAAAGATGATCTGCTTTGGAAGGGGGCCAGTCCCTACCTTTATCTGGGAAAAGGGGGCTGGCACGCGACTAAGTCCTGCCCTAGGGGTGGGACCAGGAGGGGGGTGGTTACACCCACTTCCTTGGCGGGCTTTTCCCCAGCACAGGGTCTGGAGTGTCCCTGGAACTGGTTCAAGCCAGCCTATGCACAGTGAGCACCGGGGTGCCACGTGCAGTCACCTTCCTCTGAAGCCCTGCCTACCTACAATACACAAAATCCTGTCTGGGACGGTGCTGGCACCGCCCCTGGCAGGAAACCCTTTGTCCTTATCTCTTGCTCTGGGAGGACTCCCAGCAGCAGGAGGGCAGACTTGTGTCTCGGTGGCAGCATCCATTTTGTGGATGCTAAGGCTCTGTCTGACTTTAACCGGGGTTAGGGGTTACATACATGTCGTGTCCCTCTAGAAGGGTGGAATGCTAACCCCGTCGCCAGAATTGGCGAGGGGTTAGTATTCCAATTCGTATGACACCTTACTCGACATGTTTTGATAAAGCGATACCAGAGTTGGCATATAACCGCGAGGATTATAATGCACTTAAGAGTATATGGTATGCGATATCATGGAAACGGCTAAGGGATGGATCCCGAAAGCCGCAGACAGGCTCAGCTCATGCCAGAGCACCATCTCACACGATTCCAAGCACTCTGCCTTCAGGATTGTTAAGGCCTGCCATAGGAGTGACTGACAGGAGATCTGTGTGTCCATTTTAGGGTTAGATATAGGTATACTATATCTAAAGCAAAGGGTGAGTACACCACCTTGCCCCAGCTGTCGTGCAGCCAGTTGTGTCAGTTTAGTTAGTCAGCCCAGGGGTGGCATAATACATGCTTCAGCCCCTGGGAGACTTCTGGGTACACCTCAGCCCTGGGTACAGGGACTTGGAGAGGGCCCAGTGCCAATTCAGTACCTGAGTACAATTTGGATAGAGAGAACAGCTAGGCTGTGGGTCTGATTAGCAGGCCCACAGCCAGGGAAAGTCGTAAACCAGTGCAGCAAAAAGCAAAAATCTGGGCGATCATAGGATTGCAGACCCTACTCTCCTACATGACCCCCCCCCAAACTTTGGGACAATAAACTAACCTTGACCAGGTGAGTCTTCTTGCTCTAAGTGGAAATACCTGGAGAGCCCATCAGCATTGCTGTGATCAGTACCAGGTCTATGCTCCACTGTAAAATCCATCCCCTGTAGGGAAATGGACCACCTAAGCAGTTTGGGGTTTTCACCCTTCATCTGATTTAGCCACAAGAGGGGCTTATGGTCTGTCTGAATGGTGAAGTGAGTGCCAAACAAGTAGGCCCTCAGCTTCTTCAGGGCCCAGACCACAGCAAAGGCCTCCCTCTCAATAGCTGACCAATTTTTCTCTCTGGGTGTCAACCTCCTACTAATGAAAGCAATAGGCTGATCATTACCATCAAAATTCAGTTGAGACAGAACAGTCCCCACACCCAACTCAGAAGCATCTGTTTGGACAATGAATGGCTTGGAGTAATCTGGACTCTTTAGGATAGGTGCTGTGCACATGGCCTGCTTTAGGTCATTGAATGCTTTCTGACAGCTTGCTGTCCACTGAACTTTCTTTGGCATCTTTTTGCTTGTCAGGTCATTAAGAGGGGTCACTATGGACCCATAATTTCTGACAAACTTCCTATAGTACCCAGTCAGGCCCAAGAAAGCTCGAACCTGAGTCTGGGTGATTGGAGGAGTCCAGTCCTTGATGGCCTGTATCTTACTCTCCAGTGGCTGAACCTGGCCTCCACCTACAAGGTGGCCCAGGTATACAACCTGTGTCTGCCCTATCTGGCACTTTGTGGCCTTGATAGTGAGGCCTGCCTTTTGCAGGGCCTCTAACACTTTCCTCAGGTGGACCAGGTGATCCTCCCAGGTGGAGCTAAAGACAGCAATATCGTCTAGATATGCTGCACAGAAGTCATCCAGCCCAGTGAGGACTTGATTCACCAACCTTTGGAAGGTGGCAGGTGCATTTTTCAGTCCAAAGGGCATTACCACAAACTGATAATGCCCTCCAGGGGTAGAAAATGCTGTCTTGGGTTTGGCCTCCTCAGCTAACCTGATTTGCCAATACCCAGCTGTCAAATCAAATGTACTTAAGAAGTTGGCAGAAGCCAATTTATCTATAAGTTCATCTGCTCTTGGTATTGGGTGGGCATCAGTCTTAGTGACTGCATTGAGGCCTCTGTAGTCTACGCAAAACCTCATCTCTTTCTTACCACCCTGGGTGTGAGGCTTTGGCACTAGAACTACTGGGCTAGCCCAAGGGCTATCTGAGGGCTCAATGACTCCCAGCTCCAACATTTTCTGCACTTCAGTTTTAATGCAGTCTCTAACATGATCAGGCTGTCTGTAGATTTTACTCTTGACAGGCAGACTGTCTCCAGTGTCAACATCATGGGTACACCAGTCAGTTTGGCTGGGTGTCAGAGAGAACATATGTCTGAAGGATTGCAGGACTTGCCTGCAATCCTGTTGCTGATGTTCAGTGAGGCTGCCACAAAAGACAACACCATCAACTGATCCATCATCAGGATTCTGAGTGAGCAGGTCTGGGAGAGGGTCACTCTCTTCCTCCTGTCCCTCATCTGTGGCCATGAGCAAGCTCATGTCCTTCCTGTCAACATATGCCTTGAGCCTGTTAACATGGAGCACTCTGAGAGGGCTCCTGGGAGTTCCAAGGTCCACCAAGTAGATAACCTCTCCCTTTTGCTCAATGATGGTGTGGGGCCCAGACCATTTGTCTTTCAGAGCTGCTGGGGCCACTGGCTCCAGCACCCACACCTTCTGTCCTGGCTGGTACACAGTCAGAACAGCCTTTTGGTCATGCCAAGCTTTTTGAAGTTCTTGGCTGGCCTCCAGGCTTTTAGATGCCTTCTCCATATACTCAGCCATCCTGGAGCGGAGACCAAGTACATAGTCCACTATGTTGGTTGCAGGCTTTTTGAGAGGTCTCTCCCATCCTTCCTTCACCAAACACAGGGGTCCTCTTACAGGATGCCCATACAGAAGCTCAAAAGGGCTGTAGCCAACCCCCTTCTGTGGGACCTCTCTGTAAGCAAACAAGAGGCAGGGGATCAGGACATCCCATCTTCTCCTAAGAGTTTCAGGTAGTCCATGAATCATCCCTTTGAGGGTCCTGTTGAATCTCTCAACAAGCCCATTGCATTGTGGGTGGTAGGGTGTGGTGAACTTGTAGTTCACACCACACTCCTTCCACATTGCAGTCAGATATCCTGACATGAAGTTTGTACCTCTGTCAGAAACAACCTCCTTAGGGAAGCCCACTCTGGAGAACACTCCAACTAGGGCCCTTGCCACTACAGGTGCTGTAGTGGTCCTAAGTGGAATAGCTTCAGGATACCTGGTGGCATGATCCACTACCACCAGTATAAACTTGTGCCCTGATGCTGTCTGGGGTTCCATTGGACCAACAATGTCAATCCCCACCCTTTCAAAGGGAACCCCCACCACAGGTAGTGGTATGAGGGGGGGCCTTTGTTGTGCCACCTGACTTACCACTGGCTTGGCAAGTGACACAGGAGCGACAAAACTCCTTGGTATTCTCATTCATATGGGGCCAGTGAAAGTGTGAGACAAGCCTGTCCCAAGTCTTTGTCTGACCTAAATGACCTGCAAGGGGAATCTCATGGGCCAAGGTGAGAAGGAAACCTCTCAGAGACAAGGGGATGACCAGCCTCCTGGTTGCACCAGGCTTGGGGTCTCTTGACTCAGAGTACAGGAGTCCATCTTCCCAGTATACCCTGTGGGCACCTGTGGCATTCCCTGCAGCCTCAGCAGCAGCCTGCTGTCTGAGGGGTTCAAGGGAAGGGCAGTCTAACTGTGCCTTCCCCAGGTCTGCTCTGGAGGGTCCCCCTGAGCCCAGAAACTCAACTTGATCAAGTTCAAGCTCTTTAGGCTCAGTTTCCCTCAGTTCTCTCAGATCAGCCTCCTCAGAGACTTGATCCTCAACCTGGGGCAAGGGGGAAGGCAAAGCCTTACCCTTACTGCTCTTCTTCTTGGAAGGTGTCTGGTCCATCATTTCAGGATCCAGCACCTGTTCAGTGGGGCATTTTCTGGCCTGTGACCTAGTCACAGCAAGCACATGTGCTGGCAAGCCTAACATTTCCATGTGAGTCCTCTGCTCCACTTCTGACTATTGTGATGACTCCAAATCATTGCCCAACAAACAATCAACTGGGAGGTCTGAACTGACTACAACTTTCTTTTGTCCCTTCACTCCACCCCAGGAGAAAGCCACAATTGCCACACTATGACTAGTAGTGACATTGCTGGCATTGGTCACCAGGAAATCAGTACCTGGCATGATCTGTCCAGGGTCCACAAAGTTAGGTGTCACCATGGTGACACTGGCACAAGTGTCCCTCTAGGCCTGAGCCATTTTGCCATTAATCAAAGGCGTCTGCCTGTATTTGCCCAAAGTATTGGGACTTATCTCAGGGGTTATATCCATATCCCCTGTACAGACAAGGACAGCCTGAGTGAGTGTGCCAACTAAGTTGTCAGACCCCTCAGTTCCCAAGGTTAACCCAACTAATGCCTTGGGAGGTACACTACCACTACTGACTGTACTAGGGGGTGCAGTTGCCTTAGGGGCTGTAGTGGCAGGAGTTTGTCCTCCTCTTTTGGTGCACTCACTAAACCAGTGAGATTTACTTTTGCAGTACTGGCACCACCTTTTTGACTGGCCTTCTTGAGTCTTCTTCTTCTGGGAAGCCTGACCCCCACCCTCCTTGGTTTGTTGGGGACCTGGTGAAGACTTCTGGTCATTTTGTTCACTCTTTGCATTACCCTTCTGGTCTGCTTTCTTCTGACCACCCTGGTTCTGGTTCTGGTTCTGCTTGATCCTTGTCCTGACCCATTTGTCTGCCTTCTTTCCCAATTCTTGGGGAGAGGTCAGATCTGAATCAACAAGGTGCTGGTGCAACAACTGGTTCTGACAATTGTTTAAAATTTGTTCTCTCATCATAAGATTATACAATCCTGTGTAATCTGTAACCTTGCTACCCAGCAACCAGCCCTCCAAAGCCTTAGTGGCACTATCCACAAAGTCAGACCAGTCCTGAGACTGAGTTTTCTGGGTGTCTCTGAACAGCAACCTGTACTGCTCAGTGGTTAAACCAAACCCATCAATCAGTGCATTTTTCAGGACCTGGTAATCATTAGCATCCTCCACTCTTGTAGTGAGGAGCTTATCTCTACCTTTACCATCAAAGGAGAGCCACAGTATAGCTGCCCACTGACTTCGGGGAATGCACTGCACAGTGCAGGCCCTCTCCAAAGCAGCCATCCATTTCTGGATATCATCCCCTTGCTTAAAGGGGGGCACTATCTTAGTCAGGTGTTTAGTATCTAAACCCTTCTCTCTATCTCTTGGGAGATTGCTGCCACCAGTGGGAGCTAACCCACTCATCTGCTGCTCTCTAGCAAACGCAAGCTTCTCTTTGGCCAGGGCAAGTTCTTCCCTTTCAATCCTCAGTTTAGCTTGTCTCATCCTTGCTTCATGCTCTCTTCTCTGAGGGGAAGTCAATCTCCTCTGGGGAGAGTTCCTTCTCCCCTGAGAAGAGGCATTAGAGTGCAGAGATCTATTGGAGTCCCTAGAAAGAGATCTATCTCTCCTAACTCCAAGGTTAGGCCCACTTCGGGTTAGTACTGGGGGGCCCCCAGATCCTAGCCCAAGTAAGTCTAAGTTGGACCTGGTTAGCCTTCTGACTACTTCAAGACCTTTGTCTACCTCATCCCCAGAGAGTTCCTCTTGATCCTCCTCCTCAACTGCAGTAGCAGTGTTGGGGAGGTCTGGATCCCCAGAGGTTCCCTCTAAGGCTGGCATATTCTCATGTAACTGAGAAATCTTTCTGGCATCATATGTCTCTAAGAGACCTATCAGAAAGGGAATGGTGGGGTTAGACCCCTGCTTCAGTTTCCTGGAGGTACAGACTTGTCTCATCTCCTGAAAACTGAGAGCTGCATATCTTGAAGTGACCTGTGGAGGGTCAACACTGACCAGGGGAGTCTCAGTAGATTCTCCCTGGGTAGACATGCTTTTCTAGTGAGGTGTAAGTGGTGCACTTACCTACACTATGTGTCTGCCTACTGATCCCTTGCTAGAGTTGTAGTTTAGGGTGTGCTAGGCCCTAGGAGCTACAACAGCTGGTTCAGTAGAACTCAGAGTATTCTAAGCTAAGTTATATGTACCTTTAGTACTTATGTGATCTTTCACAAGATATTCTTAGGATATGTGTGGTAAAACAACAGCAAGCTCAAATCCCAACCGCTGCTCACCAATGTGAGAAGTTGGCCTGATGTGCAGTGTTCACTATTCTAGTGATCACTATATATCAGTCCAAACAACCCTTATTGATGATTGGTTGTAAGTCAACCTTATAGACCAGCTATCCTAGTAGCGTGGATACGAGCAGTCTAAGGCTAAGACTCTAGAGGGCGTGTTAAGCCAGCTGTTTTACCATCACATTACCCCTTGAACACCCAGTGAAAGGACACCACACAAGTGTTATGAAAATAAACAATGTATTTATTAGAATCACAACAACCCTGTACTCTTTATGAGGACAGGGTGCTAAGCACACAACAAAACTCTTACGAAAATACTTAAGTTAGCACGGTATACACAAATGCCCGAGGGGCACGAAAAACCATATACTTTAAAAGTGGAATGCGAAATTACTAGCAGGTAAGTACAGGACTAATAGGCTTTGGAATCGCTAGGACTTGACTAGGGAATCGTTAGATTACTTCTAGGAGACCTAGGGGACTCGGGTGCAGAGTGTGCACTCTCACGCGGGATGCGGGACAAAGTCTATGGAAGCTAGTAAAGTTAAAGTTAGTGTTTACGGGCGAACCCGACCTGGTAGGAAGAAAACGACAGTGGATCCTGACCCTTGGATAGTGAGGCTATGCTGGGGCACCGAAATGCCGAAGTTACCTAGCCCAGGGGCTGCAGCTGCATAGGTCTCAAAAGACGTCGGGAATCCTCGTTGCCGGACCAGGAGCCTGGAAGAAAGATGCTGGCAGGCGACCAGTGAAGATAGTTCGAGTTGATCCAAGCCTGGATCTGGAAGATGGATGACACCTGAAAGCAGAGGGGACCAAGTTCGTGACTACTAGCCAGTAGTCAGTGGGCACCAGGAGGGCACCGGATGGTAGTCAATCGACTAGGTGAGTGGGCGACGCTGGCTCTGCAGATCTCACGGACCAGGAGGCGTTGTCGGCGACCAGGATGGAGAGGCGAGCTGTCCCACGATGGATGAAGCTGTCGGCGTCGAAGTTACCCAGGATTGGGCAACAAGCCTTGGCTAATTCAAGCCCACGCGGTGGACTCAAAATGGCGTCTTGAGTGGACCAGGAGGGTCCGGGGTGCTCCTCTTCTGGAAGGGAGCAAGGGCCAGTCTGGAGCAACCAGACCAGCAGCAGAAATGTCGTCGGGCGTCGTTCAGAAGACCACAAGCCAGCGGGCTAGTAGCCAAACAACGCGGTGAGCAGCAAAAAGCAGAAGGGCCCCACGCAGATCGTGGAGATGCTGGGAGGCTGCACTTCGGTGCTGGTGCTGCTCAGGGTCGGGGCTTCTCGGACCCCAAAGCACTCACCAGGAAATTACTCGGCGGGCTTGCTGTGCAGAAGTCGTGCAGTCTTGCAGATGGCCGGTCCCTCGAGGTCTCGTCGCACCCACGGTTCTCAGCTGGGCTGTAGAGGTGGGTAGAGGTCAGAGGTGCCAGGGAAGCCGGTTCTCGTCGAGCTGGGCAGTCGGATTCCGGAGGAAGGACTTGCAGCAGACCGCAGTGTTCTTTAGATGGTGCCTGCGGATGCAGGGTGACTACTCCTTAGTCACAAGGGAGAAATCTTAGGAAGAAGTCTTGAGTTCCTTTCGTAGAAAGTAGTTTCAGGATTCAAAGATGATCTGCTTTGGAAGGGGGCCAGTCCCTACCTTTATCTGGGAAAAGGGGGCTGGCACGCGACTAAGTCCTGCCCTAGGGGTGGGACCAGGAGGGGGGTGGTTACACCCACTTCCTTGGCGGGCTTTTCCCCAGCACAGGGTCTGGAGTGTCCCTGGAACTGGTTCAAGCCAGCCTATGCACAGTGAGCACCGGGGTGCCACGTGCAGTCACCTTCCTCTGAAGCCCTGCCTACCTACAATACACAAAATCCTGTCTGGGACGGTGCTGGCACCGCCCCTGGCAGGAAACCCTTTGTCCTTATCTCTTGCTCTGGGAGGACTCCCAGCAGCAGGAGGGCAGACTTGTGTCTCGGTGGCAGCATCCATTTTGTGGATGCTAAGGCTCTGTCTGACTTTAACCGGGGTTAGGGGTTACATACATGTCGTGTCCCTCTAGAAGGGTGGAATGCTAACCCCGTCGCCAGAATTGGCGAGGGGTTAGTATTCCAATTCGTATGACACCTTACTCGACATGTTTTGATAAAGCGATACCAGAGTTGGCATATAACCGCGAGGATTATAATGCACTTAAGAGTATATGGTATGCGATATCATGGAAACGGCTAAGGGATGGATCCCGAAAGCCGCAGACAGGCTCAGCTCATGCCAGAGCACCATCTCACACGATTCCAAGCACTCTGCCTTCAGGATTGTTAAGGCCTGCCATAGGAGTGACTGACAGGAGATCTGTGTGTCCATTTTAGGGTTAGATATAGGTATACTATATCTAAAGCAAAGGGTGAGTACACCACCTTGCCCCAGCTGTCGTGCAGCCAGTTGTGTCAGTTTAGTTAGTCAGCCCAGGGGTGGCATAATACATGCTTCAGCCCCTGGGAGACTTCTGGGTACACCTCAGCCCTGGGTACAGGGACTTGGAGAGGGCCCAGTGCCAATTCAGTACCTGAGTACAATTTGGATAGAGAGAACAGCTAGGCTGTGGGTCTGATTAGCAGGCCCACAGCCAGGGAAAGTCGTAAACCAGTGCAGCAAAAAGCAAAAATCTGGGCGATCATAGGATTGCAGACCCTACTCTCCTACACCTTTGTAAACACATGGGTGCTGATCGTAGTCCAAACGGAAGGACTCTGAATTGAAAGTCCCTGCCAGCCACTCTGAACCGTAAACATTTTCTGTGTCTGGGTAGGATTGGCACATGAAAATAAGCGTGTTGGAGGTCGTGGGTGGCCAAGTGATCCCCTACGAAAGTAGTTGAAGGATTTCTTGAAGTGTTAACATTCGGAATTATAACTTTTTCAGGTATTTGTTGAGGGCGCGAAGGTCGAGAATGGGGCGCCATTCTCCAGACTTTTTTAGTATCAGGAAAAATCTCGAATACAATCCTGTTCCTTTTTGTAAAGGAGGGACCTTTTCGATTGCTCCTTTGCGAATCATCAGATTTATTTGGGAAAAATGCTCCTTGAGATAAGCGGGAGGTGGGCCCTTGGGAGGAGAGTTTGGGGGAATCTTTATGAACTCTAGAACATGGCCTCTGGCCACTATATCTAGAACCCACTTGTCTGTTGTAATTGCGGACCAGTTGGATTAGAATTGGGATATTTTTCCTCCAACATTTGACTGGGGGGACGGCAGAAATGGTGGCAGGTGGCGGGTCTCATTGGTTTTTATTTGAATCCCGTCCACGGTAGGAGGGCTTCCTTCTTGATCGCGAGTAGGAGTTACCTCGCTGCCCATATGACTGCTGCCTGTAGGGCTGGTATCTTTGATTGCCTTGAGAGGTTTGATATGACTTTTGTTGATTGTAACCTCCCCTGTTGGAGAAGGATCCCCGCCCTTTAGCACCTCAAAAGGACGACCTGCGGAATTGAAGGCTACCAAGAGATCTTGCCGTCTCTGTGTCCTTTTTAATAGCCTGAAGGGCCTCATCAACATGCTGGCCAAATAGGAACTCCCCATCAAACATCACATCATCACCATCCCCTGAGGCGTGAGCCGGGGGTTCTAGGCTGCTAATTACGTTTTTAAAATTGTGATAGAATTAAAATTTGCTGTGTTATAATTTGGTTTCTGACTCACTTTATGTAATTTTTTATTCCACTCTGCTTTCGTTGCACTGCAATCTTCGACCCCTACTAGGCGGATTCGGCACAGACGCGCTCTCAGAGAGGGTACCACCCTCTTTGGTGGATCCCAGGGCAGCGCACTAGTTGCTCGCTGACTCCCGCCCTCCACAGTATTTAAACCGAGCCCATTCTGGCGCACTTAGTTGGTGTGTATTCACCATCCCCTGAGGCGTGAGCGGGGGGTTCTAGGCTGCTAATTACGTTTTTAAAATTGTGACAGAATTAAAATTTGCTGTGTTATAATTTGGTTTCTGACTCACTTTATGTAACTTTTTAATCCACTCCGCTTTCATTGCACTGCAATCTTTGATCCTTACTAGGAGGATTCTGCGCTGACGCGCTCTCAGAGAGGGTACCGCCATCTTTGGTGGATCCCAGGGCAGCGCACTACTTGCTCGCTGACTCCCGCCCTCCACAGTACTTAAACCGAGCCCATTCTCGAGTGCTTAGTTCGTGTGTATTCACCATCCCCTGAGGCGTGAGCCGGGGGCTCTAGGCTGCTAATTACGTTTTTAAAATTGTGACAGAATTTAAATTTGCTGTGTTATAATTTGGTTTCTGACTCACTTTATGTAACTTTTTAATCCACTCCGATTTCGTTGCACTGCAATCTTCGACCCCTACTAGGAGGATTCGGTGCAGACGCACTCTCAGAGCGGGTACCGCCATCTTTGGTGGATCCCAGGGCAGCGCACTAGTTGCTCGCTGACTCCCGCCCTCCACAGTACTTAAACCGAGCCCATTCTCGCGCGCTTAGTTCGTGTGTATTCACCATCCCCTGAGGCGTGAGCTGGGGGTTCTAGGCTGCTAATTACGTTTTTAAAATTGTGACAGAATTAAAATTTGCTGTGTTATAATTTGGTTTCTGACTCACTTTATGTAACTTTTTAATCCACTCAGCCTTCGTTGCACTGCAATCTTCGACCCCTACTAGGAGGATTCGGCGCAGATGTGCTCTCAGAGAGGGTACCGCCATCTTTGGTGGATCCCAGGGCAGCGCACTAGTTGCTCGCTGACTCCCACCCTCCTCCACCACTATAAAATAAACATCTGGCCCCGGCGGCGCAGCGGGCGCGCCAAAGGAAAGCCCGTCTGCGCCCGTACGCGCTAAGTCCGCGACAGGCACAGGATATGCTGGCCAAATCCAATCAAGTCCCGGCCAGTTCAATCCTAATCCTATCCCATTAAGTTGTATGTATAATGGAAAAGACCTTTTAATGTATAAGGACACGGGTAAATGCTCCAGCTGTCCTTCCATGGAGGTGATATGGGACCCTTTCTCATGTAGAACCTGTAAATGGACCACCCCATGGCCCTTGGAGTCTCTGCCATGTGCAGTCACCACGAGGTCAGGCTCTTGTAAATTTAAGGGCGGACTGATTAATGCACGGTCCATATGCTGTCATAGTCAGGACATCAGAGATTTGATCCTTGATCTTGACCTGGACTTCCTTTTTGTGACCGAGACTTGGCTCAACAACATCAGCAATCCAGATCTGGCAATTGCCCTTCCATCGGGCTTTACTATTTTTAGGCAGGATAGACAGAATGGAAGAGGGGGAGGGGTTGCTTTAATCATTAGAAGTACCCTCAAATGTCACACATTCAACTTAGGTCCTCTTAAAGGGGCAGAGGGAATAGGTTTTTCGATTATGCTGAACGCATCTGCCTCATTTTCTGGAGATTTGGTCTATTGTCCTCCAGGTAATGCCACTCCATTTCTTGACTCTATAGGATAATGCCTAGGGCAGCTCCTGTTGCGCTACCCTCATTTTACTCTCATGCGGGATTTCAATCTCCAGTTGGAATCCAAAAATGATGCACAAGCTACTAACTTCTACCAGACTCTGGACATTTTTGGGTTGCACCAATTGGTTGCGCTATCTACTCATTCCGCAGGTCATACACTGGATGGGGTTGGTTCTAATTTTCTGGCATTATCAACTCTTAGCCCGATCCCACAAATCTGGACAGACCACAGTCTGATCCCGTTTAATGTCTGTCCCTCAGGTCAGGTAAAAACACCTAGGGTCAATCAGCAGTTGACTACTGATGTAAACTGGAAGAAGGTGGCAGAGACTATAAAGGTTAACTCTTCACGTCAGTTGCAAGCTCCCAGTCTGTCTTGGGATGCGACCCATGATTCTAGAAGTTTTCACTCAAGGATGCATCAAGTTATAATAGAATACACCCCGCCGAAAGTTCGCCAATATCAGGGTATAAGGCGAAAACCGAACGCCCCCTGGTTTTCGCAGGCGTTTGCAGAAGGTCATCTGCTATGTAGAAAAATGGAGTGGAAATGGAGGAAATCCTATGACCAATCAGCCAAAACCTCCTATGTTCAGCAAAGAAAATCCTACCTGGCCAGCATTAAACTGGCAAAAAAGGAATATTACATCAAGGCCATCAATGAGGCACAGCAAAAGCAGAAAACGGTCTTTTCCATAGTTAAATCTTTTACGCATCCTAAAGCTCTCCAGCCGAAAATTCCGCCTTCTGCAGCCTTTTGCAATCAAATCGCTGACTTTTTTGAGGAGAAGATTGTGCTCATCCAGAGGGATTTTCCTGTCCTTTCCCCTATTTTTCCCTCTTGTCATCGGGGGTCGGGGGACAATATGACACACATCTTGAGTGCCTTCCAACCAGCCTCCCTTCTTCAAACTAGGGAAGTCATCTTGGCCTGCAAGTCAGGAGCACCCTCTGACTCTTGCCCTCCCCAGATACTTCATCAGTTAATTGATGCAGTGAACCCCTCCATTAATGCCATTGTTAACGCATCATTAGGCTCAGGGGTTGTTCCTCCGGAATGGAAAAAAGCGATTGTTAAGCCGTTAATGAAGAAACCCAATAAATCCACCACTGACTTGTCTAATGTTCGTCCAATATCGCTCCTCCCAGTCTTAGGTAAAATAACAGAGCAGATAGTGTATCAAGAACTAAAGGAATTTGTAGATATTCATAAAAATTTTCACGCACAACAGTCGGGCTTTCGACCTAGACACTCGACCGAAACTGCACTTATTGAGCTTACTGATTCTATAAAATTCTTGCAGGATGATGGGAGAAAGGCTGACTTAATTTTGTTGGATCTCACGGCAGCATTCAACACCATCTCTCATGAAATCCTGATTGACAGACTGATAGGTATAACAGACGTTGCCCTGGCCTGGATAGTATCCTTTTTGACCAACAGATCCCAAACGGTCTCTTTGGGCCCTTTCCTTTCCAACGAAAAAAAGGTCTCATCTGGGGTCCCGCAGGGTTCCGTTTTAAGTCCATTACTGTTTAATATTTATATGGTCCCCCTCATTGCACTGATAGAGTCATACGGCATACTTGTAACATCATATGCCGATGACACCCAACTTGTGGTCTCTTTGGATAAAAATTCCACCAATGCGGAACAAAATTTTAAGATCTGTTTGACGGAGGTTTTCCGTTGGATGGCCAATAACCACCTAAGATGTAATGCCAATAAAACCGAGATTTTACCCTTGGGCAAGGAGGCCCTTTTTTGTCCAAAGGACTGGTGGCCTGAAGAGTCACCTGCTCTGCCCCACTCAGTAGAAACTGCAAGAAATGTAGGGGTCCTATTTGATTTCTCTCTTTCCTTCGAACAACATGCAAGGAATATGGCAGGAAGCTGTTTTAGCATCATTAAGTCTCTGAAGAAGTTTTTTGACTTCTTGCCTATTGACTCCATAAAGTCGGTTGCAGTGACTTGCCTCTAAGGCCCAAGGATCTCAGACTCCTGGTACAGGAAAATGCCTTTAGGAAGCATTTAAAAACTTGGATCTTTAGTCTGCCAGATGGTTTTGTAATGGCTGCCATTTAGATCTTATTATTTGGTTTGTACACATGCTCAGTGCCAGGATGCTCCTTTCGGAGCGACAGTTAGCGCTCTAGAAATACCCCATACAAATACAAATACAAATACAAACAATTTTGGCGAGGACCTCTTGCCGAAAAGAGGTAAACTTCAGCCAACCTTGTCTCCTTAGTACTGCTGCACCCACTAACTGCCGTTAGATGCAATATCCACGGCTGCTTCAATTATTTCTGCAGAAGTACACTCTCCTTCATGCAAGATCTTCAATGCCTCAGACTTGGAAGGTTCTGGCTGCATGTTCACATATGGGGAGATGTCCGACCACATCAGCCTGTCATATCTCCCTAATATGGTAGGGAATTTGCTGCACGGACAGTCTAGCCGCCCTAGTGGAAACTTCCTTTGCAATCGAATCCAGTCGTCTGCCATCTCTGTCTGGCGGAGCTGTTATAGGTGATGAGGGGGTTCCTGGCCCGTCTCTACGCCGCTTGGGCGATGACAGAGTCAGCTTTTGGCTGACCTATGAGGTACGCAGGTGAGTTGTAGGTGCAAGACAGCAGGCAGAGAAGTAGGTGCTGTCATCATTTTCAACCCTTCCTTCCAGATGAAGTCTATAATGGGAATGGTCTTTTTTGTCGCCCTCTCCATAAGGAGATGAAAACCTCCGATATCTACTGGAGGGGAGTCAACCGGAGCTGGAGTTGACGGTGATGGAGTCTGAATTTGGAATTCGTCCCACTCCGAAAGCACAGATTTATCATCGACTTATCCCTCTTCCCTGTCATCATCTGTGGTGTTAGCATCATGGGAATGATGAGATGGTACTGGAGAAGACCTTAAAGAAGTTACAGAAGCCTGAGGCATGGGCGTTGATGGAATAGACTCCGCCGATTCAGATGGAGGAAAGCGGCGATAATAGTCATCCAACATGTATTGTAAGTTATTAAGCAGGGCCAAATGCATTTGTGCTGTGGGAAACTGTGACAGGAGCTGGAGCTGCAGACTCGGGGAACGGGTCTTCCTCCTGGTCTTCATCTTGATACTTTATCAGCAATTCCGACGGACTCCTAGCAGTGCGGAATCTGTCGTTCTCTTCAGATTCCTCGTCGTCCACCTCAGAATCCAGCAATTGCTCAGGAAACTTCAACGGGGAGTGAGTTTGCAATGAAGAGCTACATCTGTAGCAAAGAAGCCGTTGTCGTAGGCGGGGCAGAGGAGGCAGTAGCCGTAGTTGCAGACCAAACTTGCATTTCTGTGCAAGATGATAAAAGAGGTGTCGACGAGTGGGTCGTCGACGATATCGTCTTTGATGGGGCTGGCGTCAGGAAAGTGACCATCGACGAGGCAGCTGTTTTAGTCGATGAGGTAATCGTTGTCGACGATGTGGCCGTCGACGACGAGTCAGACTTCGTCGACGAGGAAGTCGTCGATGACGAGGCAGTCTTCGACAACGAGGTGGCCGTCGACGAGGTAGTTTTTGACGACGAAGCGATGAGACCTTCTTAACTTACGCCGTCGATGGAGCGCTGACGACGGATGAAATCTCCTTCGTCAACGAGATTGTGTCTAACAGGAACAGAGACCAGCGTCGATGGAGATGAAGCTGATGACATGATTATCTTGGGTCTCGGCGACGAGAAGGTAACTGTCGACGTAGAAGTAGCGTCGACGATGATAATCGAAGGAGGAGCCGTCGACAACAGAGCCTTTTTCTGAGGAAAATCTGTCTCTGGAAGTCATTTTGGCGCCAGAGACTTTCCAGTCTTTCTCTGGGGCGTAACAGACTTAGATTCTGAAGGTGGAGACGCCTTTTTTGAGGAAGAAGAAGAAGGCAAGCTTGAACCCTTAGTGGGTTGAACTTTTCTCGACACCTTAGCCCCAGGAGAAGATACATCTTCCTCAGCCATCCTCTTCATAGAGGATACAGATGAACCAGAGGTCACACTTCCCACCTCAGATTAGGGTTATCCTGGTCTTTAATCTTCTGAAGCAACAGAAGTAGGCGCCCTTCTCTATCTCTGAGGGTCTTCTGAGGGAAGGTTCTGCAAATTTTACAATCTCTAACCTCATGATCTGGATAAAGGCACTTCTTGTGGGGATCTTCTGAAAACAGCCGGAGCTTTCCACAAGATTCACAAGGTCTAAAGAGAGATTTCCTAGAAGATGACATTCTGAAGAGAAGAAAAAATCCAGAAAAATAGTGAAGTACTGAGCAGAGCTCAGAGAGACTCCCTTCACATGACGTGCAGTAGAAAATCTGAGAGCTTGAGCCTCTGGGGATAACATTCTGGTGGGTGCTATTGCCTGATTGGCTGTAGTTTGGACTATACATAATGACTAAAATAGTCATGGGTGTGGAAGTTTTCTTTCTTGTAGCTTAGGGCTACTTTACTTCCTGGTTGTATATTACCTAGGTTGTTTGGTTATTATGTGCATATTATTGCTCTTTTATGTACCGTGGGACTCCCACTCCGATGACAGGGAATGATTCAGGCATGTGAATCTATGAAATACACCCCAATACTGGAGAAATGTAAATCTGTTTGCTTAGAAAAATGTTTCATATAGTATCATCACATCTTTGGACTATAGTTGCTAAAGGAGCCAGGGGAGATTTATCCTAATAAATGTTGTAACAATGTTTATCCTGATTTGCCCAAAGTGAGCTAACCACAATCATGCCATGCTGAATCTGCAGTTTTGTTCTTTGTTATGGATAAATTGAATATAAAAATGCATGCCTTTGAAGGATTTGGGGCGACACCTCATTTTACTCCTGAAACTATGGGGTCCATTATGATGACGGGCGGACTTAGTCCGCCCGCCATCACATCGGGACCCGGGACCGCCCGCCTTAAGGGCGGGGGTCTCGATCAGGGCATTAGGATGCGCCCGCCACACAGGCGGGCGCATCCTGTATGGGTGCAATTGCGGCGGGCGGAGCAGAAATCTCCGCCCGCTGCCATGTGTAAAGTGCATGTTTTGCATTTCAAAGTGCAACATGACAGGCACCGCGCGGTGCCTACCATGTTGCACTTTGAAATGCGGGGGGGTACCATAGGTACCCCCCATGTGCAACCCCCCAAGCCACGGACTCCTAGGGGGCCTGCAACGGGCCCCCGCAGGGAGTCCCCGCATGCCTTTCCGTGGCGGCATTGCCGCCACGGAAATGCATTGGTGAAAGCCAATTGAAATATGGCGGGCGGTGTCTAACAGACACCGCCACCATGTTACAGGTTTTCCGCCCCGGCCGCTAGGCGACCGGGGCGGAAAACAGGCGGGCGGTGTTTCGCACCGCCACGGTCCCCTCCGCCATCCTAATATGGCGGAGGGGAATTGTGCTGATGATGTCGGGCGGATTTCCTCCGCCAGGCTGGCGGTAGCCACCGCCAGCCTGGCAGAGGAAATCCGCCCGACATCATAATGGACCCCTATGTCTGGTTTTAAAAAGATTGTTTCCTTACATAGAATGCTGTCAGAATGCTTTATTAGTTTGACCTCTACACCTGGGGAATAGATTTTACTGAACCCTTATCCACTGATGTTGATTTTGTATTTCTGTATTTGAGAATGTATGACATTTTGTGAGTATTTTCTGTAATGCCTGATGGGATTTTCTGTAATAAATACTTTACTTTTATTTTTGTTGTAGAACTCAGTTACTGGGACGCCTTATTTCTTACAGAGACTTGGCTTAACGAAGATAACATGGCATCCATTTCTCTAGCAGTCCCGCCTGGCTTTAAACTTAGCTTCTCTAATAGAAAGGAAGACAGAAGGGGCGGCGGCGTGGCTATTATCTATAATGATAAATACACATTGGCGTCCGCTACTCCTACCACCTTTCCGGGTATAGAGGGGCTGCACTTCTGCCTTCAAATCACCCCCCAACTGTCTCTAACAGGTCTAATCATCTATAGACCCCCGGACTGCCCGGCGTCATCCTTGTGTGAACTTATGGACTTCATAGTCCTAAGCTCTCTAGCCCACCCGCACTATATCGTAGCTGGTGATTTTAACATTCATGCCGACAACCCAGACTGTCCACAGGCTACTCACCTTATCACAACACTGCAAGCTGCTAACCTAACTCAAGTCATTTCTGGTCCCACGCACCGGGCGGGTCACATGCTGGACCTCTTTTTCTCCAACATATTGAATACTAAAGCAAAACCTCCAATACCATTGTTATGGACGGATCATTTTTTAATTACTCTTTCAATCTCATTCTCTTCTCACTCTCAGATTATAGGGAAACGCTCTTATGTGTGGAGAAAATGGGACAACATATCAGCGGACACCCTATGCCCTGCTCTTACAGCAAATCCCCTACTTCTAACCTCTGATATAAACTCTGATGCAGTGTCGATGAATTGCTGGATTGGCAACCTAGTGGATTCCATCGCTCAGGCTAGAATTGCAACGTCGCGCAGAGAATCGCCCTCTGCACCTTGGTTCTCCCCTGAGCTGATGGCCGAAAAAAGCAATTGCAAAAAGCTGGAGCGCCTTTGGCGAGCAAACTACTGTGAATCAGCTAAAACCTGCTATAAAAAAGCCCTTCATGGCCTCCACCTATCCATAAAAAAAAGCCAAAAAATTCTTCTTTGCGACTTCCATTCAGCAGGCAGAGCAATCAAGTAAAGAAGTTTTTAAGATTGTTCAATCTTTTTTTAAACCCAGAGCCATTGAGACAGAAATCATCCCATCGGTAAGACTATGTGAAACTATCTCGAATTTCTTTGATACAAAAATAATAAAAGTTTATGATACCTTTACGGACCCCGAGCCTACAGTTATGCCTGACTTGGAAGATACTGAGCCACCCGCCACTTTTTTAAATCAATTTCATCCTATCACCCTCATTGAGGCACTGAAAAAAATTTAAAAAAATGCAAATCAGGGGCCCCTGATGACCCATGTCCACCTAAGCTCTGGAAAATGATATCGGACGCAATTGTAGTCCCCCTTCTACATATGAAACTGGTACATTCCCTGATTGCTGGAAACAGGCCACGCTCCTCCCTTTGAAAAAAAACCCCAACGGTGCGCCGGATGACCTGAGCAATCTCCGACCCATCTCCCTACTAGCAGCCCCAGGAAAAATGTTCGAAACGCTGATCCAACGTCAGCTACATAGCTTCATTGAAGAAAAAGGCGCCTTACATGAAACACAGTCAGGCTTTAGGGCCGATTTTAGCACAGAGACGGCCCTCATTGAGGTTGCTGAGTCGATCAGGTGGTCCTTAGATTCAGGAGCATCAGCTATGCTGGTGCTCCTGGATCTATCAGCTGCATTTGATACGGTGGATCACGGCAGATTGTTGCTGCGGCTGAAGGACATAGGCCTAGAAGACAAGGCACTGAGCTGGCTCCACTCCTACCTCACAGATCGGTCCCAGAAAGTGGCGCTGGGCACCTTCTCCTCTAAGCCAAAACGCCTCTGGTGCGGTGTCCCGCAGGGGTCGGCACTCAGCCCATTGCTGTTTAATGTCTATTTGGCCCCACTTTTTACTCTGATTGCTAAATGGGGGGTCAAGGGAATTTCGTATGCAGATGATACGCAATTAGTTTTCCCCTATAAAGATACGTCGGAGGCAGCTTTTAGTAAAATTAGGGGCTGTCTTCGAGATGTGGCTAGCTGGATGAATGCACATAAACTAAGATTGAATGCTAGCAAAACGGAGGTGCTATTTTTTGGAAACAATGCACCCCCCCCCCCAGACTTGTGGTGGCCTCCTGAAATGGGCCCAGCTCCATCTCCCGGAACCCATGCAAAAAATCTGGGAGTAAGATGGGATGAGAATCTCTCTTTCTTGCCTCACATACAGCAGCTCACCGCCGGCTGCCTGAACAAACTTAGAAATCTTCGAAAATTCCTGTCTCTTCTACCAGTCGAGTGTCGCAAAATGGTAGTTCACGCGACAGTTACATCCCGACTAGACTACTCAAATGGCCTCTACCTTGGTCTGCCCAAATATCTGGTGCAACGCCTACAGATTGTGCAGAATGCGGCTGCGAGACTGATAAAACGCATTCCATTTAGGCATCATGTCTCTCCGCATCTGCACGAGCTACATTGGCTCCCAGTGGCAAGTAGAATAAAATTCAAAGTTCTCACCTTGGCGTTCAGAGCGCTAAAAGGTACCTGTCCCAACTATTTAAAACTTAGACTTCCCCGCTACCACCAAGAGCGACAGCTGCGATCTAACTCTATGCTTAAGCTAACTATCCCACGTGTGAGGAAAGCTAGACTTGGAGGCAGGTCCTTCTCTGCTGGCACGGCAAAACTCTGGAACACCTTGCCCTCTGCCATCCAATCTGCCACGACAGAAGCTAGCTTTAGGAAGCTCCTAAAAACTTGGCTTTTTATGCAATAAAACTTGAATTGCTTCTTGGCTCTTCGCTCGCTGCTGAAATACTCGTTAGTGCCGGGACACCTCACCCAGAGGTAGCTGTTCGCGCTTTACAAGCATCTGTATTATTATTATTATTATTATTACTGAGTGGTCCCAGTCACTATTTGATCGTATTTATTGTAATCTGCTAATTTGATGGGGATAAGGAAAGAGGGTGATAACTATCTACTAGATCCAGTGGAGATGTGGTGCTAAATAATCAAGGTGAATTTTTGGGGTATCTGAAATTGCAGACGTTCACTTGATAATTGGGATTTGGCACTCACACTTTCCTATTCTATTCTAGCATGTAATTGGATCCGCTTGGCTGTTGATATATCATATACATAAGTTCTTCCATTTGCATGAATACACTTTGCCTGCCCAGGGCAACTCAAATAATGTTTTCTTAATGCAAAGAAAAGGCTTACTGCTTACAGACAGCATATCTGAATCATATGCAATTTAAGAGAAGAGATAATACACAAACAACATGCAACTTACCTTTGGTAAGGCTATTTCCTGTGCATACTCTAACACCAGATTCCTCACCTCAGAATATTTCCAGGCAATAGAATGGATTTGGAGTTTTTTGTAGCACTGTCTCTGTGTGCATATAGGTGGCAGCTCAGCACTAACTCCATACAGCCCTGGAAGTCATGGTACGGACTGGTTCACAGACAGAATATCAAACTCAAAAATATAGATGTAAAAAAATCGAGGTAAAAATATAGAATGCAAATATTTTGACTCCCTATACTTCAACAGATAAGTACAAAAATATTGAAAGAAAATATTGAGAAAAAAAACACAGTTTTACAAAATATCGATTATTATTCATATAACATAAAAATAATATAAATTTGATACATACATTTTTTTAAAGAAAATAAATTAGATGTAATACACATTTTAACAAATATAACAAATACACTTAATTTAAATAAGTTACAAACATACATAATAATTAATATATATATATATATATATATATATATAAATTTTACTTTAAAACAAATAATAAACTATGAATATTAATAAATTAGTTTCCTAATTTTAAAATTTTATAGGAATTTACAAATATATATACAAGCGTTTACAGCTCCGGTAGGAACGACCGCTTGATCCCCCGACAAGTAACATCCACTTGGAACCAGTGACTGGAGGTAACGGACTCTCACGGCGGTGATTGAGTCTGTACCAAGAGGCACGGCAGGTGTGTCCGAGTGTTTGCGGAAAACAACGAGTCGGTGCAGGAGTAAGGCCACGCAGACGAGCAAAACCATTTAAAGGAAACGCGCTCGACTGTCTGGGTGCTCAAGAGATCGGAGCAAAATAAAGTGCAACTCAATGGACGCCGCGGATGTGGTCAGAAACAAAGAGGAGGCGGCAGTGAGTATGTTTGATGACGCCCCAATAACAGATATCCAGCATGTGTGGCAAACGACGACAGCGGAGGCTCGGGGCAGCCGAATAAAAGACCTATTTAAACAACTGGAGAAAGCCATGCGGACTGAACAATCCAAGTGGTGGGAGCAGAAATCCCTTTCCCGCTACTTGGAGGTGGGACGTGTTCCGCGAGGCTTGCGGATCATGCTGGCTCCCAGCTACGAGAATCCGGATCCCAACATGCTACAGGATTGGGCGCAATGCAATTTGGACAATTCTAGTCGTCTTTTACGAATCCTAATTCAATATGCTGAAAGCGACGGCGTAAAACTCCAAATGAAAATTAAAGACTTAAACGAACAAATCAATGCACTGAACGAAGGGGCGCAGGAGAAAAAACTGAGGGAAGAAATGGTGATAAGGTTGGCCAAAGAAGAGGAGGTAATCAAAAAGAGAAAGACCTTCAAATTCCAACGTGACAAATTAGATTACCAGAATGGGCGTATGTACACGTTTTCTAGAAAGTATGATCCCCTAAGGGGAATCCAGCACCGCAAACATCGCAGGTGACCGCCAACCTGGACCAAACCTCGGCGTCATCAACTGATATCAGCTCGATACCCAGTAGTGACTCAGAAGCAGAACAGCAGGCGGCAACGGGGCAGTTGGGGTTTACAAAGTGGTCGTTAGCTCAGGAAGTGGAGTGCCTGCGACACGACCGCAAACAATCATTGAGATCCCATGCCTCAAGCTCCGGAACAACCAAAGGCGCAACATCAGGCGCAAGCAACGGAGGAAATGTAGGGCAGCAAAACAAAACAACAAATCCAGTGGCAAAGAAAAAAACCTACAAAAGATGGAACCGCCGATGAAATCACAAGTAAGTGATAATATGAATATTGTAAATTTAACTGATATGCAGCTGAGTTCGGGAGAACTGAGAACTTTATCACTAGGGTTGTCGTTTTGTCCGCCAAGTACCTTTAATTATGCGCGGACCAGGATGGATTAGTTTAAGTTTACAAGGAAGCTGAAACTGAGAAAAATGTTCCTGGTCAACAAACACAAAACGCGCAAACCCCCAGATATAAATACCGCAGAAGGCACAGAACCGACAACTATATCAGTAGGAGAGTATGAGCTTCAGAGTGATCTGTTGGATCTTCTAAGGGAAGGGGACATAGAGGGTACCCAGGAGGAAGATACTTCAATGAAAACAAATGCCCCGCGGGATACCCCATTTAAACCAAAATCGACATTCAACCCAGTGATGGCGCATGATAATATTGATGTATTCAGTGATTTGGTATCAGCAGAACTTAAGAAACTTTATAGAACATCAATAAATAAAAATATCAAGAAATTAAAATATAATGATACATTTGGCAGCCTGATGAAGAAACTACAGAGCAACAACAAGGTGGTTATAAGGCAGTCTGATAAGGGAGGAAATATTGTCCTCTGGCCAATGCACATGTATTTGGAGGAAGCGTTGAAGCAACTCAATGACAGGCAATGCTACAGCAGAAGTGACTGGCAAACAACAAAAACTGCATGGGACAAATTTAACACTAAATTGTATTCCTGGAGAGGACAAGGGCTCCTAAGTGGGGATGAATTGAAATTTTTAAAGACAAATCATCTAATAATCCCTGTTTTTTATTTGATTCCGAAAGTCCACAAAGACCGGACCAAGCCACCAGGGAGGCCCATTATATCGGCCAGGGGTGGGACCTTTGAGAATGCATCTCGCTATATCGATCATTTCCTCCAGGAATATGTTAAAACTTTGCCATCCTACATAAAAGACACTATGGACTTCTTGGAAAAAATAAAGACAATTGTGTGGCACAATGAGTATTTACTGATCACACTCGATGTGACTGCCTTATACACTAGTATTAACCATGCGGATGGTATGAAAGCAGTTACACTTCGTTGGTGGAGTTCCAGACCTTTATGGAGGATCTGGACCTGCCGGTCCTCGGTGAGGAGGATGCGAAACGGATCGGGGGCAAGATCGTGGAGAGAGAGGTACGGGTTGCCATTAAGAGTATGGCAAGGAATAAGACGCCGGGCACGGATGGATTCCCTGCGGAATTCTATCTCACCTACGTGGACCTCCTTGCGCCCCGACTGACGTGGCTGTACAATGAGTCGAGGCGATTGGGCTGTCTACCCGAGACCACGAGGGAGGCGTTGATTGTCCCCCTTCTGAAGCCGGGCAAGGAACCATGGGACAGATCGGCATACCGCCCACTGTCCATGCTTAACCTGGATTACAAGATCCTGAGCAAGATTTTGGCGGCGCGTTTGCTCCCTCACATGTCCAAACTGGTGCATGCGGACCAGTCGGGTTTCATCCCGGCCCGCAATACGGCGCTTAATGTGCGGCGACTCTTACATATACTGGAGGCCGACACTTATGATGGTGACGAGGCGGTGGTGTTCGCTGTCGATATGGAGAAGGCGTTTGACAGCTTGGAATGGCCTTACTTATTCCATGTATTACGAGCGTTGGGCCTTGGGGAAGGCTTCGTAGGTTGGACGAGACTGCTCTACCAAGAAGCGACGGCGAGAGTCAGGACAGGGAGGGTTATCTCTGAGATGTGCAGGGTGGGCAGGGGCACCCGTCAGGGATGCCCTCTTTCCCCCTTACTATTTGCCTTGGCTGTCGAGCCCCTTGCGGCAGGAGCCCGGCTGGGCCAGGCGTATCAGGGACTGGACGTCTATGGCCAAGTACACCACATAGCGTTATACGCAGATGATCTGCTGATGTTCCTGGCGGACTCGGCGAACTCTCTGCGTGGTGCTAAGACTCTCCTGCAGTCGCTGAGCAGTGTCTCCGGTCTTCGTGTGAACTGGGCGAAATCCCACCTATTTCCGACCCGCCCGCGGGGAGAGTGCCCGCAGGAAACGGAGGGCGTGACTTGGGTGGAGAGAGGCCTACGATACCTTGGCACCACGATCTTCCACGACAGGGCCGATATCCTTGAGGGGAATATCGGGTCGGCGATCAGGCATGCTAAAGGGAACTTCGACTTTTGGGGCACGCTCCCGCTATCACTCATGGGGAGGGTGGCGCTGCTCAAGATGGTGACCTTACCACGATTGCTTTACTTCTTCGGGACCCTCCCGATCTGGATCCCGGCGAGCTACTTTCGGCGACTGCGATCGATGGTCATCGGCTTTTTGTGGGGGGCAGGCAGGCGCAGGGTGGCTCACGCCACACTTCTCCGCCCTAGAGCGGATGGCGGGCTGGCACTGCCGGACTACGAGCTCTACTACTTGGCGGCACAGCTGCAGTGGCTGACGCAATGGGTAGCACGGGCCAGGAGAGGGACAGACGGATCGGGAGAACCGGCGGGTCCAGTCCAGGTGCTGTCGCGGATCGTACTGGGTCTACCAATGGGGGATTTCCACCTCACACAGGAGTTTGCGACGGCCCGGAAATGCTGGAACAGATATCGCCGGAGGTGTGGTATTGCGATTCCGTACGCACCTGAGATCCCTCTTGGGCTCTGCGGGGCACTTCTGCATGGGGGCTCGTGGCGCGGGCTAGAAGGATGGGACCAGCAGGGGCTGTCATCCATGGGTGACCTGTACGAAAACGGGGCGATGTTACCCTTTGATCTCCTCCAGGACCGCTTTGGGTTGGCAGGCGGGGACTTCCTCCTTCATGCGGCCCTAACGGCGGCGATCCGCAGACACTGGAGAACGGGCATGTCGGAGCCACCATTGTCTCTGGGCTGCCAATACATCGTGATGATGACAGGGACGGTCAAGGCTGTCGCGTGCCTGTCTCGTCGCATGGTCTCGGAATCTGTCGCTCCACTGCTGGCCTTGAAGGCGAAATGGGAGGCTGATTTGGCGATTGAGATCCCCGAGGAGGCATGGAAGGGAATACTGGAGGGGGCCCAAAATAGCACACGCAACGCAAGGTTCCAGCTGGTGCACTTTTATGTCCTGCATAGGGCCTACCTGACCCCTGATAAATTGCATACATACTTCCCGGCCCAGCCGGCATCCTGCCCACGTTGCCCGGCAGATCCCGCCGACTTCCAACACATGTTCTGGTCGTGTCCCGAGCTGGGGCCCTTTTGGGAGGAAGTAGTGGAGGTTCTAAGGGAGGTGACGGAAAGGGACCTGCAACTCACCATGGCGCATTGCATACTACACTGGTTCCCACACACTTCAAAAAATAAAGTCACTAGCAAGTTTCTGGACTTGGGGCTTCTCCTGGCGAAGCGAGCCATCACGTCCCAATGGAAGGCGTCCCGGGGCCCTGTGATAGGGCGCTGGAGGTCTGAACTGCATAAGTGGGCTAGATGTGAGGGTGAGGTTCGCCTGCGAGCCGCGCTCAGGGCAGGCAACGACACAGCACTGGAGAGGGCCAGGGCGTGGGAGGGGATGGTCCTGGGACTCACTCTCGTGGACATGGAGGAGGAGGACTCCCCGGGACATAGTCCGGCTCCGGCGGAGCGCCCGTCAGACTGGGACTCACTCTCGTGGACATGGAGGAGGAGGACTCCCCGGGACATAGTCCGGCTCCGGCGGAGCGCCCGTCAGACGGGGGGACGGTCTAGACCTGATTTGCTGCTTCCCTACCTTTGAGTTCCACTGTGAGGACTTACGAATGATAGCTGATAACTCCTGGTACTAAGTTCCGGATCTGGTCCTGTGATTGGGATTAAGATTCTGATTGGACGATACTCTGGCACGCCTGGGGGGGAGGGGGGTCTGGCTAGGGGTGGGAGGGTTATTAGGGGTGGTCCTGGGCGAGGGTGGAGGGGTAGTTGGGGTTGAGGGTGTTGTGGGAGAGGGGAGGGGGTTTGTTCAGGTTGGGTGACAAGAGGCTCTTGGTTCACCTGGCTTTGGGACAGGGAGTAGAGAATGTTAGGACCAAAAGCGGCCATGTTATTCCTCCTCCGATTGGTGGCTACGGGCATGTACTGAACGCCCCTGTTAAATTTTTCTTCCCAACGTGTTATTGCCGCTCGACCTCTGGGTTGTGAGCTGAATGGCTGTGTAATACTGGGGGGAGGGGCGACACACCTCAGGCGAACCAAGGAGAGACGATGGACCATGCTGTTTGATTATATGCTCTTGCTGCAATAAAAAAATATTTACAAAAAAAAAAAAAAAAAAAATGAAAGCAGTTACACATTTCTTGAATAAGAGACCGGTATGCATGCTGGAACATAATGATATGATCAAAGAAATGTTGGAAATTTGTCTGACTAATAACTATTTCCTATTTCAAAATCAAGTGTTCCAACAATTGAGAGGAGTTGCGATGGGGGCCTGCTTCTCCCCCAGCTACGCGTGCTTTCACATGGGGCTGTGGGAGGAGCAAGTCCTGGGGGTCGCGCATGCAGAGGTAATGACCAATAAGGTTGTGACATGGTATAGATTTATAGATGACCTGTTTATAATTTGGAGGGGGTCACCTTCAGAGGCTGAACAGTTCATCTCGGACATCAATGTGAACGATCTGAATCTAAAATTTTCCGGCATGATCAGTGACAACAAGGTCAGTTTTTTAGATGTGGAAGTCTATGTTGAAGGAGGCAAGCTTCAAACCAAGTTGCATCGCAAGGAGATCGCGGGCAACACGGTTCTGCATGCGTCCAGCCAGCATCCAGGCCACCTGATCCGCAGTATCCCCTATGGGGAGATGCTGAGGATCAGAAGAATATGTAGCACAGATGAATCTTGCTTGGCATCACAATTAAACAGCAAGGAAAGGTTCTTGGAAAGGGGCTATTCGGAGGCCTTGGTTGCGAAAGCAATGACAAGAGCCAACAAAAGGAGTACTCTACTCAACACTGAAGGGGAAACTAATGAAAGATCAAAGGCGAAAGACAGCGCAGGCGGCCAACCAAGACTAATTACAGCTTACAGCTGCCAACACAAGCAATTACAAAAGATCTTTCGCAAGAACTGGCCAATAGTCAGGGGGGATCCCATGATTGGCAAAACATTGGCTGATTATCCAGCCATACCGTATAGCCGGGCCAGGTCAATGAGCGATATGCTTGTTAAAAGTAGCCCGGAAGTGGTGAGCAGAGACAACTGGCTCATGCAAAGTAAGGGCTTTATCAAGTGCGCTGTTTGCAAGGCATGCACCATGGGGAAAAACAAAACGTCTTATATGTCCCCATTGAGTGAGGTTCCAAATCTGATTACTAAGAAAATGACATGCAAATCAGATTTCGTCATATATGTGCTGGAGTGTGCGTGTGGGCTACGATACGTGGGTAGCACCAAGCTACAGGTCCACAAACGCATACTCCAGCACATGCGGGCGGTCAATAACAAGGATGAAACATACCCTGTGGCGAGACATGTCAACTCATGCCACAAGGGGGATCTGGGTTGCCTTAGTTATTATGCCATAGACATGGTGCAGCCACTACGTAGAGGAGGCAACAGGGAAGCACGCCTGAGATTACTAGAGACTAGATATATTCTTGAACTCAACACCAAGACACCGAATGGCCTCAATGCGACAGAGGACTTGTATACATGCTTGTAAATTGGAACATAAATGTGGAACATACAGGCATGAGAACAAGGTAGTCCTTATAGAAAATCTGTGGAATATGTATTTATTTATTTATTTATTTATTTATTGAAGTTTTGTATAGCGCTAGCTGGACCCGGGGGGTATCAGAGCGCTTCACAGCAAATAGAGAAGTGCAATCAAGGCAATAAGCATAGAATACAAGAATCGGAAACGATAGGAGGGGAATAAAGCCTGTACACCAGCAAAACAACAGCAATAATAACGCAATACGAGACTGATATTGGGGGCGAATCGGATAGATTTGAGTTCCGCAAAGGATATCAGATTTCTGCTGTTGGGAGATGGGCTTCTCGCTAAGCACCGGAGCGTTCAAGGAAGAGGGCTTTGAGTAGCGTTTTGAATTGTGGGAAGGAGGCGGTCATTCTGATATGTGGGGGGATGGCGTTCCAAATCCTGGGAGCGTTCCCCGCAAAGGATTTATTAGAGGTCTTGCGTTTCTGTGATTTCAGCGGGATGAGCAGGAGTGTGTTGGAGCTTCTGAGGTTCCTGGATTGTCCAGCCCTTTTGAGTTTAGAGGCCAGGTATTCTGGTTTGCCTGTATGCAAGGCTTTATGTGTGAGGCAGGCTGTGCGGAAGTTGGCTCGTTGGTCAATCGGAAGCCATTTGAGTTCTTTGAGCGCCGGTGAGATGTGGTCAAATTTCTTTGTTCCTGTGACCATTCTTGCGGCAGCGTTGAGGGTGGAGTTGAGGGGACCCAGGTGTGATTTGGCTGTTCCAGTCAGTACAGCAATGCCATAGTCAATTCTTGAGAGCACAAGTGCCTGGGTGGCATGTTTCAGATCTTTGGGGGGGAGGAAGGGTTTAATTTTGTAGAGAAGTTTCAAGTTCATGAATGCGCTTTTGGCTGTTTTTGAGATATGTTTCTTCATGTCCAGTTTGGGGTCGAGAGTGATTCCTAGTGATTTTGCTGAGTCCGTTGGAGTAAGAGAGACATTGAGAGCATTTAAGGCTATGAGCCATTCCATTATTTGTGGGTTTTCATCTTTGTTCGAAATTAGGAGAACTTCCGTTTTTTCTTCGTTTAGTTTGAGGTGGTTGGCTGAGAGCCAGTGTTGGACCTCCATGAGTGTGGCATTAAGTCTGTGAATGTCAGCGATCGAGGTGGTTTCCAAGTAGAGTTGAGCGTCATCCGCGTACAGGTGGAAGGGGATGTTGGAGTTCCTTAGGAGAGAGGTGAGGGGTTCCATGTAGATGTTGAAAAGTTGTGGGGAGAGTACTGATCCTTGTGGAACACCTCTGTTGATGGGGAGGGGGTCTGACTCGAACCTGTTGATCTTTATTCTTTGAGAGCGGTTGTTCAGAAAGGAGGTGAACCATTTTAGGACTGTGTTTTCGATGCCCGCTCTTTCTCGGAGGACATTAAGAAGGAGGGAGTGGTCGACCGTGTCAAATGCAGCCGAGAGGTCAAGGAGAATGAGGAGGCTACATTGGTTGGAGTCGAGTGACATGTGCAGGTCATCAAGGACATTTAGAATAGCGGTTTCCGTACTGCAGCCCTTTCTGAACCCTGATTGGAGAGGATCCAGTAGGTTAGAGTTCTCTAAGTGTTGGTTTAGTTGTGACAGTACACATTTTTCAGTCATCTAAACTGAATAAAACTGCTTTTAGAGATTATTTTAATTCATCTATTTATCACTAGGGATAAACGTATTATATTCACTTATAGGTGCACAGGGTAAATCATGACCAGGTGGGCAGTGTAGATGCAGTTATCCACAAACAAATCTAGCCCACTTGGGCATTTATTGTAAATCTTCCCCTTTCTTTCTAAACCCAGTAAAAAAAGAGAGAAAAACTGCATATTTTTGCACATTTAAAGCAGATTTTGCACATGCTTTTATCAATGCGTATTAATGAATATGATATAATATTAATGAAAAAGGCTTTATTTAATATTTATAATTGTATATATATGTGTATTTATCTATTTATTGCGAAATTTGCACAATTCAATCTGGGTGAACAAATGGGGAGAATTTCTAGCGAAAATTATGGTTGAAGTTTGTGGAGTAGGCAGAAGTCTGTTGTTTATATCTATAGGCCCAGGGTCAGGTGACCCTTATGTGCACTTTAAAATCACGAGGTGTGAATGACCATGTCATGTGATCAAGGGCTTTAGGGCCCGAAACGCGTCATGGCGAACAGAAGGTTACACTAATAAAAACCAGCAAATTCACCTGATTGGGTACGGTTCGTTTTTCATATCCAGCAAAAATGGTATGCAGACGAAGTTCCTGGCATATATATATATAGTGTGTGATCAAGAGCATTCGTTGCTCGAAACGCGTCGCCTGAGAGGTTGAATAAAATCTGCCTTACTACAGCCTGGGGTCTGTGTCTTCATGTCGCCGAGAAGCTGGAGGTTATGAAGATTACGCTGCATATATAAATATATATATATATATATATATATATATATATATATATATATATATATATATATATATATATATATATATATATATATCGAAACAATACCCTTGCAGGCATATAGTGATGCTTAAATTATGCAAAAAAGAGGTAGAGAACTCTGGGTAGTTCCCAAGTTTAGGTGGAAAGCAGCTCCTGTATAGAGCACCCTCAACACCAGCGACACTCTAAATTTGCTCACCTCGAATGTCTGCTTTTCTATCAAAGTTTTTAAGCATAGGATTAGCACAGTGCTATCCACGCCGAGATAGAAATGGACAAAGTCTCTTGCCATTTGTACAGCAATGTCTTTAAGCATAGGATTAGCAAAGTGCTATCCACGCCGAGCTGTAAAATGACAAAAGCCATGTATCACTCCAGGCACAATATTACAGCTTTGAGTTGGTAAAATACCAATCAAGCAAACCTGAAATGAATAACAGCAACCCCTGACACGTTTTTCGCTGTCATTACAGCTCTTCAGAGAGGTTTAGCTTCGTCCAGACACAAGGGAGCACCCAGTATAAGTCAAAACAATACCCTTGCAGGCATAGAGTGACGCATACATTATGCACGTGTCAGGGGTTGCGCGCAGTGTGCGGTGGCAGACGGTGTCGAAGGCGGCAGAGAGGTCTAGGAGGAGGAGTGATGTGGTCTCGCCGTTGTCCAGCAGGGTCCAGATGTCGTCGATGGCGGCGATGAGGGCAGTCTTGTGCTGTGGTTGCTGCAGAACCCTGACTGGAAAGGGTCCAGAATTCTGTTTTCTTCAAGGTATCGTGTTAGCTGTCTGTTGATGGTTTTTTCGATGTCCTTGCCGTGAAAGGGAGCAGAGAGATGGGCCGGAAGTTCTTAAGGTCTCTTGAGTCTGCCTTAGGTTTTTTTAAGTAGGTCGTTGATCTCGGCGTGTTTTCATATCTCTGGGGAGGTCGCGGTCTCGAGGGAGAGATTGATGACGTTGCACAGGTGGGGTGAGATGGAGCTTCTTGCTCTGTTGTAGACGTGGTGCGGGAATGGGTCTGACGGAGAGACGGAGTGGATTGTGCGCATGGTCTTGATGGTGTCATCGATGCTCACGCTGGCCCAGGCTAGCAGGGGGTCGTGGTCGATGGTGTGCGGAGGGTCTGTTGTGTTGCTGTCTGTTGGGGCTTTCTGCGTGTTAAAGCTGTCATGGATGTCTGCTATCTTACGGTGGAAGAAGGTGGTGAGGGAGTCGCACAGGGCTTGCGACGGCAGGATGTCATTGGTGTTAGAGCTGGGGTTGGAGAGTTCCTTCACGATGTTGAAGAGCTCCTTGCTATTGTGTGTGTTGTTGTCGAGGCGGTCTTTGAAGGAGGTCCTCTTGGCCGCCCTGATGAGGTGGTGGTGGTTGCGGATGGCGTCCTTGTGTGCTGCGTGGCTGTCCGGAGTTTGTTCACTGTGCCATTTCTTCTCTAGTTTCCGGCAGGCTTGCTTGGACGCTAGGAGTTCTGGGGTGAACCAGCTGGCCCTCGTGCTGGTGTCTCTGTGGGGGGGTTTCTTCAGCGAGGCGAGGGTGTTGGCGCAGTCCACGATCCAGCGTCTGAGGCTGTGGGCATCGTCGTCGGTGTTGGAGGGTTCGATGGGTGGGCTGAGAACGAGGTTTGCGTGTAGTTGGTCTTCGGTGATTTTGCTCCAGCAGCGGCGGGGGATCTGTTGGGTGCAGTGGTGTGCGGTGGGTTTCTGGAAGGCGAAGTGCATGCAGCGGTGGTCGGTCCTGCGGAGCCCTGCGGGCTTGAGGAGAAGAGCGGGTGTCCGGCATAGTGGGTGGGAGTTGTGACGAGTTGCTTCAGTCCGAGGTTGGCGAGGGTATAGATTAGGGTTGTGGAGTTGTTGTCGTTGTTGTTCTCAAGGTGAAAGTTCAGGTCTCCAAGGAGGATGTAGTCGGTGGAGGTCAGGGCGTGCATGCTGATCAAGTCGGCGATGGAGGCGCTGAACTGGGGGCGCGGGTCCGGGGGTCGGTAGACGAGGGTGCCTCTGAGGATGGAGTTAGGGTCTGTGTGGATCTGGAAATGCATTTGTTCGGCGGTGCTGAGCGCGTCGTCGCCCCACTTGTCCTATCATTAATAGTACTGACACTTCATTGTATTTAAATTGTCCAGGATTACTGATGTATAAAGAGACGATCGCTCTGGTGAAAGCAGATGATCCAAGCACTTTTGAACTGAATACTCGATATTCTGCAATGGATTATGATAGGCCAATCTATACACAGTCAGGGTTTTTCTTTTTGTTTAACGGGACTTACTCTAATGTTCGTAACGGGACAAATGATGTGGCCCTTCGGATGGTGTTGGTTTTGGGTGTGCCCTGTAAACGTGCAAGACCTAAAGTAAAGTGTGTAAAAAGAATGTTGATGAAGAAGTTCAGTGAGGGAGGGACCGATATTGAGATAAACAATTACAGAAATGGTATTACCTTTGGATACATCATGTCTTTTATTTTTACATTGGGTGGAACAGCCATGGCGAGAGGTGAAAAGGCTTGAGAGTATTTTGGATGTTAGTTGCATATTTTATCCAACACAACTGTGGTGGCTCTGCGCGACATCACCACTCAGTTAGAGAGTATGCAGATATATTTCGAACAGACTAAATATGCAGTGGATTTAATCTTGTCTAAGAGTGGTGGTGTGTGCGCAGTAGTTGGCGATCAGTGTGTAGTCGGGATAACAAATATGGAAAAAAATATTCCCAAGCATATTCTAGATATTCTTGAAAATGTCAACGGAACGGGAATCAGAAACTGGGGTTGCTCTATCCTTGACAGCTGAGACAGGATCATTGAGAAGGTGATTTATCTCATTGCCATGTAGGTGTTTTGTTTTGTTTTTGTTCAGTGTCTGCCTACGTGTTGTTCCTATTGTCCCAGCCTTCTTACTCCCAAGGGAAAAATATCAATTCATGCCTCCTACGCTGCCATTATGCTACTGAAGGATATTGACTATGTGATGGCTATTGACAAGGGAATTTTCAATAATTCCTCTCTTCTCACTGTTTTAATTCTTGATGCTAATAGTATGGAATGCTCATAATTTCTTTTGCCATGAGTTTTATTATCATTTATAGCTTTAGCTTATTAGAAAATGTCTTTAGCTTATGCTAAAAGGAGGGTCTGATGAAATATAAACTGTTTAGGCATTCATGATGTATTGCATAAGTTAGCATACAATGCGCCATTTTCTATTCAGGCGTAATTTTAGGCTGTTCGAAACTAATATTGTGTAATTCCAAGAAACTGTTCCCCCAAGGGTTTTATTACTCCAGATAGGTTTTGTTTTAGTAATAAGCATATTGTTCATGTCGGCACATAGCTTTCTCAGAAGAAAGAGGCACTCTCCCACACATCTGGTAGCAGGGTCTGAATGGAACGACCTTGAGTTGTGCAACTGTGTGAAAAGATAGGAGTTCTGAATTGCTTTCCTTGTGTTTCATTAACTAACTGTACCTGCCTGATAAATTCCACTGTGGGCGTGTCTTTGCCCGGCTATGAAATGTGCATAATGTTTCTTTATGGCTGTCGATTTCAGTTCCCTTCTGTAGCATTCCTTGTGACTGGGCAGATGGGGCTCCGCTATGAGTGTACCTGAATAAACACATATTGGTTTGTGTTCTCATCTGTCTGACCGACTCTTCATTTAGTACAGAAGGCAGAGAAGTGATCTTAGTGACCCTGGTGGCCCGAATCAGGTCACTTCCTTCATTGTCCCCTAATCAAACCTGGACCTCTCAGCGGCCTCTGATACCATCAACCACAACACTCTATTTAACACCCTCTCATAAAGGGGTGGCATCAGTGGTATCATCCTACAATGGTTCTTATAATACCTGAACAAAAGATCTAACCTAATCAAACTAAAGAAGAGCCCATCAACATAAACATTAATCAACCAAGGAGTCCCCACAACTCAATCCTTTCCCCTGCCCTCTTCAACCGCTACATGGGAGCCCTAGCACTGTTCCTGAAACAAGTCAGGATTGCCCATCATCTTTATGCAGATGACATCCAAATCTATATCAAAATGGCTTCACTTAAAGACATTCAACACCTCAACAACACTCTCTTCCTTGATGCACACCTGGCTAAACAACAACCACCTAAAACTAAATTCCCCAAGAAACGAACACCTTCTCATCCAGTCTAAAACAAAACCCTACCCCATCCACACCTGGCTTGGCGGTTTAAATGCACTAAACTGGAAACTATCTATATCCAATTCTGTCAAATCTTTTGGGATTACATTCAACAAAAGCCTGAACATGAAAGAACATATCAACACCTCATTAAAAAGCGTCTTCTACACACTAAAATGCATAAAAAAATGAAAACAAGTTACTTACCTGTAACTACAGTTATCCAGTATTGGTATATTTCATAGAGTCACATGCCTGAATCATTCCCCGTCGCCAAGGCGGGAGTCCCACGGTAATTAATATATACAAAAGCAGTGCCTTAGTAAGAAACTGTAGTAGGCTAAAAAGAAAAGAGGCCCAGAATGCCCAAAACTTAGTAGTCCATCTACCTCATTATATGGAAAGAACTAAAAAATAGTTCCAACCAATCAGCTGCCAGCACCCTCTAGAACCTTCCCAGCAGAGGCAGTTCTCCTCAGATTTTCTTAGCACAAGTGGGAAGTAGAGATTCCAGATAGAGAGCTGTCTCGCCGGGGAGGAGGGTGGGTGCATGTGAATCTATGAAAGATACCAATACTGGATAACTGTAGTTACAGGTAAGTAAATTGTTTTCGTATCCAGTGTTAGGGTATCGTTCATAGATTCACATGCCTGAATCAGAATAGCAAGCAGTAGGCCAAGTAGTGTCGTTTGCGGATGGTGGGAGACAGAGTGTATATACTCCCAAACATATCCGGGAAGGTTAGAATATTAATAAATTATATATACATATCTTCAAAGTGAATAATGTATGCAACTTAATAGCATGTTTGCAATTATAGACATAAATTAACATCTGTAACATAATATACATTTTATATAAAAAGCAGTATCGGAGAAAACCTAACCTTAGTGAAGAAGATGTTGAAGAACAGCTTGCCCCACAGCTGCATCGTGCTGCGACGCAGATTGTAGGCAGTAGTGTCTTGTGAACGTGTGGACATTCTTCCATGTCGCAGCACGACAAATGTTTTCTACTGTAACACCAGCAAATAGTGCCGTAGAAGCCGCCATAATTCTGGTGGAATGCCCTTGGACCTTTCTCTGTAAAGGTTTGTTGGCATTGTCATGGCAAAATTTAATAACAGAAGCAATCCATCTGGCTATAGTTGCCTTCGTTACAGCATGTCCAAAAGGGGCATGACCATAGGCGACAAATAATTGATTGGATTGCCTGATTTCCTTAGAGTTTTTGGTAAATAAAATTTAAGGCAGCGCTTGACGTCGAGAGAGTGTAAGGCTCTTTCCGCCGGCGTGGTTGGGTCCGGAAAGAACGTTTTTTTAGCTTTACAGGCTGATTTAGATGAAATTGAGATGGTATTTTAGGGATGACATTGGGATTTGTCCTTAGAGTCACGTAATCTCTAGTGAAATGCAAAAAGGGTTCTGAAATGGTGAAGGCTTGAATTTCACTAACCCTTCGGGCTGAAGTAAGAGCTAAAACAATTGCCACTTTCCAGGTAAAAAATTTGAGCTCTGCCTTGTGAATTGGTTCAAATGGTCTTCTCATTAGCTGAGCCAAGACTGTGTTCAATTCCCACTGCGGCGGCGGTGGACGTGTCCGGGGAAAAACTCGAAAAAGTCCTAATAGAAATTGTTTGATAAGTGATGAAGAGCAAAGTGAAGGTTTGCTAGAGCTCTTCCGGAATCTGGAAATTGTAGCGAGGTGAACCTTAATGGAAGAGAACACAAGCCCCGCTTTGGCTAGAGATAGCAAATAGGAAAGGATATCCTCCGCTGGAGCCTGAATTGGATGAATATCATTTGCTTCACACCAATGAAAAAATTGTTTCCACTTAAAGCGATAAGTCCTAACTGTACTCTGGGCACGAGATTTTGTTAAAATTTCACGACAATCCTCAGATATATTCAGATCTTTGAATTCTAAGAAGTCAGAAGTAATGCGTGCAAGCGCAGCGACTGTGGATCTGGGTGTAGTATTTGACCCTTTTCCCTTGTAAACATCGTGAGTGTTGGAACTAGACGAACAGGATGTTCCTGCGATAACAGAAGCAGTTCCTGAAACCAATATTGCCTTGGCCAGCGGGGTGCAATTAGGATGAGATGGCAGCACTCCCTCTTCATCTTTTGAAGCACCTTCGGTATCAATGGTATTGGATGAAAAGCCTACGTATAAATCCCTGACCATCGCATAGACAGGGCATTCCCTCTTGATCCCCGTTGAGGGAATCTGCTGGCGTAGTATAGGCATTTGCTGCTCTCTCTTGTAGCAAACAGATCTAATGTTGGCTTGCCCCAAATGTGAAAGATCTTTTCCACTTGCTTCTGCTCCAACTCCCACTCGTGACATCCCAAGAGAGATCTGCTGAGGGTGTCGGCCAAAGTGTTCTGAAGACCCTTGGAATGTTCTGCACTTAGGGTTATACCGTGTGCTGTAACCAATTCCCACTGCTCCTGAGCTTCCTGCAATAGAGATAGGGACCTCGTTCCCCCTTGTTTGTTGATGTAATACATGCTGGTTGTATTGTCGGTACGGACAAGCACTGAGAAGCCCGCAATCCTCGGAAGGAAAGCCTGCAGAGAGAGAAAAATGTCCCGCAGCTTCAAACTGTTGATGTGTTTTTGTTGGTATTTGTGGGACCATCTTCCCTGAATCTGTAAGTCCTGAAGATGGCCTTCCCAACCCTCCATGGATGCGTCCATTGTTAGAACGAATTCTGGGGGAGTTGTCAAGAAAGTGAGGCCCGGAGACAAGTTTGTCTTTTGAGACCACCAATGGAGAGCGTGAACCATGCGCGAAGTCACCTTGATGGAGTCGTCGAATGGTCCTATGGCCTGTTGCCATTGCAGGTGCAATTCCTCGTGCAGAGGTCTCATTCTGAGTCGTGCTAACAGTACCAGGTTTATTGCTGATGAGCACATCCCCAGAAGAGAAGCGAATGTCTTTTTGAGATTGACTTTGCTAAGCTTTGTAGTCTTAGTTGGAGATTACAATTGGGGGTGGGGTCGCACACTACTCACACACCAGCGAGATCGCCCCTAAGGACTGTGGTAAGTGTAGTTTGTGTTCCGCGATGCATCTTCTTTCGATTCTCTGCTATCTTCGCTATCTTCGCCATCCCTGGACACGTGTTTCGGGGTATTTCCCCTCATCAGCAGGGATTAGGCCGTGTTCTGGGGTTGCCGGTGGCTCCCAAATATTGCCAGGTTTAGTACCACATAGGCGCGGGGTCCCAGGCTAAATACCCCAAAACACGTGTCCAGGGATGGCGAAGATAGCGAAGATAGCAGAGAATCGAAAGAAGATGCATCGCGGAACACGAACTACACTTACCACAGTCCTTAGGGGCGATCCCGCTGGTGTGTGAGTAGTGTGCGACCCCACCCCCATTTGTAATGTTAAAGCTCCCTTGAGCAGTTGGCTGACAAGCCTGGGACCCCGCACCTGCGCGCCTGAGTGGTTAAACCTGGCAATATTTGGCAGCCACCGGCAACTCCAGAACACGGCCTAATCCTTGCTGATGAGGGGTAAATACCCCGAAACACGTGTCCAGGGATGGCGAAGATAGCGAAGATAGCAGAGAATCGAAAGAAGATGCATCGCGGAACACAAACTACACTTACCACAGTCCTTAGGGGCGATCCCGCTGGTGTGTGAGTAGTGTGCGACCCCACCCCCATTTGTAATGTTAAAGCTCCCTCGAGCAGTTAGCTGACGAGCCTGGGACCCTGCACCTGCGCGCCTGAGTGGTACTAAACCTGGCAATATTTGGCAGCCACCGGCAACCCCAGAACACGGCCTAATCCCTGCTGATGAGGGGTAAATACCCCGAAACACGTGTCCAGGGATGGCGAAGATAGCGAAGATAGCAGAGAATCGAAAGAAGATGCATCGTGGAACATGTACTACACTTACCACAGTCCTTAGGGGCGATCCCGCTGGTGTGTGAGTAGTGTGCGACCCCACCCCCATTTGTAATGTTAAAGCTCCCTCGAGCAGTTGGCTGACGAGCCTGGGACCCCGCACCTACGCACCTGAGTGGTACTAAACCTGGCAATATTTGACAGCCACCGGCAACCCCAGAACACGGCCTAATCCCTGCTGATGAGGGGTAAATACCCCGAAACATGTGTCCAGGGATGGCGAAGATAGCAGAGAATCAAAAGAAGATGCATCGCGGAACACGAACTACACTTACCACAGTCCTTAGGGGCGATCCCGCTGGTGTGTGAGTAGTGTGCGACCCCACCCCCATTTGTAATGTTAAAGCTCCCTCGAGCAGTTGGCTGACGAGCCTGGGGCCCCGCACCTCCGCGCCTGAGTGGTACTATACCTGGCAATATTTGGCAGCCCCCGGCAACCCCAGAACACGGCCTAATCCCTGCTGATGAGGGGTAAATACCCCAAAACACGTGTCCAGGGATGGCGAAGATAGCAGAGAATCAAAAGAAGATGCATCGCGGAACACAAACTACACTTACCACAGTCCTTAGGGGCGATCCCGCTGGGGTGTGAGTAGTGTGCGACCCCACCCCCATTTGTAATGTTAAAGCTCCCTCGAGCAGTTGGCTGACGAGCCTTGGACCCCGCACCTGCGCGCCTGAGTGGTACTAAACCTGGCAATATTTGACAGCCACCGGCAACCCCAGAACACGGCCTAATTACTGCTGATGAGGGGTAAATACCCTGAAACACGTGTCCAGGGATGGCGAAGATAGCGAAGATAGCAGAGAATCGAAAGAAGATGCATCGCGGAACACGAACTACACTTACCACAGTCCTTAGGGGCGATCCCGCTGGTGTGTGAGTAGTGTGCGACCCCACCCCCATTTGTAATGTTAAAGCTCCCTCGAGCAGTTGCCTGACGAGCCTAGGACCCCGCACCTGCGCGCCTGAGTGGTACTAAACCTGGCAATATTTGGCAGCCACCGGCAACCCCAGAACACGGCCTAATCCCTGCTGATGAGGGGTAAATACCCCGAAACACGTGTCCAGGGTTGGCGAAGATAGCAGAGAATCGAAAGAAGATGCATATCGGAACACGAACTACACTTACCACAGTCCTTAGGGGCGATCCCGCTGGTGTGTGAGTAGTGTGCGACCCCACCCCCATTTGTAATGTTAAAGCTCCCTCGAGCAGTTGGCTGACGAGCCTGGGACCCCGCACCTGCGCGCCTGAGTGGTACTAAACCTGGCAATATTTGGCAGCCACCGGCAACCCCAGAACACGGCCTAATCCCTGCTGATGAGGGGTAAATACCCGAAACATGTGTCCAGGGATGGCGAAGATAGCAGGGAAAGGAAAGAAGATGCATCGCGGAACACGAACTACACTTACCAAAGTCCTTAGGGGCGATCCCGCTGGTGTGTGAGTAGTGTACGACCCCAACGCCATTTGTAATGTTAAAGCTCCCTCGAGCAGTCGGCTGACGAGCCTGGGACCCCGCACCTGCGCGCCTGAGTGGTACTAAACCTGGCAATATTTGGCAGGCACCGGCAACCCCAGAACACGGCCTAATCCCTGCTGATGAGGGGTAAATACCCCGAAACACGTGTCCAGGGATGGCGAAGATAGCGAAGATAGCAGGGAATGGAAAGAAGATGCATCGCGAACACAAACTACACTTACCACAGTCCTTAGGGGCGATCCCGCTGGTGTGTGAGTAGTGTGCGACCCCACCCCCATTTGTAATGTTAAAGCTCCCTCGAGCAGTTGGCTGACGAGCCTGGGACCCCGCACCTGCGCGCCTGAGTGGTACTAAACCTGGCAATATTTGGCAGCCACCGGCAACCCCAGAACACGGCCTAATCCCTGCTGATGAGGGGTAAATACCCCGAAACACGTGTCCAGGGATGGCGAAGATAGCGAAGATAGCAGAGAATCGAAAGAAGATGCATCGCGGAACACGAACAACACTTACCACAGTCCTTAGGGGCGATTCCGCTGGTGTGTGAGTAGTGTGCGACCCCACCCCCATTTGTAGTCTTAGTTGTAGATCTTCTGATAAGAATGCTTTGAATTTGAATTTAAAAAGCTTATATAGCGCATCGTACACCGTTACGGTTTCTTGGCGCTTTTAACGGCTTGCAATAAAAACAGAGAAGGGACATTTAGTGTGGAAAGGCCTGAGCAAACAAAAAAGTTTTCAGACCCTTACGAAAAAGGGAATATTGTTTTAAGGCTCGAAGATGGTCTGGCAGGGAGTTCCAGAATACCGGAGCTAGGAAGGAGAAATGGGAACCTCCCCATTTTTTCCTGGTGAAACGAGGGACTTGCAATAGGGACCGATCAGACGAGCGAAGGTGTCTGACGGGGACATAGTTGGTTAGAAGGGAAGAAATGAAAGCCGGGGCCGTTCCCTGTCGTGCCTGAAAGACCATGCATCCCATCTTAAAAAGGGATCGTTGCCGGACAGGCAGCCAGTGCAGTTCCTTCAACAAAGGTGTCGAATGATGGAACCGGGGAAGGCCATACACCAGCCGGGCTGCTTGGTTCTGCACAAGCTGGAGTTTGCGTAGGCTGTATGCCGGAATGCCGCTGTAAAGGGCATTGGCATAGTCTAGCCGGGAGATGACCAAGGCAGACATAATGAGTTTAAGTGCCAAAGGGGAAAAGAAACGGGAGACAGTACGAATAGTTCGAAGCATAAGAAAACAAGAAGAAACGACAGCACCAACCTGTGAATGAAGAGTGAGTTGGTTATTAATTTTTATACCCAATGTTTTGACCGTAGAAGAAGGAAGGGGGGGGAGCCAAGAGTGAGGGGCCAAAAGGAAGAGTTCCAGGGACTGGAGGAGCCACCAGTAAGCACCAACTCGGTTTTATCCGGATTGAGCTTCAAATGATTGTGGCTCATCCAGTCCCTGATAAAAATCATAATAGATTGAAAATTGAAGATAGCGTGAGGGGAAGAAGAGAGATCAAAGACCAGCTGGAGGTCGTCCGCATAGTTGTTCACAGCGACCTCCAGCTGCTGAAGTGCAAAGATAAGAGGATAGATATAGAGATTAAACAGTAAAGGAGAAAGAGAGGAACCTTGGGGAACACCACAAGTGATCTTCAGAGGGTCTGCCATGAACTCTCCCAGCCGGACCGCCTGTGTGCGATCCCGCAGGAAGGACGAGAGCCACACTAGTGCTGACCCCCCGATTCCCGCCGCTCCGATACGTGAAAGCAAGATGGAATGGTCCACCGTATCGAAAGCGGCGGAGAGGTCGAGGAGCACTAGGGCTTGATGTTTATTTTGGTCCAGACCCTCCCTGAGGGTGTTTAGGACCGACACCACCACAGACTCAGTTGAGTGTTTGGGGCGGAAGCCAGCCTGGCAGGATGCCAAGCCTCCTGTAGTCTCAACATGGGTGCTAAGCACCGTGGCAACATGGCGCGCAAGCACCTTGCCCAGATATGGCAATAAAGAAATGGGCCGATAGTTAGAAGAAATGGCTGAGTCGGCCCCTGGTTTTTTCAAGATGGGCACAATGGTAGCTACTTTAAGGGCCGGAGTCACGATTCCCTGTGAGAGGGAACTATTCAGGAAGGTGATCGGGGGCTGCGTGCAGACCGAGAAAATATGCTGCAGAATACGAGCCGGGCAGGTGTCAGCAGGGGAACCTGACTTGACTTTTAGTAAGATTTCCCGGAACCCTGTTTCCGTGATAGGAGGAATGGATGTTAGGCTAAGCGGCAGGGCTGGTGGGCAGGGGTCAACATAAGAGGCGGAGGGAGGGGGAATGTTATTTTTAATGTTAAGAACTTTATCAATAAAATAAGAATTTAATGAGTCACAGAGGGTTTGAGTGGGGAGGGGTTTAGATGTACTCCTATGCACTGTATGGTGTCCAGTCTTGCTCCCAGAAAGGGTTTCACTTGGAGAGGTTGCAATTGTGATTTGCTTTCGTTGAGAGTGAGTCCCAAGCTTGAAAAGAGATGTAGGCATGTTGAAATAGCCTCTTCCGTTATTTTTGTGAAGGACCCTTGAGCAACCAGTTGTCGAGGTAAGGAAACACTTGTATTCCCTGAGATCTCAGAGCTGCAGATACCGGTGCTAAGCATTTCGTGAAGATCCTTGGTGCGGATTTCAGTTCGAACGGGAGCACCTTGAACTGAAAGTGGACGCCAGCCACTGTGAATCGTAGGTATTTGCGATGTTTGGGATGTATAGGGATATGGAAGTATCCGTCTTCCAAGTCCAGAGAAGCCATAAAACCTCCTTTGTTAAGACAGGTTAAAACTTCAGCAAGCGTCACCATCCGAAAACTGTTTTTTCAGAAACTTGTTGAGGTTTCGGAGATCGAGAATTGGGCTCCATGCCCCTAATTTTTCCTTTATGAGGAAGAAGTGACAGTAGAACCCTCTTCCTTTTTGCGACAAAGGATCTCTTTCTATCGCATTCTTGCGGAGCATGTTTAAGGCTTCTTTGAAAAGTAAGTGAAGACGAGGGGGAGGAGAACCTTTGGGCGGAGTCGTAGGTGGTTGCTTGGTGAATTCCAATGTGTGACCTTTGTGTACTAGGTCAAGGACCCACTGATCTGACGTGATCTTGTGCACTGGTGAAAAAAGGCCGAGATCTTTGCGCCCACAGGTAGGGAGGGAGGAATGACTGGCACCCTGCCAGACTCATTCTTTCCTGTTGGAACCGCAACCTTGCTTGTTTGATCTCCTTTATCCGCCCTGACGAGAAACACTACCAGATGCGGATTGCCTGTATGACGTTTGATTGTAAGGCTCTCTGTATTACAACTGGTACTGCCTATTCTGTTGATTGTGATAACCTCCCCTAGATGTAAAGCCACGACCTCTGGCTCCTCGGAAGATCCGCGCTTGTACTGGAGAGTAGCCAGCGATTTTGCAGTATCTGTATCAGTCTTGATAGCCAAAAGGGCTTCATCTATGTGCTTTCCAAATAATGAATCGCCATCATAGGCCATGTCCACGATTTTGGTTTATACCTCTGGCCTAAAAGATGTTGCTTTAAGCTATCATTGGCGTCTAATTACGGCAGCACCTGCAAGCTGTCTGAAGTTGGTGTTAGCAATGTCTAAAGCGCAGTCAATGATTTCAGATTCGGCTCGTTCACCCTCCAACACAATTTTTCTCGCCTCTTGTCTGCGATCCTCCGGTATAAAGTCTAAGAATTCTGCCAAATCTGACCACATCTGGAGGTCGTACCAACCGAGAATTGGCAGTGAATTTGCTGCCTTGATGGAGGCTGCAGCATTAGTGGGAAACTTTTTTCGTATCAGATCCAATCTTCTACCATCTTTATCTGGTGGAGTTGAAATTGGTGTGGCTGGATTCTTTGTTCTCTGCTGAGCAGCTTGTGATACGTCCGAATCCGGACATGGATGACATATAAGGCAAGATGGAGTATCCGGAGGATCACGGTACTTCTTCTCAATTCGCGGAAGAACCGCGGGTATTGAGGCAGGTGTTTTCATGATTTTAAGACCCTCATTCCAAATGTAGTCTATAATTCGAATCGACCCTTGTAATTTTTCTATAAGCCTCTTTAAAATCATGCAAGAAGCAGTCAGACTGCTCAATAGTGACTGGTAATTGGAATCTAGTCACAGCCCGTTGCATGAGGTTGTGGAAGCCGCCGATATCCTCAGGAGGAGAGTCGAAGACACCGTCGATGAAGAGCCCGTCGCCGACGACGGCGGCAAAGTCGACTAAGATTTCCCCGTCGACGACGAAGACACCGTCGACAAAGAGCCCGTCGACGACGACACCGTCGGCGAAGAGCCCGTCGACAACGACACTGTCAACGAAGAGCCTGTAATCGACAGTGTCGTCGTCGACGGGCTCTTCGCCGACTGTGTCGTCGTCGACGGTCTCTTTGTAGACTGTGTCTTCGTCGTCGATGGAACTGTCGTCGACGAGCTCGACGTCGATGCTGTCGTTGACGGAGACTTAGAGGAGGAACTCTTTGTAGACGAATGCTACGCCACACTAGATTTCTTTGAAGTAGATATTTTTGAAGACACAATAGATGATGAAATAGCCATGGTGGAAATTGTATTTGTAGAAAGAGGAGCCGCAGATGGAGTAGTTTCTGTCCTGTAACTCCAGTTCTGTAGTAGGGGTATCTCTGTTATAGTCATAATCTAGTGAATAGTCCCGCCCATGTGCGAGGACCCCGGCAATCAAAAATAATCTCTTAAGTTGTCAAAAAATTGCAGAACTGCAAAGACACTTAAGAGAAAATTTAAAGACAAATAATGCAGCCTATATCCACAGGCTACACTGTCCAGTACTTCAACTAGAAATTCCACCAAAAATCCACAAACAGCAAAGCCTGTCCAGATTTCCCTTGCTTTTACTGCAAAACCCCTCAGAAATGAAAGAGAGGAAGGCCTGGACAGACAAGCCCCATAGGCTGCCATTATGTGGTTTAAATAGGATACTGTGCCTTTAAGAGAACCTTCCAGAACTTTCTCCCAGTATCCCAGAATGCATAGCAGGTCCAACTTACTTTCAGTTCTTTTTGAAGGCGTAAAACGCCCAGACCTGTCGCATTCCGTAAAGGAACATTTCTCTCCACCGGGGAGGCGGGAGGGCGCTTATGACTATAACAGAGATACCCCTACTACAGAACTGGAGTTACAGGACAGAAACTACTCCTTCTGTAGTAGGGGATCTCTGTGTATAGTCATAATCTAGTGAATAGAATGGCAAGCCCATGCCCACACCAAAGCGGCGGTGGAGAAAAGAGAATTAACACCACTATTGTGCGAACAGATTTCGCAGCGAAGCCTGTCCAACTTGAGCATCTGCCCTGGCATCAGTGTCCAGGCAGTAATGCTTAGCAAAGGTATGAACCGACTTCCAAGTGGCCGCCTTGCAGATTTCTGCAATCGGAACATTACGGAGCAAGGCTGTCGTGGCAGCTTTGCCCCTGGTGGAATGAGCCTTAGGCTTACCTCCTAAGGTCTTATTAGCTTTTTGGTAACATAGCTGTATGCAGGACACAATCCAACTAGAGATAGACTGCTTAGAGGTCGCAAGACCCGTCCTGACTGATCCATAATTGACAAACAATTGGTCAGACCTACGAATATCTTTGGTCTTATCCAGATAAAATTTCAACACCCTCCTAACATCCAGGGAATGTAAGGACCTTTCCGCTGGAGATGAAGGATTCTGGAAAAAAAGTAGGCAAAGTTATGGTCTGGTTAACATGAAAATCAGAAATAACCTTGGGAAGAAATTTAGGGTGAGTACACATAACAACCTTAGCAGCATGAAATACAGTATAAGGTTCTTGGCAACACAGCGCCTGAATTTCACTCACCCTGCGGGCCGATGTAATGGCCACTAGGAACGCCGCCTTCCAGGACAGGTGCTGCAACGAAGCCTTATGAATAGGTTCAAAAGGCTCCTTCATCAATCTGGACAGCACCACGTTCAATTCCCATGAAGGCGAAGGAAGCCTGACAGGAGGGAACACTTTCTTCAAGCCTTCCAAAAAATCTTTGATCACAGGGACCTGGAAGAAGGAAGTCTGTGAAGGGCATTTCCTGTAGGCAGTCAAAGCAGCAAGATGAACCTTAATAGAGTGGACATTAAGGCCAGACTGCGCCAACTGTAGAAGATAAGGAAGGATGACATCTTCCTTGCATGTCGTCTGGTCATAGTTCTTGGACTTGCACCAGATACAAAACCTCTTCCACTTGTACGCATAAGAAGTCCTAGTGGAAGGTCTCTTAGACTCCTTCAGTATGTCCATACAATCTGCAGGAAGATTCAAATGGCCATATTGCACTATCTCAGGAGCCATGCTGCCAAACTCAAAGACGAGAGGTTGGGGTGCAACATCAGCCCCCCGAACTTCGTGAGAAGGTCCGGCCTGCACGGCAGCCGCATGTGAGGAAGGAGAGACCGGTGGAGCAGGTCCGTGAACCACCACTGTCTGGGCCATTCCGGGGCAATCAGTATCATCCGCGCCCTGGACTGGGACAGCTTGATGAGAACCGTCGGAATCAGGGGAATGGGTGGAAAAGCGTACAGAAAGCTGTTCGACCAGTTTATCCATAACGCATTCCCCAGCGTCCCCGGCTGGTAGTACCTGGAGGCGAAGTCTCGGCATTTGCTGTTTTCGGCGGTGGCGAACAGATCTATGTCTGGAGTCCCCCACCTTGCGAAGACTTCTCCTAGTACTTCGTCGTTTATGACCCATTTGTGGTTTTCCTGAATCAGTCTGCTCAGTGCGTCTGCCTGAACATTCTGCACACCTGGCAGATGTGTAGCCGTTATCGTCAGCCCTCGAGCCAGAAGCCAGTGCCAGATCGCCTGCGCCTCCTGCGACAGAGTGCGTGATCTCGAGCCTCCCTGCTTGTTGAGGTAATACATCATGGTCGTATTGTCCGTCTGTACAAGCAGAGAGTCGGTCTGGAAGGACGGATGAAAGGCCTTCAGTGCCAAGTGAACAGCTCTGAGTTCCAGGAAATTGATATGGTACGTGGACTCCGTCGGGGACCACGTCCCTTGAATCTGTAGGTCTCCGGAGTGCGCTCCCCAGCCCTGGAGAGAAGCATCCGTCACGATAGTCTGAGTGGGAATGTCCTTGTGGAAGGGAACCCCTCTGAGGAGATTCTCCGCGGAACACCACCACTTCAGAGACTGAATAGCATGCTGAGACAGTCGTATCTTGTCGTCCCAAGATCCTTTCTTCTGATCCCACTGATCCTCCAAGCACTCCTGCAGCGGTCTCATGTGCAGCCGTGCATGTGGCGTCAGGAAGATACAAGAGGCCATCGATCCCAGTAGAGAAGACACCGTCCTCACTGTTGTGGATGGAGTGGACATAAGAGCCTGAGCCTTCCGAAGGAGTGATAATCGTCGCTCCTCCGAAGGAGACACGCTTGCTGACAGCGTATTGATGAAGGCTCCCAAGTACTGAAAGCACTGGGCCGGAGTCGGGACAGACTTGGACATGTTGATGTGCAACCCCAATTTGTTCAATAGAACGCACGTCTTCTGGAAGTGAGCTTGCGCTTCCGCGAAGGAGGAGGCCTTGATCAACCAGTTGTCCAGGTACGGGTAGACAAACACCTTGTTCTTCCTCAGGTGTGCAGCTACCACAGCCATGCACTTCGAGAACGTCCTCGGCGCAGACTTCAGTCCGAATGGCAGTACTGTGTATTGATAATGATTGGTGCCGACTCGGAACCGCAGGAACTGCCTGTGTTTGTGTGCAATGGGCACATGGAAGTACGCATCCTGGAGGTCTATGGCGCACAGCCAGTCTCCCCGTGGCAGCTGAGGATAAATCTGATGCAACGACAGCATGCAAAATTTTTCTCTGCGAATCCATTTTTTGCCTGTCGCAAATCCAGAATGGGCCTGAACTCGTTCTTGTCCTTTTTGCGGACCAGGAAGAACCGGGAGTACAGACCTCTTCCCCTTTGAGACAGAGGTATGTCTTCTATCGCCCTTTTCCTTAACAGGATATCGGCCTCCGCCTGGAGTTCTCGCAGTTGATACTGAGAGCCTACCGGAGGAATCGATGGAGGCGGGCTGGTGAACCGAAGACTGTATCCATTGCAAACAATATTCAGCACCCACTTGTCCTGAGTAATTTTTCTCCACTCTGCCAGAAAAGATTGAATGCTTCCCCCCACCGGAGCGGGTAACAGTCGCAGGGGAAGTAAGTGCTCAGGGCCTAGACCCGGCCGGGCCTTTGGTCGCTGGTGTCGACTGATGGCCGCCTCTGCCCCTCTGGCGCTTTTGGAACGGTCTTCTGAACTGCTGCTGTTGTTGTTGCTGCTATTGCCCAGAAGACTGGCCGCGTCCTCTGCCCTGGCCACCGAACCGCCGTTGGAATGGACGGTACGTTTTCTTCGTCTCCTTGGGTTTCTCCAAACCCACCGCTGTGAGAGTTTCGGCCTCCGCCTTCATGCGGGCCATTTCATCGTCAGCGTGCTTTCCAAATAGGGTCTCGCCAGAGAATGGAAGGTTGGCGACCCTTTGTTGAGCGTCCGGTTTCAGAGACGTGAGACGCAGCCATGCATGTCTCCGTTGGTTGATTCCGTGACAGAAACCGTGTGCCGCCAGCAGGGAAGAGTCAGCTGCAGCGCTGATGACTTGGTTTGCCACCAACATCCCTTCATTCAGCACCTCCTGAAAGTCTTCCCGCTTGTCCCGCGGTAGAAGTTCCACAAATTGTTGAAGGGATTCCCAAAGGGCTCCGTCATACCGACCCAACAAGGCGGTGGCACTAGCAGCCTTCATTGAGGTCGCCGAAGTCCCACAAACTTTCCTCCCAGATGAATCCAACCACCTAGATTCCTTATCTGGCGGAACCGTGGAGGAAGGTGTGGTGGCGTGCTGTTTGCGCGCCGCCGTCAAAATCACTGAATCCGGAGTGGGTTCCATCCTCAGAAAGGCCGGGTCCGAGTCCGGAGCCCGGTACTTCTTCTGTAGTCTAGAGGGTGCCGCCCTAGTCACCGCTGGGGTGAGGAAAAGATCCGTGGCCGGTTCTTCCAGACCCGGCACCAGCGGCAACAGCGGTCGAGACAAGTGCTTCTGGTGTAGCGTCTCGAAGATGACTGAAGTCTTGGGAGTAGGCACCGTCAAGGTAATGCCCAACTTCGCTGCCCCACGTAACAGCACGTCCTGGAAGGACACCAAATCGTCAATCGGCGAAACCCTCGTATCTGGGGAATCCGACAAGGTCGGGGAGTAATCCCTGGTCTCTGACGACCTGGTACGTGAGCGAGACCTATGCCTCCTGTGGCGCCGTCTGGATCGTGTGGAGGACCTATGGCGCGAACGTTCCCTTCTTCCGGAACGGGAGCGCGACCTCCCCGCACGTGGGCGCTCCACCGGCTTCCGTGGAGGCATCTTCCGTGGCCTATCCCGGGGTTTCGGAGTCGGAGTCCCCTTGGGAGGTGTCGGAAGCAGAAGCAATGACACCGACCTCGGTGGCCTGACCGGAGGCTTCTCTGGCAAAGGCGCCGGACCATGAGGGGGAACCGGCGGCGGAGGTTGGCCTGTAGGCGGAAGTGGAGGTAGAGGCGGATTAACAGGAGGAGCCTCCTTCCGCAGAGGTGGAGGAGTCGTAGGCCGTGGTGGTGTATATACCACCGAGTACACCGAGCCCGGTGACTTCTTCGGGGGAGGGGCCTGTGACCCAGACCCTCCAGAGCGTGAGCGACGCCTCTGACGTCCTTCACCGGATCCAGCGTGACTTTTCACGCCAGAATCCCTCCTGCACCGCTTAGGGGAGGTTGAGCCCCTCGAGGACGCTGACCTCTTCCTGCTCGACGTCGAGCGTCGTTTTCCAGTCGTGGAACGTCGATCCCTCGACACCGGCGTCGAACGCCGTCTCCTCGACGTCGAGTGCTTCTTCCTCGACGCCGATCGTCGTCCCCTCGACGACGAACGGTCAGACCTCGACGTCGAGCGTTGACCCTTCTTCCTCGTCGACCGTTTCCTCCTCGACGTCGAGGATCCCCCTCGACGGCGATCTGGTCGACGGCGACCGGCGGTGTCGCTTCGACGGCGAGCGCCGGTGCCTCCTTAGTCGACGGCGATGCTTCGTCTCCGACGTCGACGACGCCGTCGGCGGAGATCTCGACGGCGGCCTACCCAGGCCTCTCGACGTCGATCTTCCACGCTGTCTCGACCCGGAGCCCCGGGGAGAAGGGGAACACACCGTCGTCATCCCTCTCGACGTCGTCGTCGATGCTATCGACGTCGACGGAGACCGGGACCTTTTGCTGGTCTTCCTGCCTCTGGGGAGCCCCCCAGAGGCCTCAGCAGGGTCAGAGGGAGCCTTCCCAGCCTGCCCAGACCCACTTGCAGCCTGCAGTCGCCTCTCCTCTAGGCCTTGGAGCCTAATCTTCCGCCTGTCCCTCAGAGTCCTTGTAGAAAAGGTCTGGCAGATGTCACAATCCTCAGGGACATGCTCTTCAGGGAGGCAAAGGATGCAGACGTCGTGTGGATCCGACTTGGCCTTCTTCCTTCCACATGCTGGGCACTTGTCGAACAAAGCAGGCATTTTAGATCCCTAAAAGCCTGAACAAACACACAGAAGTGAAAAGGAAGCACCAAGAATCAAATGAGAACACTTTTAGCCAAAAAGTGAACAAAAAACTCCAATAAACCCTTGAACAAGGGAGAGCTCAATGCACAGGGTCCTGTAAGCAGGAGCCGGAAAAAAGAACTGAAAGTAAGTTGGACCTGCTATGCATTCTGGGATACTGGGAGAAAGTTCTGGAAGGTTCTCTTAAAGGCACAGTATCCTATTTAAACCACATAATGGCAGCCTATGGGGCTTTTCTGTCCAGGCCTTCCTCTCTATCATTTCTGAGGGGTTTTGCAGTAAAAGCAAGGGAAATCTGAACAGGCTTTGCTGTTTGTGGATTTTTGGTGGAATTTCTAGTTGAAGTACTGGACAGTGTAGCCTGTGGATATAGGCTGCATTATTTGTCTTTACATTTTCTCTTAAGTGTCTTTGCAGTTCTGCAATTTTTTGACAACTTAAGAGATTATTTTTGATTGCCGGGGTCCTCGCACATGGGCGGGACTATTCACTAGATTATGACTATACACAGAGATCCCCTACTACAGAAGTCACAGATACCGTATGAGAAGACACCAGAGTTAGAGTTTTGATCTGGGTTTTACTCACGGTTCTGGAAGTTGAAGACCTTCTGGAAATCTCGGAGGACAGAGACAAAGCTGACCCAGAAGGAGGAATGGGAGACCTCCTTGACTGGTCAGCAGCTTCATTAGAAGCCTTGTGGTGATTTCTTCCTTCAGAAGAGGAGCTGTTGTGGGATCAAGCCCTCTTGCTAGATGTTGAGGCCCTGTCATCCTCCTCAGCCGAGGAGGATTTCAACCATAAAAGTAACTTTGCTTCCCTATCTCTGATGGTCTTAGCAGGGAAGGTTCGGCATATTCTTCAATCCTCAGCTACATGGTTAGGATGTAGACAGCAGATGCAGTCCTAGTGCTGATCATCTACATGGACCCTGTTCTTATCACAAGTCCTGAAGCTCTAAAAAGAGCTTTCTTGTCAGACATCTTGAGGACACAGGATGAAGAAAATGAGTAGGCACTCTAGGAGACTCCCTTCCACACGACGTGCGGTGAAAATCTGAGGAGAACTGCCTCTGCTGGGAAGGTTCTAGAGGGTTCTGGCAGCTGATTGGTTGGAACTATTTTTTAGTTCTTTTCATATAGAGAGGTAGATAGACTACTAAGTTGTGGGCCTCTGGGCCTCTTTTCTTTTTAGCCTACTACAGTTTCTTACTAAGGCACTGCTTTTGTATATATTATTACCGTGGGACTCCCGCTCGGCGACGGGGAATGATTCAGGCATGTGAATCTATGAAAGATACCCCAATACTGGATAACAAACCATTTATTACCTCTGAAGACCTGAAAATCGTAAACAAATCCCTTATACTCTTCAAGCTGGCAACCATCACTGGCACCCCGAAAACCCACTTTCTGCCAATGACGGCCACAGTCAATGGAGCGGCTAGATTGCTCTCTGGAGGAAGATGATTCGACCCCATTGCTCCTACTTTCAAGAAACTCAACTCAGTCTTCTTATCCCTCCCAAATTCAATACAAACAAATTGCTCACCTGCTCCTTCTCTGGGAAAGCTCCTAGAATTTAGAACGCCCTTCCTAGGGAACTTTGTGACAATCACTCCTACCTTTACTTCTCAACAAATTACTAAACTCATCCACCTAAAGTACTTTGTTTGATCTACCAAATACCACGTCTAACAAACTCACTGCTCACTCGGAACTCTAATCCCAACCCCTCCGTATACCACACCTCACCATAAACTATATTAATATATACTTTCCACTTGTATCTATCTCCTGTAAATGACCCTGTTTACCTCCTTTCTGCCTTATGCTGTATGACGTCTTCCTTCGCACTTTACTATACCACCTGTAAATGATTTATATGCAATCCTTGTAAAGCTTTATATTGTATGACTCTTTCCTTCCCACTTTTGTTATACCACCTGTAAACAATGTATATGCAATCCATGTAAAGTGATCTGAGGCCCTCGGGTCAGGTTTGTGTTGTATAAAACTAAAAAATAAATAACAAAAAAATAAACAGAGGTAGAGAAGGGAGGAGAGGGATCAAAGGTGACATTCAGACAATAAGCAGAGGCAGAATCATCAAAGATAACACATTCCTTAGAGAAAGAGTTGAGATGGAAAAAGGGGTCAAATATGACACCCATTATAAAGAGAGTAAATAAAACAGAGGGATTTCAAATGACACCCACATCACAAGAGGAAATAAGAGGGATCAGAGGTAACATCATGATGAGTGACAGAGAAGAGGAGATAAAAGGATAAAACATGACAATGTAAGGCCAAGCGGAGAAGGAGTGAGAAAAATAAATGCTGACAGCTATATCACAGTCAAGGAAGATGAGGACGGGATCAAAGATGATACCAGGTTAGGCACAGTGAAAGTGAGAGAGGTACTCACTGTGACAACTGAATCACAGACAGAAAAGGAGAGAAAAGAAAAGAATCAAAGATGACCCCTAGATAACATTTAGAGAACAAAGATAGGATTCAAAGAAGGTAGATTGATTACACACAAGGAGGAGAGAGGGCTCAAAGATTAATCCAAAATTTGAGGCACAGAAGGGGCTAAAGGGATGAAAGATGACACCCTGATCAAGAGGCAGATGAGGAGGATTCCGAGATGATTCCCAGATTTCAGATAGGGAGGAGCGAGAGGGCTTAAGATGGCAATGGAATCACAGGCAAAGAAGAAGAGAGAAGAAGTAGGGCCTGATTTAGAGTTCCTCATATGAATTACTCCGTCACAAACATGATGGATATACCGTCCGCCATATTACAAGTGCCAATGGATATAATACAATTGAAATACGGCTGACTCGATATCCATCACTTTTGCAAAAGAGTAACCTCTCTGCTGAACTCTAAATGAGGCACTTAGTGATAACACTAGGACTCCATTCAGAGAAGGATAGGGAAGGGATCAAGTATTAGAAGCAGGGAAAAGAGAGCGAGAATCCCCGATCACAAGGTAAGGAGGAAAAAGGAGGACAAAAGAAATAAACCAAAGCGTAAAAGGGACACAACAAGCAAACATGGGAGCTGCATGTATGGGAGAGATGTGTCAGACTTATACAGAAAGATAAATGAGGATACGTAAAAGTGTCTGTAAAAAGTGAATGGGTCTTGGGCAGGATACTATTTAAGATCCATGGCACTAGAGTATGCACAAGCATAAGCTGGACAATTGAGCATGTTATCCATTTCATGATGTGAATTTCTATTTTTCAATTCATGCATAAGAGGAAAATAACAAAACATTCAGGACCTGATGCCCGCTCCTCAAAGAGAGCCGCCAAGGCTTTCATTGCTCCCACATTGTTGGTGTCCTTTTCCTCACTGGAGAGAGCTCTCAAGATCTTTCTGCATGCTAATGCCCCCACAATACAGTCCTGACACTGCAACAGAGCAAACACAACACAGTTTACAAGGGTAAGAAATCTGTAACTTCTCTATGAGATCAACTGTACCCTCAATTTGAAAGCACAATAATGGAAAAGAAATCAACAAAATAACATAAAGTATGAAAATAACACCTATCAAGCAAAGTCATGTTGGAGGCACAAAACTAAATCAGACACAGTGGTATTGTATAAAAACTTCAAACCATGGACCAAAGTCAAGCTGCAGGTACAAACTTTTATCTGACACATTAGTATGGGATGAAAGCTATCAGCAATGGCGCTCAGTCATGCTAGAGACACTCGTCCATTACGGATTGTAAATGGCTCCTCTGGCTTGCCGGGCTGTCAATCTTTCTTACCTTATAGGGAGCTGTTAAAAATAGACTTTTTCAGTTTGTTGAGTCAAACTACAATACTACTACGTACATACTACAAGATGCTATTCACTAACCTACATGTGGAGGCCAATGCTTACGTCTCTACTTCCTATTTTTCATGCAGAAATCTCAGCCCTAATTGTGGTGACCAACCCACAAAAGAGTAAGCCCATTAGTAATTAGAAACCACACTTCTATAGTGAAGTTATTTTATGCAGATTTGTATAGCGCTATCACCTGGGAGAGTATGCTGACTCTGCAGGTGTGAGTTGAGGCACACCTAGGACCTTGAACTACTCAAAGAGCAAAGTTTCTACTTCTTGCGTAATTCAAGTAGAGAGAAGGGGGCTCTTACGTGTAGCGGCGGGTCATTGCATGCTTTAGGAGCGATGTAGGAGAAGGCTCCATCAGCCAACAAGGTCCCCAAACAGTTGTAAATATACACCAGCTAAGGCCTGGAGTATTCCAGCACCATACATGACCAATGTTGAAAAGTAGGATCTGCTTTCATGGTTACCCCCAATTTGTGCTGGTGTTATGCTGTTTTTTGACTGGGATCCTGCTGATCAGGATCCCAGTCCCTGGGCTCTCTCCCTAAATTTGACTATGGTAAGTATTTTGGTACCTTCCCAATTGACAATTGGTGTACCATTCTAAGGCCTAAGTATATGGTACTAAGGTAGCCAGGGCATAAGTCCCCCAGGGATCTATCATGTGCTGCAGCAAGTATTATGCCACCCATGAGAGCCCACTCAAACTGTGACTACAAGCATTCCATTGCAGCATGTGAGCTGGTGCTAGCACCACTCATGACAGATATCAGTTTTGTTAGTTTTGTTGAGGTCACTGCACTTAAAACCTGCAAGTCACCCATAAGGCAGGCCATTCAATCCTGATGGTAGGGTGGTAGGTTATAAGTTTGAGGGTGCCCTGCATGAGCAGGACACCCCTACAAACCACGGAGATGATTATCTAGGCTTTGTAAGTGTGATAAGCCATTTAATACATATAGTGGATATCAAGTCAGTTAGGAGATGTCTAACTATATAGTGGCTGCACTGAACCCGCTCATATTTGGTATCAAACGTGTTGGAACAATACCCCAACACTAATTCCAGTGTTGGATGCAGGATATGTATTCGAAGTTACCAGCCTTTTAGGGTTTACCAGCAAGCTAGTGCTGCTGCTGACTACAAATACAGTTCTGCCCTCACGCTGCTGAGCCATGCTCAAACAGGGGAGGGTAGAACAATAGTTTTACTGTCACTGGGAGGTGTGACCACCTCAGAGACAGGACTTAGTGTATTGGGCTGGGATGGGGGCACCTAACAGTGCCAGCAGACTGCTTTGAAGGGCACATTTGGTGGCCTCCTTGCATACTCCAGTTGGAACCAGTTCAGAAAGCCAGTACTCTAACTCCCACCAGGCCCCCTTGACCCACAGCTGAGCAGGTTGGAACATTCCCTCCACCCAGAAGCATGTGGCAGCCATTGCATTTCTCTCTTCAAACTTACAGGTAGGTAGCCTTCTCCTGCATTCCTGTCTCACCTCTGAGCAGGATGGAACACTCCCCCACAACCCCCACCCAAGAACCATGTGTAACATATTCCCTTCCTCTGCTCCACTTCACAGGTAGTGAGCCATCTCAGTAGGAAGGGGTGTTTGTGGGTGGAAAGCCAGCACTACAACTCCCACCAGGCACTCTTGTCCCACAATTCAGCAGGATGGTACACTCCTCCCACCCACAACCATGTGGCAGCAATTGCATTGCTCTCTTCAAACTTATAGTTAGGTAGCCATCTTAACAGGGAGGGGTGTTTGTGATTGGGAAGCCAGCACTCCAACTCCCACCAGGCCCCCTTCTCCCACAGCTGAGCAAGATGGTACACTCGTTCCACCCACAACCATGTGGCAGCCATTGCATTGCTGTCCTCCAACTAACAGGTAGGTAGCCTTCTCCTGCTCTCTTGTCTCACCCCTGACCAGGATGGAACACTCCCCCACCCAAGGGTCATGTGTAACCTAGTCCCTTCCTCTGCTCCACTTCACAGGTAGTTAGCTATGTCAATAGGGAGGGGTGTTTGTGGGTGGGAAGCCAGCACCACATCTCCCACCAGGCCCCCGTGTTCAACAGCTAGGCAGGATTTTATTTATACATGTATTTCTTTATTTATTTAAATTATTATTATTTTTTTTTATCCTCATTTGCGTGCATGGCTCCAATCTATCAGAACAAGAAAATGCCACAGAGCTGGAAATCAGGCTGTGCTTCTGTACTGTCTCAGCGTTAGCTGGCAGGGATATCGAAGAAGAGGGGGGGTGGCCGGTTCCCTACAGCACATTCGCATAAGCCTTGAAATATCCAGCTTAGGGCTATTCGTTGGTAGATAGTGCCCGAGATACCGAGGCCTCATATGCACCATGGCTCCTCGCCATAGAAACAAAGGTGAGCACTGCCCGCATTAATCATAGGACCCTGGGGGGGGGGGGGAAACCCAGGCTCAATACGACTGCTCTAACTGTGTCCAGAAAGCTCTTCTGCTCGGATTTCCACCCCTGGCTAGGTCAAGTTTTGAGATCTGGAGGACCGAAGACCGCCATTCATGTATGGTAGGCGGCTGGGCGTCTTTCCAATGTCTACAGATCTCCCTACGCGCCGCCAGAATAGAATAAAACAACAGGTTAGAAGCAGCATTACGGGCTTTGCCCCTCATTCCAAAAATAACAAGGTCGAGATCAATGGAGATGTGAGAGCCCAATGACAAGGATAGTTTGTTTCCTATAGAGTCCCAAAATGAAGTTATTTTTGGGCATTCGTAAAACATATGGATGTCAGATGCAGCGACAAGTCCGCACTTTGGGCACGAGACCGGGCCTGTCGAAGAAAACTTTGACAGCCTCTGCGGGGAATAGTAAGCCCTGTGTATTGTAAAAAGATGGTTCCTGCGGAGCCAAGCAGGTTTGACCAAGTCCCACAGTACCACACAAGAAGCTGACCAAAGCTCCTCCACGTCTATTCCTGGCATTGAATCTGCCCATAATGATGTTGGAAGGCAAAATTTACCGTCTATTTCCTCTATGATCTTATTGTACCAGAGTGATATTTCCTTCTTTGCAGGGGGACTGTCCAGCAGGCACGTCACTAGTTCACTATTGCCACCTAAAGGTAAGCTGCTGATCCGGGTTGGCTGTACGTTATAAGACTGAGACCAGCTTGATATTTGTATAAATTTGAATCTCGACAGGCTTGGCCCGACCTTGTTCGTTAAGTAGTCCCAAGGAAGTAGAGATCCATCCATGAACAGGTCACCCCAGGTGATGATTCCGGCCTCTTTTAGTGGTTGAGTTAGTGCGTCTTCTGCCCAAGCTGGGGGAGCGGGTAGGTTCCAGATAGGAGCTTTCTCTGAGTAATATCCCAATTTGATCGCGTGCCTCACTCTATACCACGTGGAAGCTATCCCCTGCAATACCTTCAATTTTATTTTTTTAAAATATTTTGGGTCTCCAAATTTAAACAAAAAGCTGCCCTGTCCTACTCCCTCACAATTCAATAAAGTAGAAAACATATGTCCTACCCCTGCTACTACTGGTGTTTTTAATAACATGCGTGAGTGCGAGAGCTGAAACGCCCATGCGTAGACCTGAAGATCTGGTCCCGCCAGCCCTCCCTTCTCCCTGCGGCGTCTTATTTTCTTCCAAGAGATTCTTGGACTCTTATATTCCAAATAAAAGTAGAAATCGCGCTCTGCAGCTTTGAAATTAACTTAGGATCAAAAAAAAGTGGAATAGAATTAAATAAAAACGAAATCTTTGGCAGAATACACATCTTTACTAAATTAACCTTGCCTAAAATGGTAAGCGGAAGGTGTGACCAATCTCTCATGTGTTTTCGGCACTGTGCTGCTATTTTAGCAAAATTTAGAGGAGCAATCAGGTAAATGTCTTTAACTATATTTATCCCCAGGTATCGTAGTTGAGGTCTTGTTGTTTCAATGTGTGTAGGTAAATTGATATTCCAAGACATTGACTCTGTTTTAGAGGCGTTCACTTCGTATCCTGAGATTTTGCCAAATTTGAGAGCTAAATCTATGACCTCTGGATATGCTGTATTAATATCTGTCGTAAAGATCATTATATCATCAGCATAAAGTGCCACTTTTTTTCCCAATCTCCAAATATGAAAGGTTTAATAAGCACGCTGTCTCTTAGTGTTTGTGCGAAGGGCTCTATATATACATCGAAAAGGAGGGGGGACATGGGACAGCCCTGTCGAGTTCCTCTGGTTACTCTAAATGGCGCGGTAAGGCCCCCATTGATCAAGATTGAAGCTGCAGGACTACGATATAGCAAGTCTATTGCCCTACGAAATTTATCACCAACGTTGAATTTTTTCAGGGCCTCCGACAGGTATAACCAGTTCACCCTGTCGAAGGCCTTGGTAGCATCCAACGTGAGAATAGATAGGGGAAGAACTTCTTTTATGGCCACATCTATGGATCCTACTAGTTCGTAAGTAAGCTCATGTAACTGACGCCCTCTTATAAAGCCTTTTTGGTTAGAGTGTAGTATATCAGGGGCAACCTGGCCAAGCCGTTTGGCCAGAATAGTGTCAAAAATTTTATAATCGGCGTTCAAGATTGAGATAGGCCGATACGAGCCACAATCAGAGGGGGGCTTCCCTGGCTTCAAAATAAGGGTTATTGAGGCATTATCCCAAGAAGCAGGTGGTATTTCTCCTTCCCTCAATATTTGATTAAACAAAGCCGCTAAAATTGGGGACACCTCTGATAACAAATGTTTATATAATTCGCTCGGTAAACCGTCGGTTCCTGCCGCCTTACCCCCTTTAGCTCCCCTTATTGCCTGCTCAACTTCAGCAATACTTATTTCCTCTTCTAGAAACCTACTCTGCCCAAGTGACAAAGATGGAAGGGAGATATCCTCTAACCAGCTCGTAACGTCATTAGGTGTGACTTTGAGATCTTCATGATAGATTGATTGAAAGAATGTTTTGAAAGCCTCCCTGATTTCTGCATCACTAGAAAAGGTGCCTTTTTCTGACGTGACGGAGGCAATGTTATTTCGAACCCGGTCTGATTTGATTTTCCAGGCCAGCAATCTTCCTGCCCCTTCCCCATTCTGGAAGTGAGAGAGTTTGCTTGCCTCCCATTTCTGCAAGACACGCTTCTCTAGGACCGATGACAAGCTACTCTTAAGCCTGTCTAACTCTGCAAGTTTCAGGGATAAGTCGCGGCTATCTAAAGTTCTGTTGGTGTCGATGTCAGACTGAATATCAGAGATGCTATTCTCGATAGAAGATATCTCTTCAATGTACTGCCTTCTTCTATGACCAGCCCTATTCTTAACGATACCTCTTAGTGTGCATTTAAAAGCATCCCAAACTATGCCTGCTGGGGCTGTGTCCATATTGGTAATAAAAAACCCACGCGCTTCTAATTGAAGAAACTCTATATCATCTGTTGATGTGAGAAATGATCTATCAAAGGACCACAGTCTGGTGGGCGGCTTACAGCCCCACTCCAATACCAGCTTCATCGCGGAATGGTCTGATAAGTGCGATGGAATGTAGTCTACTAAGATAATGGAATCAACCAAAGCTCTACTAGTTAGGATGAAATCTATTCTTGAACTGTGTCTGTATTTGAGATTTCTAAACGAAAAACCCTGTCTCTGGCCCTCTCTAAGTCTCCAAATGTCGACGTATCCGTATTGGTTCATTAGACCTAATAGACAATTTCTAGATTTGGAGGAAGCTTGTTGTCTGCTATTAGGAGATTTATCCAGTAGAGGGTTAATGGTGATGTTAAAATCACCGGCTATAATCACGGGCTCTGGAAAACTCAAAAGGTGTTGGAATAGAGATTCTAGTGCAGAAGGATCGTCGCAGTTAGGCCCATAATAGCCTGCTAATGTTATTGCCGCTCCTCCCATCTCTACTGCTGCAATGGCCCATCTCCCTCCGGAGTCTACTTTCTGCTGTAAAATTTTTAGATTCGAAAGTTTTTAAAATAAAATAGAAACCCCCCGCGTGTTTAGTGATTGGGATGTTGAGATAGAGGATTCTATCCACCTATTTCTCTAGGCTCGCTCAAGCATTTCGCTTACGATTAAGTGCGTCTCCTGGAGTATAATGATCTCGGCATCAGCGTCACGAAGGTACTGCATAATTTTATTAGCACGAGGTCTGGTGCGGAGACCATTAACATTCCAGGATAAAATCCTAGGCCTACTCATGATTCTGAGAATAGGTACTACATTTCAAGACTGCCTGCTTGTAAAGTTCCATGTTTATGCTTATCTGCCAGCCAAAGGTAAGAAAAATTGGGAGAAAATCCCTACAAAAATATGATGATTGGAGCTCTATCAAAAATGAATATTTTTTTCTATTTTGGTGCCCCCCTGCCCCTCCAGTGACCCCTGAAGCCCTCCCCCTCCCATGGGAAACCCTTGGACTCACTACCCGGAAGATTCCGGAAGTAAGTGCCCCTAGCTCTTCCCCGTCCCCACCTCATGTGCCTCTCAATATATCATAGTAACTCGCCTTACAAGTATTACAAATATGGGTTGTGATTTGTATATATATATATATTTTTTTTTTTTAAAACCTTATTTAAAAGATTGTTATTGTTATTTTATCACCTGTGAAGGAAACGACGAAACCTTTATTCTTGTCTTCTTTTTTTTTTTTTTGAGTGTTTATGTTTGTGTGTGAATTTTTTTTTTTTTTTTTTTTTTCCTTCCTTCCTCTACTACTCGGTGGATTAAACCAGAGCCTAAAGCCTATGTTAGTGGAGATTTACATTAGGGAGAGATTTTATTGGTTGAAGAATAAAGCATCTTTTACCCCTTCAACTAGCGCCCTTCTCCTTCCTGCTACCTAAAGACATTAGAAGTTCATCTGCGGCCTGCACTGTTCGAATATTGTGCAATTTATTGTCCAGCATAATCTTAAGGGATGCGGGGAAGCCCATCTGCACCGTTGCACCTAGTTTACGAAAGGCATCCATTCTTCTGCCTAACTCCCACTGTTTATCTAGAGTGAATCTAGACAGGTCGGAACGTATTTGGAAGTTAAAGCCTTTACATGTTAGTGATTTATGTTTTAAGGCTAAGTTCAAGATATGCTCCTTCAAGGAGTAAGTATGGAAGTTAACGAGAATTTTTCTCGGCTTAGCCCTCTGCGGATTGCGCCTGAATGGGTCCCTGTGGATTCGTTGAATATCAGTTGCTAAATCCTCAGGAGTGTGAAGGAGGTTAAGAGAATCTTTTAGTAGCGAGATTATGAAGCTCTTGATGTCAGTGCCTTCGCTACCTTCAGGAACGTTCAAGATGCGTATATTACTGCGCCTGGCGTTGTTTTCCAAAATCTCCATTCTCTCTGATATGGCCAGATCTCCCCTCTTTAATTTCAAAATGTCTTCCTGGGTGCCCTCAGCTCGCATAGAGATTTGACCCACTGTTTCTTCCAAGGCTTGAGTTCTTACCGATAGATTAACTATCTTTTCGTCCAATGACTCACAAAAATTCCTTATATCTCTTTGATTTGAAGCCGACTCTGCAAAGCCTTCCTTAATCTCGGCAGATAGTGATGCAAACATCTGTTGCAGCGAAGCGATCGAAATGGGCGCTAAGGCTCCATTTTCTTCCAAACAAGGTAAAGAATCGCCATCAGAAGGATTGGAAGCAGGATTGGAAGCTGAAAAAGGCTCTGAAGGTTCTCTAACTTCTGAAACTGTATTGCTGGGAGGGTCCTCACAACTATTCTTTAAACGTGAAGGCGCATCAAGCGATGTTGTAGAAAAAACTTTCTCTGATCTTGCAGTGGTATCTTCAGAAACTGGACCTCCCCCCAAACAGGGAAGTACTGCAGAATATAATGCAAAATCAGAGTCAAATTCATCCGGCTGGGCTATGTCATCTATAGGTTTAATGAGCGCTGAAGCAGAGACTGAGACTAAGTCTTGTTCAAGCGACGCCATATCTCTAGCCCCTGGATTGTATTCGTTAGGAGTACTGCCCCTCTGTTGGTGTTCCTGTCCAATTTCCAGCACTTGTGGGATAGCCTTGAAGTAAGATCGCAAGGAAGGGGTAATTTTAGGAATAGGAGTAGGAAGAGGCTTTGTCTTACTACGGTTTCTTCCCCTCTTTGCTTTAACTTCAGTAGAAAGATACGAGGATGTGCTCTCTGAAGCTTCTGGTAACTCCCCCAACTCTCTTACTAGCTTCTCCCCTGAGGTTAACAGTGCGCCTTTACCCCTTCTTTTGCGGGTAGCGCTAGCCCTCGCCAAGCTCTTCGCTGCGCTTTTACCTTTGTGGTTCTTATCAGCCTCCGCAGCATTCATGCAGCCGTGGAGCAGCTTTGCGGCTCCCAATTCACACCCACCACTCTTGCCTTTTACCTCGTGGACGCTGTCGCTGCAAACATCCTCCTCCTTGAGTGAAGCACTTACATGCGATCTGGTGGATAAATGAGTCGTAGAAAAGCACTGTGTTATGCTGGGAGCAAGCGCGTTCTTACTGCCTCGACTAGTGTAGCTTGAATACAAACAGATAAAGTCTAAGAATCACATAGGAATGGTAGTGAATACAAAGGTCTACTAACGCAATGTATTCCGCTCCTCGTCCCCTCCCGTTACCAAAAGAGACACAGCACTCGCGGGGGGGAAGTCATCGATTTTATTTTGACTTTCAAACGCACCAGACGCGTTTTGGCATATGCCTTCCTCTGTGGTACGAGGGCATGCCGGACGCGGCCATTATTTTATAGGTTAACATGTGATCACATTCAAAATAATAATAAACATCAACAAAGGACAAATGTCGTCATAGTGCTACACACTTATCTGAGCGCCATCTTGTAATGGTGTACAATGCATTTATTACATTCCACCATCCCCTCAATATTTGACCTGTTGCCACCCAGTGAATCCTATTTGTTATACCACCCTGTATGGGCTGATTCCTCCTGCGTTATTAAGGCCCTATATGGGCTAGTGTGTGCCTTTGTCCTTAAATGATATTATAAAACGTGCATCTCCCAAAATAATAAGCTAACTATCTTATCAGTTTTAACAATTATATACATACATTTCATCCATCTTATACATTAGCCCAGAATTAATATTTCTTTTACTCAGCTCAAGTTCCTCTTCCTCGATTCTCAGCCTTTTATACCATTTACTGTTATTCTATTTTAAGTCACAGTTGCATTTACGGTTGACAACACATAATACCCATACAGAATATATCTTAGTGAAGGATGAAGAGCCCTTCATCCTAAATGGACTGCCAGTTCCTCATGACTATTCAAACCTTCAGGTGTCTTAGTACAAAGGTCTATTATATATCTAGACTCTTGCCTGTGTAACTTCATTAATCTCCTCCTCTTACGCTCATTGGAACCTGATCCAAAGCAAAATATGATAAAACCTCCATATTGCTACCATGATATTTCTGAAAGTGTCTTGCCACTGGATAGTTCACATCCCCTTTATTTATGGCCCGTAAATGCTCCAATATGCGGATTTTGGTTTGGTTTGGTGAATGGTGCTGCCAATGTATCTTAGCCCGCAAGGGCAGACTAAACAATATACTGTGTATAGTGTTGTACATGTCAGGAACTTTCTAATTTTCATCATATTCTCCCCCACTCTGTATGTCAGCGTCTTTTTGCTATTCCTGCACGCTTTGCACCTCCCACACGGGAAAAAGCCCGGTAGGGGTTCTCCAAAAGGTTTTGTCACTGGTCGTAACATGTGACTCTTTGTGAGTGTATCCTTTAAGGCTCTTGCCCGTCTAAATGTTACCATCGGGCGTGGGGGTAAATCGGTTCCAATAACTGGATCCGTTTTCAACAGATTCCAATTTTTTCTTAGAATCATCCGTAGTCTTTCTGCTCCCCTAGAATAGGTCGTTATCATCCTAAATGCATTACCATTCCCTGCCTTGCCTGTGTCTTTTTCTTTTAGCAAATCCTTTCTGGATATATTCTGTACTTTGTGCAAAGCCGTATCTAGAGTTTTGTTCACAAAGACTCTGGCTTTAAATCTAGCTATACTGGCTTGTGCATTACTCTCGAAATCGTTCTCACTGGTGCAGTTTCTTTTTATCCTTAGTAATTCCCCATAGGGGATACTTTGGATTAGCCTCGGGGGATGACTGCTTGTTGAATGTAAAATAGAGTTCCCTGCCGTAGGTTTACGATACAATCTAGTATTCATTTTCCCATTTCTTACTACCACTTCCAAATCCAAGCAATTCACATTAGTACAGCTCACTTCTGCAGTGAATCTTAAATTGTATTCATTTTCATTTAGTTTATCCACATATTTGGTGGTTGCTGCGTCCATTGATCCCCTCCAAACCAGGAAGAGATCATCAATATACCTGTACCAGGCTACGATATTTTGTGTCCATTCTCCATTATTGTTGGCCCAAGCCATCCGTTCCTCCCACCATCCTACGAAAAGGTTCGCAAAACTCGGGGAGTAACATGTGCCCATGGCCACCCCAGTTAATTGCTGGTAGTACTGGTCCTCATATAGAAATTTTTTATTTTTTAGGCTAAAAGACAATAGCTCTAGCAGCATCTCATTATGTTCGGAGAATTTCGCCGATCTTGTTTCCAAGAAACTTTCTATAGCTATTAAACCTTCCGCATGGACTATATTAGTATAAAGGCTAGCTATATCCATTACTAGCATACAGCCCCCTTCTTTCCACACCACATTTTCTATGTGTGCTAAAAAGTCCTTGGTATCTTTTATATAGCTACGTAACGTTCTTACAAAATCAGTTAGGAAATAGTCAATGTAAACAGACAAATGTTCTAATAGACTTCCTTGTGCACTCACAATTGGACGTCCCGGCGGTTCTTTGTTGTTCTTATGTACTTTTGGCAAGTGATAAAAGCTTGGTGTTACCGGATTCACACACCTCAGGTACAGATATTCCTCTGTCTCCAGTAGCCCTTTATCATACCACTTGCGAAGCAACTGGTGGCACTCCGTAATACTTTTCAAGTATGCCTCCTTATTGATTTTCTTGTAGCAATTTGTATCTGCCAATTGCCTCATTGCTTCATCATTGTACGCTTTATAAGTTTGTAATACAACGTTCCCGCCCTTATCGGACGGTTTCACAATTATATTTGTATCCTGTTGAATGTTTTTGATTGCCTCCCAATGTTTCATCGACAAATTGTTCTTCTTATTGGTGATCCTGTATCCATCCTTCTTCCTCCATTTCACCAATTCTTTCGTTACCGTATCCATGAACACATCAATGTTATCGTTCGGCATTTGTGGCATGAAGGTTGACGTAGGTCTAAAAGGACTGTCTCCTCCTACTTGTTCTATGTTGTTGTGCCCAGAGGTGTTTGTTCTTTCCTGGCTCGCACATACTATTTCCAACATGTTCAGATCTTTTGGATCTGGTAAGTCCTTTACTTGTACCATATCCATTACATTCGGGGTTCATGTGTTTCTGGTCGTTTTTTTCGGACGCAATTTGTAAAACTTGTGCAACTTTAACTTTCGTGAAAATTTAAATAAGTCTATTTTTGTCTGTGAGTATTCTAGTTTCTTGTCTGGGCAAAAGGAGAGTCCCAACTTAAGTACATATTCTTCTTCCTTTGTCAATGTTCTTGGAGTCAAATTAATTATCGTTAGATTATCCTCAGAGCATGTCACCTTTTTCAACGTCGTTTGTTGTATCTCTTGCTCCTGCTTCTGGTTAGTGGCGGCGAGAAGTTGCTATTTGCGCCATTCACCCCGCCTCCGCGTTGGTCGCTTCTTTGTTGGTCCGGGGGTTTGCTTCTTCCCCCTTTTTGTCTCGTTTGCCTGAGAATTTCGAATTCCTCGTGAAAAGGAAGTTTATGCATTTGTTTAGCCCCAGCCAAGTTTGTTTTACTTCTTGCCTGTTCCGTTTCTGACATTTCTGATTCCGTTGTATTTTCTTGTTCACTGCCTTGGGGTTTTCCATTCTTATTCGCCAAAGCTTCGTATCTTTTCGCGAACGTTAGGACTCTTCCCATTTCATAATCCCGCTCGTCTCGCTCATACTTTTCCTGTTTCCTTTGTCTGATTTTGTCCTCATAAGTTTTTAGTCTTTTGCCCATAGCCTGTCAGTATTCCTCTTGTTTACTTTTATCATCATTTGCTGAGATTTCTTTTTCCAATTCTGCAATATCCTTTCGCGCCTTTTCATGATCGCTCCATGCAAATTTGATCAAAATCTTTAACATTCCTTGGCATGAAACCGCTGTGAACTCTGACCATTCCTCCAGCAATAGGGGGTCCGGGTTTTCATATGCCGGGATCGTATATATGTGCAATCCTCTTGGAACTCTGTTAACTTCAAAGTATTTTTGTAACGAAGTGGCTTCCCACCACTTCCTCACTTCTCGTTCGAACAATCTCTCAAGGCTGTTGAATTGTTTCGCTAATGTGGATGTTGTTGTCGTTTCCCCCACCTTTTTAGTGCTGCCGTTTGTTGATCTTTTCTTAAAGGCATTTTGGGCCGCTTCCTGCCGATCTGTCTCACTGTACATTTTAGTGCCCCACTCTCCGCGTTCACCGGAAAATACTGGTTCCTCCGGTTACCCCCTCGTGTTGCCGTTTAAACTTATCTTAATTCGTTTATTACAGCTCGCTTGCAGTCAGCGTCTGTTCCTTCTTCGCCTTCTCCATGGCTCCCAGATGTTTAAACGGCGGTGTGTTGACGAATATCTCCTGGCTCCTGTAGCACTTGGTCAATGCACTCGTACACGGGTGCTGTTACTGCGGGAAGTGCTACCGCAATGTATTCCGCTCCTCGTCCCCTCCCGTTACCAAAAGAGACACAGCACTCGCGGGGGGAAAGTCATCGATTTTATTTCGATTTTGACTTTCAAACGCACCAGACGCGTTTCGGCATACGCCTTCCTCTGTGGTACGATGGCATGCCGGACGCGGCCATTATTTTATAGGTTAACATGTGATCACATTCAAAATAATAATAAACATCAACAAAGGACAAATGTTGTCATAGTGCTACACACTTATCTGAGTGCCATCTTGTAATGGTGTACAATGCATTTATTACATTCCACCATCCCCTAAATATTTGACCTGTTGCCACCCAGTGAATTCTATTTGTTATACCGCCCTGTATGGGCTGATTGCTCCCGCATTTGTTATACCGCCCTGTATGGGCTGATTCCTCCCGCAGGAGGAATCAGCCCATAAAGGGCGGTATAACAAATAGAATTTACTGGGTGGCAACAGGTCAAATATTGAGATATTTGTCAACGCGAGACGAGCGGGATTATGAAATGGGAAGAGTCCTAACGTTCGCGAAAAGATACGATGCCCCGACTCAAGCTTTGGCGAATAAGAATGGAAAAACCCAAGGCAGTGAACAAGGAGATACAACGGAATCAGAAATGTCAGAAACGGAACAGGCAAGAAGTAGAACAAAATTGGCTGGGGCTAAACGAATGCATAAACTTCCTTTTCACAAGGAGTTCGAAATTCTCAGGCAAACAAGAAAAAAAGGGGGAAGAAGCAAACCCCCTGACCAACAAAGAAGCGACCAACGCGGAGGGGGGGGCGAATGGCGCAAAAAGCAACTTCTCGCCGCCACTAACCAGAAGCAGGAGCAAGAGATACAACAAACGACGTTGAAAAAGGTGACGTGCTCTGAGGATAATCTAACGATAATTAATTTGACTCCAAGAACATTGACAAAGGGAGAAGAATATGTACTTAAGTTGGGACTCTCCTTTTGCCCAGACAAGAAACTAGAATACGCACAGACAAAAATAGACTTATTTAAATTTTCCCGAAAGTTAAAGTTGCACAAGTTTTACAAATTGCGTCCGAAAAAAACGACCAGAAACACACGAGCCCCGAATGTAATGGATATGGTACAAGTAAAGGACTTACCAGCTCTAAAAGATCTGAACATGTTGGAAATAGAATGTGCGAGCCAGGAAAGAACAAACACCTCTGGGCACAACAACATAGAACAATAGGAGGAGACAGTCCTTTTAGACCTACGTCAACCTTCATGCCACAAATGCTGAACGATAACATTGATGTGTTCATGGATACGGTAACAAAAGAATTGGTGAAATGGAGGAAGAAGGATGGATACAGGATCACCAATAAGAAGAACAATTTGTCGATGAAACATTGGGAGGCAAAAAAAATATTCAACAGGATGCAAATATAATTGTGAAACCGTCCGATAAGGGCGGGAACGTTGTATTACAAACTTATAAAGTGTACAATGATGAAGCAATGAGGCAATTGGCAGATAAAAATTGCTACAAGAAAATCAATAAGGAGACATACTTGAAAAGTATTACGGAGTGCCACCAGTTGCTTCGCAAGTGGTATGAAAAAGGGCTACTGGAGACAGAGGAATATCTGTACCTGAGGTGTGGGAATCCGGTAACACCAAGCTTTTATCACTTGCCAAAAGTACATAAGAACAACAAAGAACCGCCGGGACGTCCAATTGTGAGTGCACAAGGAAGTCTATTAGAACATTTGTCTGTTTACATTGACTATTTCCTAACTAATTTTGTAAGAACGTTACGTAGCTATATAAAAGATACCAAGGAATTTTTAGCACACATAGAAATGTGGTGTGGAAAGAAGGGGACTGTATGCTAGTAATGAATATAGCTAGCCTTTATAAGGTTTAATAGCTATAGAAAGTTTCTTGGAAACAAGATCGGCGAAATTCTCCGAACATAATGAGATGCTGCTAGAGCTATTGTCTTTTAGCCTAAAAAATAACATTTTTCTATATGAGGACCAGTACTACCAGCAATTAACTGGGGTGGCCGTGGGCACATGTTACGCCCCGAGTTTTGCGAACCTTTTCGTAGGATGGTGGGAGGAACGGGTGGCTTGGGCCACCAATAATGGAGAATGGACACAAAATATCGTAGCCTGGTACAGGTATATTGATGATCTCTTCCTGGTTTGGAGGGGATCAATGGACTCCGCAACCAAATATGTGGATAAACTAAATGAAAATGAATACAATTTAAGATTCACTACAGAAGTGAGCTGTACTAATGTGAATTTCTTGGATTTGGAAGTGGTAGTAAGAAATGGGAAAATGAATACTAGATTGTATCGTAAACCTACGTCAGGGAACTCTATTTTACATTCAACAAGCAGTCATCCCCCGAGGCTAATCCAAAGTATCCCCTATGGGGAATTACTAAGTATAAAAAGAAACTGCCCCAGTGAGAAAGATTTTGAGAGTAATGCACAAGCCAGTATAGCTAGATTTAAAGCCAGAGGCTATGTGAACAAAACTCTAGATACGGCTTTGCACAAAGTACAGAATATATCCAGAAAGGATTTGCTAAAAGAAAAAGACACAGGCAAGGCAGTGAATAGTAATGCATTTAGAATGATAACAACCTATTCTAGGGGAGCAGAAAGACTACGGATGATTCTAAGAAAAAATTGGAATCTGTTGAAAACGGATCCAGTTATTGGAACCGATTTACCCCCACACCCGATGGTGACCGTCCTGCCTCCATCTGCAGCGGTCGCTGCCCCACGCTCCCAAGGCTTCCTGCTTGGTATCGTAGCCTGTGCTCTGCATAACTTGTGCTTTTAAATTATTATTGTGCTTTGAAATTCGCTTGCGTGACTTGAACATTAGCTTGGCCAGACCTTAGCGCTGAGCTGTTTACATAACTTGCTGGGCGCTCTGATTTATTCTTGTTGTCTGCCTGACTGTGCCTGCGCCTCTGCCCACCCCAACCTCGTCCTGTTAGGTTTCGTTTCTGCGAGCCATCTTGTTGTTGTTGTGACGTCCCAGCCCGCAGCTCCACCCCGCTACCGCCTCCCAGCTGACCCTCCCTCGCCCCGCCCCCCCTCCACCATCTACATATGGCAAAGCAACTGTCGCGCAGCGGTCACGCGCAGCGGACGCGCGCTGAAGGTGCGCCAAAGGTAAGCCCATCTACGCCCGTCCGCGCCTTGACCGCACCCAGCGCCAGACCCCCTGGCCCCCGCCGTACCCAGCCCACTACAATCACATATGATGCCACGTCTCTCCTCGCCCTCAACCCCGGACGCACACCACAAAGTTGCTTAGCCACCCCAGGACGTACCCATGGTCCATTCACCTGCCTCTCCTGCAAGTTCAATTGCTCCAGGACCCTCACCAAACCCTCCTCCGCCACACGCCACCCCGACGCTAACCACCTGAAGTGCATCCTGATGAACACCCGCTCGGTCCACAGACACGCTATGGAACTCTGGGACCTACTCGACACTGCTTCACCTGACATCGCCTTCCTTACAGAAACATGGATGAGCACATCATCAGCACCCGACATCGCCATAGCCATACCGGACGGCTACAAGATTACCCGTAAAGACCGCACCAACCAAACAGGAGGAGGCATCGCCATCGTCCATAAGAACACCATCAAAGTCACGACCAGCACCGATGATAATCTTACATCCGCAGAACATCTCCACTTTCAAATCCACACAGACCCTAGGACCACACTTAGAGGCACCCTCATCTACAGGCCCCCAGGCACCCGCACTCAATTCAGCGATGACATCACGGACTTCGTCAGCCCACATGCCCTCGCCTCCGATAACTACATTCTTTTAGGCGACTTCAACTACCACCTTGAAAACAAACCCGACAGCAACACCACCTCCCTTCTGGACAACTTGGCCAATCTCGGACTCAAACAACTCGTTGACGCCCCCACCCACGCAGCCGGACACACGCTCGACCCTATCTTCACCTCCAGCAAGCACATCTCCTTCAATCACACCACAGCCCTCCACTGGACGGACCACAGCTGTGTTAACTTCAGCTACAAAACCACCCTAAACCACAAACGCCCACAACCCATTCATCGGAGAAACTGGAATAAAATCACCTCCGACCAACTCCTCACATCACTCAATCAAAACCCTCCCACCCTCTCATTGGACCCAAACCAAGCAGCCACCAATCTCAAGCAATGGATCACCCATAGTGCTGACGAATTAGCACTCCTGAAAAAACACCAGATCAAATCAACCAACAAAAAGGCTCCCTGGTTCAACGATGACCTTAAAAAATCCAAGAAGCTATGCCGCCCCCTGGAGAAAACATGGAGAAAAATCCCGACCAGAGACAACATGGCCACCATTAAGGCAGCCACCCGAACACACCACCAACTGATCCGATCCGCCAAGAAATCAGCATTCAAGGATCGCCTCGACAATAACTCTCACAACAGCAAGGAACTCTTCAACATCGTTAAAGAATTCACCAACCCCACCGCAGCATCCAACGACATTACTCCTTCCCAAGACCTCTGCAACACGCTATCCTCCTTCTTCTACAACAAAATTGCCGACATCCACAACAGCTTTAAGAACACTCCCAGCGTTCATCCCTCCCCACCCCCCTCAGATCCAACCCCGCCAACTAACATCCTTAGCGCCTGGAACCCAATCACCACTGAAGAAACCATCCGCCTAATGAACTCAATCCACTCTGGCTCGCCAACTGACCCCTGCCCCCACCACATCTTCAACAAAGAAGACTCCATCATCGCACCCCATCTCCGTGATGTCATCAACTGCTCATTCAACTTTGCCACCTTTCCAGAAAGCTGGAAACACGCCGAACTCAGCGCCCTCCTGAAGAAACCCACAGCAGACCCCTCTGAACTTAAAAACTACCGGCCCATCTCCCTCCTCCCATTCCCGGCCAAAGTCATCGAGAAAGCCGTCAACAGCCAGCTCGCCACCTTCCTTGAATCCAACAACTCCCTAGACCCATCCCAATCCGGATTTCGAGCCAAACACAGCACCGAAACTGCCCTAATTGCAGCTACTGACGACATCCGAACTCTACTGGAGAAGCGTGGCTCAGTGGTTAGAGGCGGCAGACCCGGAAGCTGAGATCAGCCAGGGTTCGATTCCCCGCCTTGGTGGGTCTCGGGCTCAAAAATTCCACGGACTCGACAATTCTCGCTCCGGTGCCTACTCGACTCACGGGGTCACACTCTGCGACTCTGGGCAATAGCTTGCTTAATCTCCACTACGGCCCCTCGCGGCGGGATGCCTGGCTTTCACCTTGTGAATACCCTGCCGGGGTATCTCACAGGGGAATACCAGGACGGGTTCCCTAAGCAAGCGCCTTGAGACCCCTGGGTGATTAGTGCGCTATATAAATCGAAATACATTTACATTTACATTTACTGGACAACAGTGAAACAGTGGCCCTCATTCTACTCGACCTCTCCGCCGCTTTCGACACAGTCTGCCACAGTACCCATATACAACGCCTCAGCAACATTGGAATACAAGGAAAAGCCTTGAACTGGATCACCTCATTCCTCGATGGAAGAACCCAAAGAGTCCGACTTCCCCCTTTCAACTCTGAAGCCACCGAAGTCATCTGTGGTGTACCACAAGGATCTTCACTCAGTCCCACCCTCTTCAACGTTTACATGAGTCCACTCGCTTCCATCGCGCGTCAACACAACCTCAACATCATCTCTTACGCCGACGACACCCAGCTTATCCTTTCCCTCACCAAAGACCCCAACACCGCCAAAACCAATCTTCACGAAGGCGTGAAAGATGTAGCCGAATGGATGAATCATAGCTGCCTAAAGCTCAACTCAGACAAAACGGAGGTGCTCATCCTAGGATCTTCCCCCACTGCCTGGGACGACTCTTGGTGGCCTTCCGCTCTGGGCACAGCACCCACACCCACAGACCATGCACGTAACTTGGCTTCATCCTAGACTCCTCTCTCTCGATGTCCAGACAAGTCAACGCAGTCTCATCCTCCTGCTTCAACGTACTTCGCATTCTCAAAAAGATCTTCCGCTGGATCCCCCTCGAAACAAGAAAGACTGTCACCCACGCACTGGTCGCGAGTCGACTGGATTATGGAAACACCCTCTACGCCGGAATCACAGCAAAATTACAGAAAAAACTCCAACACATCCAAAACGCATCAGCGAGACTCATATGAGACTCATATTAGACGTCCCTCGCCAAGATCACATCTCCGGACACTTAAAAGACCTCCACTGGCTTCCCGTCAACAAAAGAATTACTTTCCGCCTTCTCACCCACGCACACAAAGCCCTCTACAATCTAGGACCCGAATGCCTCAACACTCGACTGTCATTCTACATTCTACAAACCCACCCGCCAACTAAGATCGTCCAATCAAGCCCTCGCCGCAGTCCCGCGCATCCGAAGATCCACCCTGGGTGGCAGATCATTCTCATTCCTTGCTGCCAAGACCTGGAACTCACTCCCCACTCACCTCCGCCTTACTCAAAACCACATCGCCTTCAGAAAAGAACTTAAAACATGGCTATTTGACAAATAACGATCCCCTCCCCAAGCGCCTTGAGACCCTCTGGGTGAGTAGTGCGCTATACAAATGCTTGAACTTGAACTTGAACTTAACATTTAGACGGGCAAGAGCCTTAAAGGATACACTCACAAAGAGTCACATGTTACGACCAGTGACAAAACCTTTTGGGGAACCCCATCTGGGCTTTTTCCCGTGTGGGAGGTGCAAAGCGTGCAGGAATAGCAAAAAGACGCTGACATACAGAGTGGGGGAGAATATGATGAAAATTAGAAAGTTCCTGACATGAACAACACCATACACAGTATATTATTTAGTCTGCCCTTGCGGGTTAAAATACATTGGCAGCACCATTCACCAAACCAAAATCCGCATATTGGAGCATTTACGGGCCATACATAAAGGGGCTGTGAACTATCCAGTGGCAAGACACTTTCAGAAATATCATGGTAGCAATAATGAGGTTCTATCATATTTTGCTTTGAATCAGGTTCCAATGAGCGTAAGAGGAGGCGACAGATTAATGAAGTTACACAGGCTAGAGTCTAGATATATAATAGACCTTTGTACTAAGACACCTGAAGGTTTGAATAGTCATGAGGAACTGGCAGTCCATTTAGGATGAAGGGCTCTTCATCCTTCACTAAGATATATTCTGTATGGGTATTATGTGTTGTCAACCGTAAATGCAACTGTGACTTAAAATAGAATAACAGTAAATGGTATAAAAGGCTGAGAATCGAGGAAGAGGAACTTGAGCTGAGTAAAAGAAATATTAATTCTGGGCTAATGTATAAGATGGATGAAATGTATGTATATAATTGTTAAAACTGATAAGATAGTTAGCTTATTATTTTGGGAGATGCACGTTTTATAATATCATTTAAGGACAAAGGCACACACTAGCCCATACAGGGCCTTATTACGCAGGAGGAATCAGCCCATACAGGGCGGTATAACACATAAAATTCACTGGGTGGCAACAGGTCAAATATTGAGGGGATGGTGGAATGTAATAAATGCATTGTACACCATTACAAGATGGCGCTCAGATAAGTGTGTAGCACTATGACAACATTTGTCCTTTGTTGATGTTTATTATTATTTTGAATGTGATCACATGTTAACCTATAAAATAATGGCCGCGTCCGGCATGCCCTCGTACCACAGAGGAAGGCGTATGCCGAAACGCGTCTGGTGCGTTTGAAAGTCGACATAAAATCGATGACTTTCCCCCCGCGAGTGCTGTGTCTCTTTTGGTAATGGGAGGGGACGAGGAGCGGAATATTAGCGGGAGAGGATTAGCAAGTCACCCGGAAAGGAAGCCGAGAGAATACGTCATCGGCAAGGACGAACATTCCTTAAAGGGGCCGTGCAGCATAACTGGAAACTAAATGAACACAGGGTGTTCAGTAAGTAGCAACAGACACGTTCTTGGATTCAGCATACTTTGGCTATGAGGGAGCTGACTATCCATGAAGAATTATAGTAAAACACACACCTGGCAATAGAAAGAGTGTATCAACAAGGAATTAAATAAATCAACCCTGCACAGTTCAAGAAATGGCAGATAAATCTAGGAATCGCCAACTAAGGGCGAGCGAGCTACTAAATGACGATAACCCCCCTACAATGACCACTGATGCCAAAGGGGATGGAGGAGATAGAACAAAGGAAAGAACAATTGTGAAAATAGTTAGAGAACTGCAAATACAGCGAATCCAAGAAATCAACAAATGGTGGGAAAAAACATCTCTAGAAAAGTACATTGAATATAAGAGGATCCCGCGAGGTCTAAGGATTCTTATAATGCCAACTTTAAATAACTTGGATGCGGACTTGATCAAACTATGGCAAACAGATACAAATGAATGCTCCTTCAAGTTAATGAGAACTTTGATCATTCATGCCGAGAGGAAATTAGAAAAGATTACAAGCATAATAACGGCATTAGAATTAGAACTCACAGATATTCCAACATCGGAAGAAAGTAAAGAGGCAATTGAGAACATGGAAAAGAAGGTGGCAAAACATGAGATGGAAGTGGAGAAGAGAAAGGCCAATAAATTCACCAGGGATAGGTTGGATTATATGAACGGACGGATCTATACATTTGCACGTAAATATGACACCCTAAGAAGTCATGTTGCTATGGACAAAAACATGGATAGAGCCAATGAGCCGACGGAGGAGGTCGACAGCTCAGAAGTGAGCTCCATTGAAGGAGAATCCACCACCACACCGCTGGATTGTCGGGGGGAGATAAAGTTAGCACATATGGTCACGCGACAAAGAGGAAGAGGCAGATCCAATGCTTGGGGAAGGGAACAACGTCCACCGAAGAAACCCCCAACAAACCAAAAACCAGAAGGGGTGGAAAAAGAAGTAAAAGCAAAGCGAGGCAAAGGAAAGCAAAAGTAGCTATGAAAAAGAAAATGTCAATATCCAACAATATAGTAATAAATTTATCTAACAAACAATTGTCGGATATACAATTGAAGCTCTTAAATAGAGGTCTTTCTTATTTCCCAACAAAATCTATAAATGTACCCAACGCACGCATTGATCTCTACAAATTCTGCCGAAAAGTAAAATTGAAAAAATATTTTGCAGAAAAAGACCGCAGCAACAAAAAATCAAATGTTCCCAAAATAAGTGAAACAACATCTACTGTCGCACAGAAGGATTTAGCAGCAATGATAACACTTGCGTCAATTAAAGAAGTCCCCTCAACCAGCCAAGAAGATAACACAATATCTCCAGGAATGGAAATCGACTTCTGTAAGACTCTTGGAATAGCGACAAACCGAGGAGGCAATAGCGGGTTGAAAAGAAATTCAAAATTTTGCCCGCAACTTCCACCAGGTAATAAAGTGGATTTATTTCAAGAACTAATGGTCGAGGAAATAACTTAAATCGCCGATAAATCTGTAAAAAATTGGCAAATGAAAAAACAAAATCTCTCTCCAAAAGAGTATAAAGCCATGACCGAATTGAAAAATGATACATCGATAATTATTAAATCATCGGATAAAGGGGGCAACCTCGTAATACAAAATGTCTCAAGTTATATTGAGGAAGCAAATAGACAATTAAAAGTTCAAGAACACTATGAAAAATTGACAAAAAATCTCATGGAAGAATGGACATGTGAGTATCACTCCATGTTATTGAACTGGAAAGACAGGGGTCTATTGGATTTTGACGAGTATAGCTACCTGAAAACAGACAACCCAATCATGGCAACCATATACTTTTTACCAAAAGTTCATAACTCACTTGAATGTCCACCAGGGAGACCAATTGTGAGTTCGATAGGATCACTTTTGGAAGCAACATCAAGGTTTATAGACATTTTTCTTATGAACTATGTAACAAACTTACCCTCTTTTCTAAGGGATACAATGGACTTTTTACAAAAAATTTCCACATGTAAATGGAGACCAACTTATCTAATGGCAACCATTGATGTTGCATCGCTCTACACCTCAATCCGCCACGAGGACGGTATTGGGGTGGTAAGGAAAGCACTGGAAGCGCGCTCTGTGAACTTACTTGAACATACAACTATGTTACTTGACATGCTCCGCTATTGTTTGACCCATAATGTTTTTCTGTTTTTGGGGGGGACATACCTCCAGAAACAGGGGTCTGCTATGGGGACATCATTTGCACCCACTTATGCAAATCTTTTGATGGGGGCTTGGGAAAGTGAAGTGATAACAAGAGATCAAGAGAATCCAGAGGGGCCAAAAATTAGGCTTTGGTGTCGTTTCATAGACGACTTGTTTGTCATATGGTACAGAAACGAAAACTCGCGGGAAACTTTTGTCGGATCACTAGACAATAACAAATACAACTTGAGATTCACTTCAACAATCAGTCCTCACTCCTTGATCTTTTTAGATGTGGAAATTTCTGTGAAAAATAATAAACTTTGCTCCAAAATCCACAGAAACCCGACTGCATGTAATAGCATTCTACATGCGAACAGTGGGCACCCCATGAGACTAAAATGGAGTATTCCATATGGCCAAATGTTGAGAACGAAGAGAAATTGTTCCGAACAGGAAGATTTAACAGAAGAAATTGACAAAATGAGCGTAAGATTTCTAGAAAGGGGATACCCTGAGGAAGTAATTTCTACTGCACGAAATAGGATGCATCTAAAAGACAGGACTGATCTATTAACTCCAAAAAACAAGAGGCCTAAGATCAATCAGGAACATGAGATAAGTCAAGGGATGGAGGTAACCAGACTCATTATGGATTTTAATGATCAGAGTACCATCATGAAAAAAGCCCTTCAGAAACATTGGCAAGTCCTACTCTTGGACGATACATTAAAAGAGACCTTGACAAAACATCCAAGTATCACATATCGGAAGACCTCTTCCCTAAGGGACATTTTAACACAAAGTCATTTGGAACTACGGGAAGAGAGGAAACAGGCGTGGTTGACAACACCAGGTTTTTGGAGATGTCACAAATGCAAGGCCTGTGAGCACGGAACAAACATCAAAAATTACAAATTGCAAAACGGCAAAACGGAAATAATTCAGGACCACATTACATGTGACTCAAAGTGTGTGGTCTACAGGCTACAGTGCCCTTGTAGCAAGTTTTACATCGGGAGCACTGTGAACAAACTAAAATTAAGAATACTCCAACATCTAAGGGCCATTAAGAACAAGGACCCATGCTACCCGATGGCCACACATCTTGCTAAATATCATCAGAGCAACCCCGCCCTATTGAATACTCAGGGATCAAGCTGAGCAAAATCTCTGAGAGGGGCGGTGACTAAACTGTACAATTAAGACGACTGGAATCTAGGATGATATTGAGTATGGGAACTCAGTGCCGTTTGGGCATAATCTGGATGCCGAATTACATGTACATCTGTAGAATTACACAGATACAAACTGATGAAAGTACGGGACTGGAATCCTCCACTATAGAACTGTGTGGATTAATGTATATAATGCATATAATGATGTGTCTGATGTTGGATATAGCACATATTAGAAGCCAGTATAAGTTTAACAAATCTCCAAAAATTCCTCTTCTTTTTCTAGGTACAGGACACAATAGGGGAAGGTAAAAAGTAATAATTAACTGAAATAAGGGATATAGAACGGTTTGATATAGTACTTTACAGATATTATGTTTTCATATATCCTAAGAATCAAGCGGGATTGGCCAAGGGTTGAGAATTACTTAAAAATGTATATAATTGTAAATAGAAGATCTAATATTGATTACAATTTGGAATGTTATATATACATTTAGGAAACCTCTAAATTTAATAATTTTATAATGTTATATTTAATTCTATTTTGGTTAAATATTTGGGATGTTTACAACAACAATGAATTTGGAATTCACCTTCCCTGTTATATAATTTAAAAATGAGTACTTTACTGAAATGAATTAGTTTACTATATATAGAGAAGAATCAGAACAAGCTGATAATTGTGAGATTGTAAATACCTTATTTTTGATTATGGTAAAGGTTTAAACTCGTACTTCACGATAATTGTAAATACTCACAAAATGGCCTTAAGTATGTGCTAGCCAAGAATAGACTGTGCAGGGTTGAAGGTCTAGATGACCATGGAAATGGTAGAGGGTACTTATACACAGCACTGTATTTAAATCAGGTCAGGACCAAGGGACTCTATGGTCCAGTCGAAGGCAGGAAGCCGAAACGCGTAGACCGTCCAATTGATGCACTTTGCTTTTGCACATGGTGTGTAAATAAAATAGTGGAGAAGTTATCTGTTGCTGTGCCGTGTCTTTATCTACGAGAATCGTGGGAAGAAGAAGCTGATGCAATATATATATATATATATATATATATATATATATATATATATATATATATATATATATATATATATATATATATATTACCTACTGGCGGTCGCCAATAGATAGTTATAGTTAGGACCTACTTTCCATAGGAAATCTACAACATTCTATTTGGAATAACTTTGGCGCCGATGAACGAATCTTCGCAAATTTCTCCAAGAAAATGGCCTGCTCGGTTCCACTCCTTCCCTGAAAGGAGCCTGGGGGTGATTCGTGAAGTGGGGGCCGAGAAAAAAGGGGAGTCCCAAAACGGGTTTTCCCCATGCAATTTTCCGTAGGGACCTTTAGCCAGGGCTACAGCCCGATCGGCTGAACGGAATTACACAAAATTTGGCAGAGATGTAGAGTTTGGTTCGCAGATTGTGCTTTTTGTTGTATGGTGTAAATCCGTTTAGTAGTTTCTGAGAAAATTACAAGTAAATACATAGCGATATCTAGAGACGGAGTACTGCACGCGTACGGAAATCCGTACAATTAGAGCACGAGCTGCATGGTGATTGGTTGTTAACTGTCTGTCAACACTGCAAACCAGGAAGTGTTGGCAGCCATCTTGTTCATCGCTAGAACCGAGTCACAAGAAAACAGTAAAACAAAGTTGAGAAATAAGGAAAGGGGGCAGGGTAGAAACATCCTGACCCTCTAGGCTTGCTCAGGGGGTCGTACATGGATTTTTAGGCTTAATTTTTATTTATTTTTAAATAACAAATCGCGGGGTACGCGTATGGTACTCGTACGCAGTGGAAAAGGGAAAAAAAATAGAAGTCCGTTTTAATCATTAGGTCTCGAGGGGCAAATTCCGGGGGCAATTTTATTTATAATGGGGGCTTGTAAGGTGCCCCGAGCACCGGGGACCGCCACCCCTCTTTGGTTTTATTTTGAAGTATGCGGGGGGTTACGATCCTCCTCCCCTCAGTTTCGGGGACCATCATCCCGACGAGGCTTTTTAAAAAAAAAAATATTTTTTAAAAGTATGTTTTCAGCTCTCCCTCCTTTTCTCCCCGTACAACTCGCGGGGACTGCCACCTTCCAGGGGCAGTAATATGCAAAATGACCTTCCAGTCCCAGGTAAATGGACTCCCCGGGGTTTTTTAATGTTGGGAGGGGGTCACGCGACCCCCTTACTGGAACCCTTGATGGCCGTAGGGTCCACCATCTCCCAGGGTCGGCTCTTGCAGTGTCTCGGGGTGCGTACTTCCGAGACACTGTTGTTTGCTATGGTAGGGGGGTACCGTCGACGCTCCCACTTTACCATAGCAAACCACTTTCTTATTTGAAAAAGAGAGCAAGTTAATCTGCTCTATCTTTCAAGTAAGAAAAAAATATTGTTTTTTGTCAGAGAGAGCAGCATGTAAGCTACTGCCTGTGTTAAAGCAATGTGGGCTGTCGAAGGACGCGGGGAGCCGTCTGGGATCGTGGGGGCATTGGGCCAAAAAAAAAAAAAAAGGAAAAAGTTATTTTTGAGAACTAACTTTACTGGTCAAAAGAAGAGCTATATTTCTATGATAGTATGTAGAACTTTCCGGTTTTTGTGCACCAGTTGTACTCTCTACCATGCTCAGCCTTGTTTCCAAGTGAACGTTTTTTTTCTTTTTCTTCAAGTTCACCAAGCAAATCTCTCCTCATTTCAGGTATTAAATTTGCCACTTTCTTTTCCGGGGTCGTGTGCGTCATCCGCTGCTATACTTTTGTAATATATTAATAAACATATTGTATCCATATTTATTTGAAATGTAGTGTTGAGGTGCCAAACATTGATTACATACTCCGTCCACCGCCATTTAGTAGTTTTCCTCCATTATTTTTATTATACCTGTTACTTTCATTTTACCCTTCGCTAATTTTCTCTGTGATCAATGAGATTTCCTGCCAGACCCCAGGGTGTTTGTCCTTGGCCTCCGATCTTATCAGACTTGGTCACTTGCATACCTAAAAACTAATTTGAAGGAAGTAAGCCAGAGCCATTACAATGCGTATTCGTCAACACAAAGACATTAATAAGATTATGCGTTTATCATGCGTGGTAAATGCATACTAGTTGTAAAAGCATGTGTGGTAAAGCCATATGCGTGCTAATGGCTTCGTGGTGACGATCACTCGTGCTTATGACTGCGTTGTAATGGCTCTTTCCCCCCAGGACACTGCAGGAACCGGGTCTAGGGCGTGGTGGACTCCAGGGCACCAGGCGGAGGGCCACGCAGCCCCTACCATACAATCTAGAAGTCTTTGTGGGGTTATTGTTTCCATGGTTTGAGGGGCGTCATTGAGGCCCACACAGTTAATTTTGTAGGGGGGTAGGTTTGCATGGAAAAATGTCGCAAGAGGTTTGAAAATGTAGTACACATTGTTTCGTATTAGTTTGATTTCTTTACCATGCTGTAGTGTATCCAGAGAAAATATAACTTTTTAAATCCTAGTCTAGAACATCTTACTATAGTACTTCAACATTATAAATATTACTTTTATTGTGGACCATCATCCCCCACAAACAAAAAGTAGCATGTAGTTTGTTTTATTAACTTTTATTAAAAGAATAAATGTAAACGAAACTTAATGATAACTATATAATAAACAGCTAGAAAAATAACTTCAAAAAAACAATAGTATAAACAAATTATGAAGTGGGTTCCAAAAGACGTACGATTGGAAATCAGCAAAACAAAAAAGAAAATTAGAGTTTAGAATTATGTAGATGTGAGTAAATGAGCTGAAGCATTACAAGTCAAGGTAACACTACGATTTTACGTGTGCAGTGTGCCTGGTACATTTTACTTCTGTTATAGTGCCGCGTTCAAGTGGAGTCTATATGGAAGTGCCTACTGCGTTACTGACACAAAAGTGGCACAACGGGATTGTAAATATGCCGACTTATTTCTAATGCATTGCAATGAAGGCATCGTATATCTAGGCCTCTGTGCTTACTGTTGTATAAACACTGCGGCCAAACACTGTGGCCAGTGGAATTCACAACTTGGGTTCAACTGTTCTTCTACAGGTCAAAGCAGACAGCAGTGTCTATAAGTTTAAAAGAGAAAGAGAAGTGATGTCACAGAGAGTGAGAGAGAGAAAGAGAGAGAAAACAATATTAAAACTGTTGCGCAGAGTCTGGAGTTTAGATTTTTTCTTGAAAAGTCAGACGTAGATTTACAAGCTCGTTGCGTCACTTTTCCCATGTAAAAAGTGACAGAAAAGTGGCACAATAAGCTTGTAGATCTGTTTCTCAGACTGTTGTAACCTATCTGTTGTCACTGCTCGGAGGTAATTATACATTTTACACAGTGAAGTTGCTGCACACTACCCACTCACTCCTTTGACAGATAATTTGTTGTTGTTTCATAAGCAAAAATATTTGTCACCTAGTGCCATTGCCGTGATTGAAACATGGTGCTCTACGTGTGGAAGAAGCCTTCACTGTAATCAAGAGAGTTAACCATTTCAATTCAGATAATTCAGGTTCAATTCAGGTTGTATACAGCAGAGTGGAGATAGGAGCGTCCAAAACTTTAAAAAAGAAAGAGAAACAATATGAGAGAGAAAGAATGAGAAAGGGAAAAAAGGACATTAAAGCGAGGGGGAGACACACACGACAGGGGAGGGGTACCTGGAGCCAGAGGCGCAAGCACAGTCAAAAATATCGGGTGTGGGGGGGCTAAAAAAAATTTGTGGTGGGGGCTTAAGTTGAATTAGAAAGAAGATTGGAGCAGCAGGGGGAGGAATATCAAAGCCTCATTAACAAGCAAAATGTGTTTAAAAGATCTGTGACGTACTCAGGTGCGACTGTGTGTGGGCCCAGGAAGCTATCTCATCCTAGCTGAATCCCCGTTAGCCCAATGTTTTTTTGCGCCTGCTGCATACTACAGATTCTCTCCTTTGACAGATAACTTGTCGTTGTTTGAAAAACAAGCTGCTTTGCTCACCTTGTGCTATTGCCGTCGTCCGTGTTACATAATCCATCGAGAAGCTGTACATCTAAAAGATATTAAAAGAAAGATGTTATGATTGGTAATTGTTGCTATATAATTTTGGAGTTAGATAATATTGCGCTTTTATAGACGTTCATTGTCACATTTCTACGAACTGTTTGTATTGTGAATATATTCCGGATATTTCAGCGAATATAAAAACGTTACTGCTATTGGGGAAAAAAATTAAACATGTTGATTAATACATTATGTAGGAGTGCGTTCGTCTAAAATACTAAGTCGCATTTTTGTATGTAGTCAGCTACAACCCTTTGACTCCTGCCGATGCATACTCAAGCCTCACTGCTCACCTTTTCATGGAAAATACACCTTCTTCATGATGTAGTCCCGATCTCCAACAAAGTAGTCTCACATATGTATCTTGTATCTTGATAACTCTATGGTTAACGACATACTCGTGCTCCCATCATCATCATCATCATCGCAGGTTATTCACCCGCTCAGTACTTCGGGCATCACTGACTCAGTGACTAAAGAGGCCACGCATGTGGTAGTGGGAACCTTGTTCGGTGCTTTGGGAACAATTCTAAAATGGCGTACAACATGTGCGCTCCGTCTTTTTTATACATAGTGTCATGTGTTTTAGTGACGGATGTGCTGGATGGGTGTGGTGTGGGCGTTTACCAGCCATGAGGGAGTGTGTGTGTGACCTGCAACTAAGAAATCACTACAGTGGAAATTTGGGCCTTATAGTGTTGTTGTATTTTCCTGGTAGCGTAAGAGTGGCTTTATTTTTTCAATGTGACGTTACGATACACTCACTATGTATGTAGCCTATTTTGTGACCAATTTTATTGTATAATGCGTTTCAAAAACTAGTTGTGGTAGGGTGCTTTTAAATTAATCTGTGAAGTCTGCTTACGAGTTTGTTGAGTGTAGAAGTATTTTTTTTATTTTCTATTCTATTATAATTGTGCTGACTTTTCTCCCTTAGCAAGCAGTACTATATTATTTTATAAAATGTATAACTGTTGAAATCATCTTTGAAAGTAGAATGTATGCATGTAAGTTGCTCTCTGTGAGGAAAAGCAATGCCAGCTCCCGCAGGAAGTGGGGAGCCGGCTGGGACCGTGGAAGCTTTGGGGCTCTTCCCACGGTCCGCAACATTACATTTGAGCCCCGGGGGATGGGGTTCCTCGGGGATTATAAAAAATGAGTGATAAAGACAATTTTTTTTATGTAGATTTATCGTACGCGTACCAAGCACGTATGGACGACGTACTGTGCGAAGATTGTAAGTCGGCGCATAAGCATACTGATGGAAGGAAAAGAAGAATATTTTTAAGATATTTATTAAGTATATGTGTTTAGATGTTAAGTGGCTCTAAAAAGAGCCCTTGTGTTTCTTGGGAGATTTTAGTACCTACAGGTAATTACCAATGCAGAGTCTAAAGTTCCATAGGAAGACTCTGTTTCCCTAATCTGTAAAATGTACACCGTCTCTCCTGGCTTTTTGAGCACTGACCCCCCCCCCCCCCGGCCCCCCCCCCCAGCGCCTTGAGACCCCCCACGGGTGAGTAGCGTGCTTTATAAATGCAAATGATTGATTGATTGGCTATAGATGTCGTGGATATTGAAACGTAGATTGTTGTGGTAGATGGACCACATTCTATAGTCTCGGAGAAAGGCAGAAACATATTTATTCACATGTTTCCTAGCTTTTTCAATCTGTGGACAATAGTGGTTGGACCGCTTCCATTTCTGCCTTTGGCATATATTAGAATGTCTAAAGGCAGTTTTGGGGAACAGTGTCATCAATTGTGCAAAGGTGACCTTCATAAGCATTTCCAGACCTACCCCTGTCAAAGTGCCTAGGTCATTGCCACCACAGTGCACAATTATGAGGTCAGGGTGTTGGAGATGTAAAAAGGATTTCACCAATGGTATTAATTGGTGCCACTTTAATCCTCTCTGTCCAATCCATTTAATGTCTACATTTGGTAAACGTAGGTCATTTTGAATTCCTTTCTGTTCCGCGTACCTTTGACTCCAGAAAATATAGCTGTGTCCCACAATCCACACTGTAAGCATCTTGAAGAGCGGTCTGAATGCACTCTGAAGGTCTCTGTCAATGAAATGGCAGTTTGAATAGTAAGATTTTTTCTAAAATGGTGGACAACATGCAGTTTTGAAAAAAGAAAAGGAATGATTAGTTGTTCAAGAACATTCTACACTAAGCTAGGATGCATGTTTCTGTTTTTTAAAAGCCTGATTTTTATTGGTTAAGAAAAACTGATAGAAAAGAACGTTACAAAAGATAAGCTGGTATATTCTGAAGTCAAGCACATTTGCTGTTTTAATTTGCAACAATGTATGATGAACTTTTCACCTGTGTGCTGATTTAGGTGTTCCCTGAAGTGTTTCTATGGTAACTGGCAGATTGTGGAATGGGGGAAGGGTTGAAAGTTTTGTCAGTTGGAAAGGGTGCAAAAGTTCAAGCAATATAAGTGTATTTCGTTTTGATGCAATGTGGGAATTAATGTGATTTTTTATTTATTTGTATATGTGTGAATATTGAGTGTGTAGATTGACAGGAAAAGTTTGCTATTTGCTATCGGACTTCCTGTCCCCCTAGGACTGCTTAGGGGGGTTTACAATGATCCCCAAGGTCAAAATCTTTGATTGTCTTTGTTGAGCCTTTGATGGCCCTGGGGACCACCACCTCCCAGGGTCGGCTCCTGTAGTGTTACTGGGTGCCTATCCATGGGACACTGCTGTTTGCTATGGTAGGGCGAGAGTTCTCTTTCAAGTAGGAAAGCAGATTCCTTTTCGTCTGAGAGAGCAGCATGTAAGCTGGTCTCTCTGACAAAAAGCAATGCCGGCTCCCGAAGGACGCAGGGAGCTGGCTGGGACCAGGGGGGGGGTTTGGGGCTCCTCCCACGGTGCTGAACGTTATATTTGAGCCCCGGGGGATGGGGTCCCCGGGGTTTGAAACAAAATTATTAGTGATAGATGATACTTTTTTTTTAACGGTATATATAGTGTACGTGTACTGTGCGAATTCTGAAAGTCGTTTCATAAGCGTACGTAAGGAAGAAAAAATCAGTAAAAAATATATATTTTACAGATATCTATCAAGTTTATGTGTTTATATGTTGGTTGCTTGTAATGAGACCTTTTCTTTTTATTTGTACTTATAAGTAAGTAATTATGCATAGTCTAAAATTGTTGAGGAGCAGTGTTTTATACAGTGCTGATCTTTTGACCTATGTTGACAGTTGACTTTTGCATGATCTGTTGGGGGTAGTGTGGAAAGTTATGTCGTTGGAAAGGCTTGAAATGTTAAAGCAATAGAAATGTGTCTTTCGTTTCAAATTAATGTGTGGAGGATTTTAATTGGTTATTTATATGTGTGTATGTGTAAAATGAGAGGGAAAATGTTTTATTTCGTGGTTCTGCTGCAAACACTGAACTAGAGAGATTCTGTATAAGAATATCTACTGTGTGAGTGGCATTCTTCTTAATCTACAAATCAATTTGAAAGGTGAGTTGATAAATTGTATGGGAATGTATGTGGAGCATGTTTGTATATTAAGGAATTATGGGGCATATTATCAAGACAGGCGATACAATTATTTTCGCTTAATCTGCAGAAAACTGCTGATAAAGCAGCGATAATGGGCTTGATAATATGCTCTATGCAATTTCAATCGAAGTCCATGTTAGATGTGAAGGACATCTAACATAGGCTTCGATTGGAATTCCATGGAGCATATCATTAAGCCCATTATAACCGCTGCACAAGTTACTACTTGTGTAACGATATATCTGTAAGAGACATTAGTTAGTATTAGATTCCTTACCTTAGAATATCCCCAGGCGTCAGACTGGATCCGGAAAAGTTTGCGTAGCAGTACCCTTGCGCGTCGGTAGGCGTCATCTGCGGCTCCGCGTCCGTCGTCGGCGTCGTGGGCGCCGTGATGACGTCGTCGGAGTACTTAGACGCCGCCTCCGCGTGCTGACGTCAGTTCTTAGACACAGCTTTTCCGCGCCAGAAGCGCAGAGCCATGTCAAAAACCAAAACTGGTGCCATTGAAACTAGGGCCCTGAAGGGGACAACCCTAACCCTAGATATTGGTTCGCAGAACGGGGAGGATGGGTGGGTCGGTAAGTAATCTAATACTAACTAATGTCTCTTACAGATATATTGTTACACAAGTAGTAACTTGTGCATCTGAAAGAGACACGTTAGTATTAGATTCCTTACCTTAGAATAGATACCCCAGCAATACCAACCCCGGTGGTGGGTCTGCGACCCAATAATCACACCAGAAAGTCCTGGAGGACGGAACGGCCAAAGAAGCCATCCCTCCGGACTTGGCTGTCCAGGCAGTAGTGTCTAGCAAATGTGTGCAGCGATGCCCACGTAGCTGCCTGACAGATGTCTTGCAAGTCAAGTCAAGTCAAGTCAGAGAATTTATATAGCGCACTACATACCCAGAGGGTCTCAAGGCGCTTAGAAAGGGGAGGAGGATTACTTGTCAAAAATCCACGTTTTAAGTTGCTTTCTGAAAGCTAGGTGGTTCTGGGTAAGGCGAAGGTAAGCGGGGAGTGAGTTCCATGTTTTAGCAGCCAGGTATGAGAAGGATCTGCCTCCCATGGTGGTCTTGTTGATGCGAGGTACAGTGGCGAGGGCTTGGTTGGAAGAACGTAGTTGGCGGGAGGGGGTGTAGAAGGACAGTCGAGAGTTGAGGCATTCTGGTCCGATGTCGTAGAGTGATTTGTGTGCGTGGGTTAGCAGTCGGAAAGTGATCCTCTTCTTGACGGGTAGCCAGTGGAGGTCTTTAAGGTGACCGGAGATGTGTTCGTTGCGTGGAATGTCTAGTATGATCCTGGCTGAGGCGTTCTGGATTCGTTGGAGTTTCTTCTGGAGTTTAGCGGTAGTGCCTGCGTAGAGGGTGTTTCCGTAGTCCAGTCGGCTCGTGACCAGAGCATGGGTGACTGTTTTCCTTGTTTCGGTGGGGATCCAGCGAAATGTTTTTGAGCATGCGAAGAATGTTGAAGCAGGAAGAGGAGACGGCGCTGACTTGTCTGTTCATTGAGAGTGAAGAATCCAGGATGACGCCTAGGTTCCGTGCGTGGTCTGTCGGGATGGGTGCTTTTCCAAGGGCTTCCGGCCACCAGGAGTCGTCCCATGCAGAGGGGGATGTACCTAAGATGAGGACTTCTGTTTTGTCTGAGTTCAGTTTGCAAGGGCACACCCCTGCCCAGGGCAGTGGTAGTAGCCGTGGCTCGGGTGGAATGAGCCCGCAATCCAGCAGGGGGCTCCTTCCTAGCCAAGGAGTAGCATGCCTGGATACACAAGATGATCCACCGGGAGATGGTCCTCTTGTGTACCGTTTTCCCCTTCTTAGCGCCCACGTAACCAACAAAGAGTTGGTCATCCACCCCGAACTGGCGTGTGCGATCCAGATAAAATGAGAGCGCACGTTTTGGGTCCAGACGGTGGAGCCGCTCTTCCTCTTTAGAGGGATGCGATGGGGGGAAGAAGGTTGGCAAAGTGATAGACTGCCCGATGTGAAAGGCCGTGACAACCTTGGGCAGGAATGAAGGACGAGTCCTCAGAACAACCTTGTCCGGATGGACAGAGAGGAAAGGAGGTTTAGAAGATAGAGCCTGGAGCTCACTCACTCTCCTGGCAGAGGTGATGGCAACCAGGAAAGCAGTCTTCAAGGTCAGAAGGCGAAGAGGACAGTTGTGAAGTGGCTCAAAGGGAGCGCACATCAGGAACGTCAAAACCAGGTTCAAGTCCCACTGAGGCATCACAAACGGAACAGGAGGAAACGTGTGAGTGATGCCTTTCAGAAATCTGTTAACAATAGGGGACTTGAACAAAGAAGGCTGATCAGGTAGCCTGAGAAAGGCTGAAAGGGCAGAAAGGTAGCCCTTGATAGTGCCCAGAGCAGAGCCCTGCTGGGCAAGAGAAAGAAGGAAGAGAAGAACCTCAGAAAGAGGGGCAGAAAGAGGATCCACAGCCTTTGCTGTGCACCATGCCACAAATCTGTTCCACCTGCAGGCGTATACCGACTTTGTGGAGGGACGCCTGGCTGCCAGAATGATGTTACAGACTTCAGGAGGCAAGTCAAATGGCCTCAACTGTCGCCGCTCAATCTCCAAGCATGGAGGTGGAGACTGGACAGGTTCGGGTGGAGGACCGTCCCCTGCTGCTGCGACAGAAGGTCCTCCTGAAGAGGCAGACGAACCGGGGGATCGACTGACAGACTGAGTAGCTCTGGATACCAGTACCTTCTCGCCCAGTCCGGAGCCACAAGGATGACTTGGGCCCGGTCGCGCTTGATCTTCTTCAGCACTCTGGGCAGAAGTGGTATAGGCGGAAAGGCGTACAACAGACCGCAACTCCACTCGCGATGAAAAGCGTCTCCGAACGAGTGCCGCCTTGGAAATTCCAACGCGCAGAACCGATGACATTGCGCGTTCTCTTCGGTGGCGAATAGATCTAACCAAGGCTCTCCCCATTGCTGAAAGAGGCCTTGCGCCACGTCCGAGTTCAGACGCCATTCGTGATCCATCATGCACCGACGGCTGAGCTCGTCCGCCCTGGCGTTCAGAGAACCCGCCAGGTTTTGAGCCACCAGGGTCACGCCCTGGCGTTCCAGCCATTGCCAAAGGCGAAGAGCCTCTTGACAAAGTATCCACGACCCCACCCCGCCTTGTTTGTTGCAGTACCACATGGCAGTGGTGTTGTCCGTGAAAACCTGCACTACACTCCCCCGGACAGAGGGGAGGAATGCCTTCAGTGCTAGACGAATCGCCCTGAGCTCCAACAGGTTGATGTGGAGCCGGGTCTCCGCCGGAGACCAGAGGCCTCTGATCTCCGCCTCTCCCAAGTGGCCTCCCCAGCCCTGGAGGGACGCGTCCATCACAACTACGTGCTCCGGTTGGGGAAGGGAGAGGGATCTGCCGCTGACCCAATCGCGGTCCGTAAGCCACCACTGCAGCTGTCTCGCAGTGCCCTCTGAGATCAGGACGTGGTCGGAAAGGTTGCCCTGATGCTGGGCCCACTGAAACTTCAGGTCCCACTGCAGAGCCCGCATCCGCCACCTGGCGTGATGCACCAGAAGGATGCAGGAGGCCATCAGCCCCAGAAGCCGCAGCGTCAACCTGACCGAAACCCGGGATAACGGCTGAAAGATGGGAATCAGAGCCTGAATATCCCAGACCCGCTGTTCGGGTGGATAAACCCGAAACCGCGCCGAGTCCAGAGCCGCTCCGATGAAGAGGAGCTTCTGAGAGGGGCACAGGTGTGACTTCGGCACATTGATGGAGAACCCCAGCTGGTGCAGGAGGTCTGCCGTCGTCTGAAGGTGGCTGACGACTGTCTGGGGCGAGCCCGCCTTCAACAGCCAGTCGTCGAGGTAGGGGAAGACTGAAACCCCTAACCGACGCAGATGAGCTGCGACCACCGCCATCACTTTCGTGAACACCCGTGGGGCGCTGGTAAGGCCGAATGGGAGCACGCTAAACTGAAAGTGCTCGTGGCCTACCGTGAACCGCAAGTAGCGCCGGTGGGCAGGCAGGACTGGGATATGAAAATAAGCGTCCTGCAAGTCCAACGCTACCATCCAGTCTCCTGGGTCCAGGGCAGCAAGGACCTTGGCCAGTGTCAGCATCTTGAACTTCTCCTTCCGGAGGAAGCCGTTGACGTTCCGTAGGTCCAAGATAGGGCGTAGGCCCCCTTTGCCCTTCTTGGGTACCAGAAAGTAGTGGGAGTAGCAACCACGTCCTACTTCTGGCCCAGGAACGCGCTCGAAGGCCCCCTTGGCCAAGAGGGCCGTAACTTCCTCCTGCAGAAGTCGCAAGTGATCCCCCGATACACGGTGGTTCTGCGGTGGCATGGCTGGAGGAGTCGCCTCGAAGGGGAGGGAGTAGCCCCTTCGGACGATTTGCAGCACCCACCTGTCCGACGTGACAGTGCGCCAGTGGAGGTGGTGATGGCGAACCCTGCCCCCAACTGGCGTCACATGGGCCTGAAAACACGGACTAGGAAGGTTTTGAGGCGGATGCTGCGGGGGAAGGTGTGGACTGACCTCGCCGCTGCCCCCGACCGCCCGGACGGCGGTTCCCACGGCCGCCACCGCGTTGGGTATTACCCTGCGGCGCGTGGCTGGCGGCGCGTGTGGGCGCACCCCTTCCGTGGCCACGAAAGGAGTGGTAGGCAGCCGTTTGCTGGCGCTGGCCCGAAAGGCCTAAGGACTTGGCCGTAGCCCTGGAGTCCTTAAAACGCTCAAGCGCATGGCCTGCCTTGTCGCCAAAGAGGCGACGGCCATCGAACGGCATGTCCATAAGCGTGTTCTGGACATCTGCCGAGAAGTTGGCGGACCTCAGCCAGGCGTGGCGTCTGACCGCCACCGTCGTAGCCATCGCTCTGCCCAGCGAGTCGGTGGTATCTAGCCCACACCTGATGGAGTACTTTGCTGCGTCCCGGCCCTCCACAAGGGCTTGGCCGAGTTTGGCCCGTACCTCCAACGGACACTCTGGCAGCACTTCCGCGACCTTATCCCACACTGAGTGGGTGTAACGTCCCAAGAGACAGGCGGTGTTGGAAGACCGCAAGCCTAGGCTCAGGGATGAGAAGATCTTCTTCCCATACTGGTCATATCTCTTGGATTCCCGATCCGGCGGGGCCGACGGGAATGCAGTTTGGGAATTTGAGGCCTGGATGACCAGGCTCTCGGGGGTGGGGTGGGTGGACAGGAAACATGGGTCGCCCGGGGCCGGGCGGTGGCGTCTGGCCACGTTCCTATCTACGGGCGAACCCGTAGCGGGCCTGGACCAAGTGCCCAAAAGAACGTCCGTCAAGGCCTCATTAAAGGGCAGCAGAGGCTCGGCCGAGCTTGACTGCGGTTTAAGGACCTCAGTGAGGAGGTTAGTCCTCACGGCCGCGACGGGGAGCTCAAGGCCCACGGCCTGGGCAGCCCTCATCAGCACCACACTATTAGTTGCCCCCTCTTCCGAAGCCACGGTAGGAGGGGAGACAAAACTAGTGTCTGGAGAGGTGTCCAGGCCACTGGCCTACCCAAGGTCCCCTGTCCAGTCCTCATGAGACTGACACTCCCTGGTCAGAGGGTCCTCAGACCCCTCCCAGTCCTCCTCCTCACCCATCTCCTGAGATTCAGGGTCCTCAATTAATGGGGCCTGCTCATAAAAGTGAAATGCACCAAACGACGTCTGGAGCGGCGCCCATCGGGGCCGTCCCAACGTCGGAACAGAAATGGGGGCAGGACCGGGGCCGGCGCCGGAGGCGACACCTGAGGGTCGGACGCCGGGGAGGTCGGCAGATCCACCGGCGACGAACCAGAACCCGAAGAGGGCCCAGCGGCGCCCGAAGGCGACGGGCCCGAAGGCGCCGGCGGCGTCGGAACAACTGGACCACTCGGCGCTGGGCCCGAAGGCACCGGCGGCGTCGGGATAACAGGGACCTGCGGCGCCGGGCCAGAAGGCGCCGGCGGTGTCGGGGCCGAAGCACCCGACGGCGTCGGGGCCGGAGCCGCCGACCTGCTAGGGCTCCCAGACGGGTCCGCTGGGCCCGGAGGCGTCGCGGAACCCGCTGGAGGAGAGAGTTTCCTCATGGCCATGAGGAAGCGCTCAATCTCCTCCTGCGTCGCGTTCAGCCCAGGGACCGGAGGGTGTGGAGCGGAACGCGGCGCCCGCGACTCCGACGGAGCCGCGTGGGCGGTGTCACCCGAACCCCCCGGCCGCATCGCGCGAGCGTCGGGGGGAGTCCAAGGAGCGATGACGCCGCTTGGACTTCTTGTGCCTCTTACCTGACGACGACTTCGACCCGGAAGAGTGAGGCCTACTCTCGGAGCTGTGGTGGCTCCGGGCCCGCGACCTGTCCCTCGACCTCCCGTTGGATCGGGACCTCTCACGGCGCGGAACCGACTGTCGGAGTTCGAGGCGCCTACGGGACCGCTCCCGCCTGGCTTTCGAAGAAAGGGCCCGACAGTCGGAGCAGGCCTTGTCGTCGTGGTCGACGCCCAAACACGACAAACAGACGGGGTGAGGATCCGTGACCGACATCAGCCGGTCTCAATCACAGTGCTTGAAGCCGGGCATCCCTAAGGCACCGATTCGGAGTCGAGAGACTTCGAACAAGATCAAAAAAGGATCAAAAAAGTTAGTAAAAAATTGACTAGGGTTACTGCTTTTTCCAGATCTGCGCTTGCTGGCGCGAAAAAAAGAAGAACTGACGTCAGCACGCGGAGGCGGCGTCTAAGTACTCCGACGACGTCATCACGGCGCCCACGACGCCGACGACGGACGTGGAGCCACAGACGACGCCTACCGACGCGCAAGGGTAGTGCTACGCAAAATTTTCCGGATCCAGTCTGACGTCTGGGGATATTCTAAGGTAAGGAATCTAATACTAACGTGTCTCTTTCAGATTTTATCGTCAGGAAACTACCGCTAAAGCGGCGAGAATGGCCTTGATAATATGCTCTTGTGAATTCCCATAGAAGCCCAGGTTATGGTGTTAACCTGGGATTCTATGGGAATTCACAAGGCCATATTATCAAGCACATTATCGCAGCTTTAGCGGCAGTTTTCTGACGATAAAAGCGGCGATAATGTGTCGCCCTTTCTTCATAATATGGGCCTATATTTGTCCCTTTTTCCATAATTTCTAGCCTCTTTTTTTATACTTCCCTCCCTCCTCTTACTTCTTTGTCTCTCTTGGTACTACTGTCTTTTTCTTATATTGTCCTCTGTGGTGATATTGCCCTTCTTTGTCTTTATATTTTCCTATTTCTTCTCTTATTCCTTCTGTCTCCTCATTTTCTTCCCATTCTCTTCATTTTTTTTTTTTGATACTGCCTGTTATGTCCTCTTTCTTGTTTTTCTCCCTCTGTATATAGTCTGGGTCGATTTAAAATCCCCTTGTGCGTCTTTGTAGTTTTATTCTGTTAGTTTTTTTTATGTAATAGTGGCAAAAATAATGTAGTAAATTGCATATGTATTTGGAAAATGAGTCAGTGTTGTTCACTGAAATGTCTTAATTTTATACATGGAATACAGATAGTCACTTAAATGTCGTAAATGGTAAAATGCATGGTCTCATATTTTTTTGTCTAATATCACACTGTGCATGTGTGTACATTAAGGAATTATATTCGCACCTTTTTGCATATTTTCCATACTCTCTTGTTATACTCCCTCGTCTCTCGTCTTACTCCTTCCTCTCTCATTATACTACCTTCTTTTTCTTATACTCTGCTCTCTTTTTATACTTTTTTTCATTCTTGCTCCTCTTTTTGCATATTTGTCCTCCTCTTTATATTCTCTCTTGTCTTTATATTCACCACTGTTGTCATAGTTCTTACTGTCTTCTTATAGTACCCCCTCTCTCCTTATATGGGCAGTCTTCCTTTATAATTGTATTTTCTCCACATTTTTGTCTCTGTGTCTTTTTACATTCTTTCCTCTTTCTTCATATATACTCTTCTGTTCTTATATTCTATGTTTCTTGATATTCTCGCTGTTCTTTGCAGGTACTCCCTATTGTTTTCTCATACTTTTCTTTTTGTTCTAATACTCTTCTCTCTGTACTCACATTTCTCCTCTCTTTTCTTATACTTTGCACTCTCTACTAATATTGCCG